>NC_135771.1:484253-510272 GCF_052425735.1 Oculina patagonica
GATCGACGAACTCAAACTTAATCACGTGCAAGTCTCTAAAGAAAATCAAACAATTGACTATTGATTATGTTAAGTTTCCAATTTTTCTTAAATTTAAAGTTCAAAAATTATTTTCTCACTATCTACTTGGAACAATACCGTTTCAATCCTTGCTAAAGATGCCATTAAAACACTCTAGAGTGTTATCTTTATTTATACAATAACCGAGCTTTTGCGCGTGATGTGATTGGCTGATGCTCGTTATCTATTACAGTACGGACGCACATATGACGTCATGGGGTGGTGTTTTTCAAAATGGCGGGGCCCCAACAAATCAAAAAAGTTCAGCTTAATTACAAATCTACAGTGAGAAATAATATGCCGAGCATCGTTCACCTTTCGAAGCATTTAACTGGGCTAAACAAGCTTTAAGAAGACAGGGAATTATTCGAGAAATTATCGAAATTTGTATGAAAGTTTGACCGATGTTGTACATGCAGTTGGACGACGCCACGGGAAACAAATGAATGGCAGTTTAACGCTTAGGTTAATGGTTACAGATTTGTACAACTTTTCAAATCGGAATAAAGGTTAGTTTTTTCCTTCAATTTACCATTTTGTTTCTTTAATCCATTTAACAGTGCTTTGTGGTTACGGAAACTTTATCGTGAAATGAAAACAACTTTAGCTCACCAGTAGCGGCATTGCTCACACTGAAGTGTACTGAAGTCTTGTATTATTGTATAAAACAAATAGATTCCATTTTGCCGTGGGTCTGTTCAGTTTAAGGTCACAGAAGACGTCAAAATGCCGTATGAACAACAGGCCTACTCGCCCAGCGGCTCGTGGGCCACGTTTTTGTTCATACCACATTTTGACGCCATCTGTGAACTATAACTTAACATACATACGGCAAAATGGAATCTAATTGTTAAATACATACTAATGAGCTATTTAGATAAATCTCCACGTAACCAGTATACTTGAAAAGTGGTAAATAAAGATTAAAGAGAACAAAAACACTAAAAGATACAAAACCACGAATCTTAACGTTTCATATTCCCCTCCCATGACCCTGTACTTGGATGAACACAACAAGGACATGTCATACCCTTGCGTTTCTTGTGTCGTTTTATGCAATTCATGATCTGCAGTTTTTTTTCCTCCCTCTCCCTCAATCTTAACATTCAGTCTGTACTTGCTGTTTACATGTGTTTCGTTGGTGTAAAATTCGACTGTGTACCTGGAATCTGTTGAAATAAACAAAGTTGTTATAAACGCGTTGAAACACGATGGGTCATATACTAAATAACATTATACAGGTGTTGTGATTTGAAACTGTGTTGTGTAACATTGTATTCCTCCGGAATAACTTGATATGTATCGGGCTCCTGATGAATAAATCAGTGCGCGTTTAATACATTCATGGTTGTTCATTACAATAGGTCCACATACATTTTTCTTTTCGGCATAATTAAACTACTTTTTATTTACTTTCGAAAATAAAATTGACAAGCTCTGCAATCAGAGAGGCAATCTTCAAGTGTGATCTGAGTGAGGTAAAAGAGAGGACAAGGAGCGTACATGTAAAGCAAGGCCGGAGCAATACTCTAGAATATAAACTATATTGGTATTGGTAAAGCAGGGGAGTACCCTAGTATGTAAGCTAAAGTGATATAGGCTGTCCTAAAGGTGATGTGTTTTGTGGACGCGATGGTTTTACGGTTACCAAAAAAGGCTAATGCCCGGCCAAAGGTAAATAGTATAATAGTATATCCAGATTGACACACATAACTCATTTCATTGGGCTTGCAAACGATAGAAAAATATAGTAAAAACAGATACATTACTAGTTGATATGATTTAGTTCTGTAAAAATGTGTCATGATGCCGCTTGCCCGAACACTGCCTGCCGGGAAGAGAGTACCAATGAAGGCCATTTTAATTTACTTATAAAACTTGCTGAATATATACAGAGTAATACGAAGATAGAGCTCCTGCAAATTAAAATATAATTCTTACCTGGGCAAACCAATCGTCTTACTCGTGCTGCAAGACGATCTGCGATATCGTTAAGATAAGCAGCAGAAAACGCGACGTCTATAGCATCTTGTGGATCCGAGGCAATGCTCATTAGCTCCTGTAGTCGTTGTGTATTTTGAGTGTTGGGAATAACGGCACCAACGATTTTGATGTTGTTATCGACTCTCAACTGCTTTGCTGTTTTCTCAAGCCCGAAGGTGTCCATAATGTCCCCATTTTCATGCTCTGAGTTCCCGTCTGAGAATATGACTAGAATCTTGAGTTTTGTCGACGATTTGTAATATAAAAAGGAAGACAAAATTAAAATGGATGTTGTGTGAATACCGTATTTATTCGATTAAACGCAGCGGCGTTTATTAATTTTTTTGTGATTCGAGTGCGGCGTTTCAACGAAGGCGGCGTTTATTTAAAATTCAATTAATTTCTTGCTTACAATTGTATGGTAACTGAGCATTTGGTTTAAAAAAACAAAAAAATGTTTTAGTGTTTGTCTGAAAAGGCATTTTCAATATCTTAAAACATTGTTACAATCAAGGAAAATACTTCTTTTGTTCTTTCTTTTAAAGCTTACTTAAACGTGATTACTACTGTATTTGCATTTGACTATTATTAGAATAAACGCAGCATCATCATGCGGCGTTTATTCGAGGATTGCGTTTATTAATATTTCTGCCCCTATGTGCGGCGTTTATCGAGGGAGCCGTTTAATCGAAAAAATACGGTAACAGACTTTTGTATTTGAGAGATTTGAGTCTACTTAATCGCAATATACTAACTGTGGTCTGGTTTGATCACACAATTTGGACAAAAACCAAAAATAACCATGAGTAAAACTAACCTTTGCTGTGTCTTCGCCTCTTCTGTCGTCACGACGTTTTTCAAACTGCTTTAAGATCATTTTTTGCAGAGCACGTTTCAAGAGATTTTTGGTACCGCGTCGTCCATGTCGGTATTTTCTGTCCATGTAACTGATTGTGTCGGTTGCGCTGCCAAAACAACTCATTCGCCGCGTTGTACCGTACGTTGCCAGTGCGAAGTTGTAGTCTTGTGATTCTTGGCCTAAAAGATTGAGTAGTCTTTGCACCACAGATTTTATGCCTTGAACTGTCTCCACAGAAATACCCTGACTGTCTTGAATCAGAACAATCACATCTGCCTTCTTCTTGCAAAACGTGCCACCTGTAGTTATTATACAGTAAAAACCCGCGAGTAAGAGCCTAATTTTTTAATGACTTGTAAGGCTAAACTTTGCCAGATAGAAACTCTCAATATAAAAACCTCTTAAGCCTAAAATTTGGACACAGGTTCATATTCTCTAAAATCAAGAACTTTAAGGGAAACAAGATAAGTTGACATTCAGTACTCTCTTTTCTCTAAATATTTTCAACTAAATAGACATAATATTCATGATTATGATATTAGGAATAAGAACAAATTTGTTATTATCGTAAAAAATGTTGTGGTTATTCATCGTGGTAGAGTACAATAATAATAAAGTATTTTTCGTTTGTCTCACGACGTACTAGTCACGTGTGATGGAGATCGCAACGTTTCGACTGCACACTGCTAGTCTATTGATAGGGTTAAATTAGAATCGACCAAAAGAGCGTTTTTTTATAAAGGGACCGATATTTTTTTCATAATTGTATATGAACCTAGTTTTAGTCTTTTTATCGCTTTTTATATGTCTTTTCTTAGATTTCTTATATAGCTTTTTAACTGTTTTTAATATTTTATTTTATTAACTATTCATCTACATACTACTTATTAACCGAGAGTGAGGTCAATACAGGGTAATCTCATACCGAGGCCCTGATGTATTGATCGAGCGACAGCGAGGTCAATACATCAAGGTCGAGGTCTGAGATTCCCCTGTAATGACCGAACGGACGAGGTTAATAAATTATTTATTATATGGCCTTTAAGCACTATACAAAAAAGAGTATAATCAAGAGAAAAAACACTGGAGGTAAAACTCGCTCTCGCTCTCTGTGGCTCTCTTCGTCGCTCATACTAACGAAGTATCAGTATTCTTATATTTTTCTTTCAGTTTTTGAAAAGATAGTTATATTTTGTCGGCATTTTTTGTTATTTTTGACCCCTCGCTAGAAGCTTTTAATCACAACTCAAAAAACCGTCGAGCCGATAAAAATTTTCATGATGCCCGGTCATTACAAGAAAATAATGCCCGCTCAGCAGTCAATCAGAGCGCGCTTACTATTGTAGCCATATAATAATTATTTTTAACGCAGGACCCTACGAGCCTTATCACTCCAGTTGTAATGTCAAAATATCAAAACTCAAAATATCAAAAACTTTTAGGGAATTAAGATAATTTGACATTCTGCATGCCCCCTCTTTAGAGACACCTACGAGCATTTTCACTTATCGGGCTGCTAATAACCAATGACGTTAGAGAATTTTGTTATAGTTTTGATTATTGATATAATCACAGAAATATACATGCAAATCGTATATATCGAAAGGCTGAATATATAAGCAACAACATATATTTTTCTTTAGAAAACAAGAATCTATTAACAACCTAAATAGTCTAAACTTGTGCGAAAATATATTTTTTTAAAACTGTTTCAATATTTCGTGTGTACAGGGTGTGGACCCGTTAGATAGCAATTTTTTTTTTCGCATCAACTGTTTAAGAACGAGGGTCATTGAACCAAAATCCGAAGCTCGAGTCAAATGTCCAAGTCATCTCTTACTGGGCAGAGTATAAACCAACTCCTTTTGGTTTTCACCATAGCGGACGGTGGGTATGAGACGAGTAACTAAATAACTGAAATTTCTCCGAGATATATAACACTTTGGTTAGCCTTACTTTCTGAAAACCCAAAATCGAAGTCCATTTGGCCAAAATACAGCTGACTAGCAAGTGGTTCGCTCTACATAATTTAAAGGGTAACACAATAATTATCCTACACATCCGTGTCACGGATATTCGACTCGAACTTAACTCGGGCTCAGATTTGATTCGGCCAGCCGGTAAACTCTTCGCTTTGACAAAGCAAACCTCCCAGAGAAGTCTGGGCAGTTTCTGTAAAAAGAAAAACTCTGAGTGATAAATAAAGGAAGGCGATAAAGTTGATGTTCGGTTCATCTGCAAGAACTGCAAATTAGACTGTTCAGAAAAATAAATGTTTACCCACTTTGTCCGACGGATGCCCTACAGCTATATGTTTCCACGTACAGCAAGAAAATTACGGCTCGTGATATTTATTGGCGAAAATAAAGCAACGGCTGGCTTGTACAAACAGTCACAACTTTCCTTCTATCAGGCCGGTGTCGTTACGTTGATCAGACAAGATAGATGATGCTCGACCTTAAAGGAATCCAACAGTGTTATAACAATAATACCTCATTTTCTTCAGAATCAGTCATATAATCCATATAAACCAATAAAATTGCACAGTTCGCTACCATTTAGCAGTAAATCGACTTCAAACAACGCACTTTTACGGCTTCCGATCGCAAGTGGCCGCCATCTTTGAATCACGCAATGAGTTGTGGGATTGATGACGTTTCACGGCTCCCCGCGAAGTTTAAAGCTACGCGCGAAGTTTAAAGATGTAAACAAGAAAAAAATGCCGAGTTGTTGCGCTTTTGGGTGTAATTTTTCGACAAAAAACAGGAGTGGCTCAAGTTCAACGCTTCACAGTTTTCCCAGGAATGAAAAATTAAGAAAAAAGTGGATTGTTGCCGTCAAGCGAACCACTTTGCCTAAAGATCCGAGATTGTGTTCTCACCATTTTCGTCCTGATGCGTTTGACGACACAGTCCGTCTTCAAGAAAATTTAATTGGTCACTGTAGGTGGAAGAGAAAGTTAAAGGAAGATGCAGTGCCAACAATTTTTTCACACAAGCAGGCAAAAAAACCACGAGTAATAAGTGAGCAACGTGCAGCTCGACGACAACGACAGCAGGTACACGACTTTTACTACATGGTTCATACTTTTAGATAATTAGTGTTAATAATTTGGGGGGATAAAAAAAACAATGACAATTTCAATACTCACTTTTCAGACAATTGAAGAGGCACTGGCTTCGTTTTCTGAAGAAAACACTCCGTCAAAGAACTCCGATGATATTAAAGTTGAAGCGAAATCATTATCGAAAGAAGTGAGTACGCAAACAGACATGTCCCCATCAGTTGACATTGGCATCCAAGTTGACTTTGGCGTCCAAGCCAGCCAGACCGTAGGTACGTGTGAGGTCTCCGTTCAGTTCCCAGAGGATGTAGTCGAAGAGGTTATGGTTGACCATCCGTATTGTTCCAAAAAGACTCAAGATCGGCCATCGAGAACAGTTAACGAAAAAGAAAACGCAACAATCGAATCTGGACCTGAAACATGTAGTGACGACTTTCAGGATATTTCAACAGTGCCTCAACAAGTTGAGGAACACGTGGATTCTCAGTGTACTGAAACTGCAACTGCCAGCCAATCTGAATATTATCCCAGTGATTGTTCTGAAGACGGGCTTTCCCAAAGTTCAGCAGTAGAAGTTGTTATAAACAGACAACGGACATTTATCGGGTACGAGGATAATCTGAAAGAGCTTTATCGGTTTTGTCCAAACTGTGGGTCCCCAACAATTACTAGAAACGAGGTTCAAAATGAGGGATCACAACTTTCAGTACATCTGACATGCCTGAATGGCTGTTCTTACAAGTGGCAGTCACAACCCCCCCTGCATGGCCCTAAAGGTGAAGGGAATGTGGCACTCACTACAGCGATTTTTTTTAGTGGGATCCACTTTGCAAAATTCGAAAGATTTGCTCATTGCTTAAATCTGAAATCGATTAGTGAATCTTCATACTACGTGTTAAGGAAAAAGTATGTTTTCCCAGTTATTGAAAAAGCTTGGGAAGAAGAGCAGGCAAGTGTTATTCGGGATTTACAGTCAAGAGAAAACAATATGTTAATTGGAGATGGGCGATGTGATTCCCCAGGCCATAGTGCAAAGTACTGCACTTATACATTCATCGACTTTCAATCCCATAAAGTTGTTGATTTTAAGGTTGTAAGTGTTGGTCAAGTAGCAAATTCCAATGTTATGGAAATTAAGGGATTTCAAGATGCCCTATTTACAGTTGAAAGTCAAGGAATTGAGGTGTGTGTGATATCAACTGACCGCCATTCCCAAATAAGCAAGGAGATGAGGGTCAACCACCCAGACAAGGACCACCAGTATGACCCATGGCATTTGGCTAAATCTATATCAAAGAAACTGGGAAGTGCAGCAAACAAAAAAGGGTGTGGCGAGCTGAAACCATGGATACCATCAATAATTAACCATCTTTGGTGGAGCGCAACTACTTGTGAAGGAAACCCAGAGCTTCTAAAAGAGAAGTGGTGTTCAGTGATCCATCATGTCACAAACAGACATGAGTGGCCTGGCAACCAGCACTACCACAAGTGTGCACATGAACCGTACACACCTGAGGCCTCCCGCAAGAAAAAATGGCTAACCCCAGGATCAGCTGCGCACAATGCCCTTGTTGAAGTCATTAAAGACAAGAGGCTACTTAAGGACATGGAACATCTGACGAAGTGTGTACATACAACACTGCTTGAGGTATACCACTCTATGTACCTCAAATACCTGCCAAAACAGATGCACTTTACTCATGAGTGCATGAGTAAGGGCACAATGCTGGCTGCTCTGGACCATAACAAGAATGTTAACAGACCACAGGTCAGTCAACATGAAAAAAGGCATAGAGTGGTTTTTACTTGAGTGTCAGAAGTAATATAAATTTTATCTCGTAGAGATATGAAGCTAAGTGCATGACCACTATAAACAACATTTTTTTAGTTTTATATAAATTTGCTATGCTAGGTGATAGGTTTAAAAATTGTGCCACTTCCAATCTGAGTTAATACCAAAACCAATTTCGTCTAACTTATGCAAGCTTTGTACTGCTTTGAGTTTTGATTGATTGTCTGGATTGTCTTTGTTCTTTGTGATTGGTCAGAGTTATCATTTGGTTTTAGCTTTATGACACTCAACTGAAAACTGCTCTATTGGTATCCATGTCATTATTTATCCTCTTATAATCTGAAAAACCCACACTCTGAGGCATAGATTGCAGCTTTTGATAAAATAAAATGTTACCAATTCCCATAGAGGTGCCTATATTATACAAATTACAATTCAACAAAATATATATATATTTTTTCAAGTTCATGTTATTAGCTGTATACTTAGAAACCAAAGACTAACAGCAGTCTGCACAGGCTTTTGAACCCTGATACTGACTTGTTTTTACATTAAAAAATGAATTTATAAATATCAATTGATGCAAGTGTATTTTATCACATAACAGGCAACAATTAAGGAAGGTGACCACAAAGGAGAGCCAATATTCAAAATTTCTTGGAACAAAGTCACAAAGCGTTTTGGAGCAGAACCTGTTCCAGAAAGTAAATCATTCAGTTATCAACTAGAGATGCTAGATGACATTGTTACTTTGGCTAGAAATGATGACCAGGTGAATGTACACTGTGAGCTTGATCGAACACATGTTATGGCACCAGAAAGTAGACCACCAAGAGAAGAGATCATTGCCAGACGCCTTGAAATGTCACGCTTTTAAAAACCAGTTGACCTTGCAGCTTTAGCTTTCATTTTTTTTGTGTAGGAATACATGTCAAATAATGTATTAGAATGTATTATTACTACATGTAGGAACCTAAAATCAAATTGGTTCATGCTTTAGTATGCACTATCGAGTTATGGTGAAAGTCGGAAGTTTGGAGAGCATAAAGGGAGCACAAGAGTTGTTCCAGGTGCTCTAGCTTCTTGAGTGCAAGTGCACCATAACCACACAGCTAAAAAGTGGTAAAGTTTTTTTTTTAAAGAAAATGAAACCTTATTCTGACTTATTTTACTCGCGTAATTTTTCAAAAAATCTGGAAGCCAAATTTTACAAGCAATTATTTTCATGATTTCAAGAAATATAAATTAGAACAAAACTGTACTAAAATTCATGAATTTATCAGTAGTGTTTTATGGCTCAGTCTTCAAGGACTTTAAAGGGACTACTGGACAAACAATGTAACTACAACAAGCCTGCAGTTGACTGTACTAAAGACATTATTTTAGGCCAAATTACAAGCTGAAGAAAACAGTAATCAGAAGAAGGGTGTTTGTTGGAAACAAGACCAAAAAAAATTAGGTAAATAGTTGCAGTTTCAAACATTAAAATGTTTACTGTTTTGATACATGTTATAATATGGTTTTAACTTTGGTATGCTTAAATTTTGCACAATGTTTTTTCATGCAAATTAAACTTCAGAATTATTTTGAAATTGCGAGTTGCAAAATTTAGTACTGGAGAAAATAAGTAGGAATAAGGTTATCTTTTTGTTCTTATGTAAAGTAGCTCTGATGTGTATATCTTACCAGAACAATATCTTAACAAAAACTGCAAAAAGGTCACACAGGCTTTTAAAAATTTTTTAAACTTCACACAAATGGATAAAGTCTCTCCATGCCTGTTGTATTTCACTGTCGTGGTTCTCGTCATCATCATCATCATCTTCCTTGTAGCCAACATAAACACCATCAGGCTCTGGAAAAACAGCACGTATGCGGGTAACTACACAGGCTGGGATCACTCGGTGGATTTTTTTCCCGAGCCAACCATGAGCCCACCAGGTAAACTGGCGATATGCAGCATATCGAAAACACCTAAACAAAAGAGAATTCTTCATGCCTTAACATTGTTGATTGTATAAATATTTAAGTGTAGTGCTTTCGCACTATTAAAGTGTTGTAAATAACTGCAATTGACCAAGTTTCAAAGATATGGAATACCATAGTTTGGGTATCAGACACTACAATTTGTGAACGACTCACATTCATAAAAATAGTAACTTTTCACACAGAATGAACTTCTGAAATGGGTAGTCCCATCTGAATTCAGTTGTAATGGCAGTATTTCCAAACAATATTTATTTAACATTCTCAAATTGGGAAAGAAAATTTCATTAAATTTGTGAATTAAATTATACTTAATAAACAAAGACAAACACACTCGATCGACCGCAACAACTTAGTTTATTGTAAATTCCCAAGTATATAAAGTAATGAATGGTTCAATTTAATAAACCTGTTGGAAACATTCTTGCGGTTTGGTAGAGCAGCATTTTCCCTGTCATGAATGCTTGCCAATGCAGTCCAAAGGACATCCCGATTAAGACAAACGGCGGAAAAATTTTCGTGTTGTGTTACACAGTGAAGACCTGAATTTAAAAAAATACATGTAAACAAAATGCAACAAAAAAGCTTATCCGAAAAAAATTATATTAAATATTTTTCTATATTAATTTGAAGTTTGCATGTAAGTCGAGATAAAACGAAGGCTGTATACTATTAAATCGATTTAAAAACTTTTGATCATCCTTTTAAAACAATTTCAATCGTTGAGCAGTGGATGCATTTAGACCAGTTATCTCAAGGAATCGAACGTTTTGTAAAGAATAACAAGAAAATAACCGTAAATGAAGCATATGAAACAGGCATAAAGCTATTGTTTGTTTGTTTATAAATCGAAGCCATAATTTCGTTGCTCTTGTTGATAACTGTCAGAGTTCCGTAAATTCAGAACTAGACATCGATCTTTACACATGACACGCTTCACGTTTTTCTCTAAAGTCATAAAGTCTTTCACTTACCTTCCATCATGAGATAAATGTTTTTCATCTCCTTGCAGCAAACGCATTCCTTTTCCGAAGGCATCTCGCTGCAATTTGTGCAAATGCACCACAACGAATTTCCCAACCTTAAGTTGCCTAATTCTGGAAATAAAACTTCTTCTTCTTCTTCTACGATAGATTTTGGACGTTCCTCGTCAGACGAATATTCCGGTTCCAGCTGAAATGGGATAATTTGAGCCATTTTTCGGCAAATGTACAGGAATGTAGAGAACGGTTGATCAAGATTTCAGTCAGGGGCCGGGAGCCGTGAAACGTCATCAATCCCACAACTCATTGCGTGATTCAAAGATGGCGGCCACTTGCGATCGGAAGCCGTAAAAGTGCGTTGTTTGAAGTCGATTTACTGCTAAATGGTAGCGAACTGTGCAATTTTATTGGTTTATATGGATTATATGACTGATTCTGAAGAAAATGAGGTATTATTGTTATAACACTGTTGGATTCCTTTAAGGACGTTCGCGCAAAAATTTTCTACTCGATAGATTTCTTTAATTTTTTTGGTGCGGCCAGGTAATGAGTTACTTGTGTCAGAAATGCAAAAAAAAAAAAGTTGGGGTCACCGACTTTGTTTCAGAGAAAAAGCGTGTGGAAAACTACCCTAATTTTGAAAAATTGGCGCACGGTTATTCAGCACGGTTTGCAGGATTGGTCATTAAAAATATCTAAGACGAGTAAACGGAGGCCAATGATCTTAATCACATTTTGTAGAAGTGCGTCTGTTTCGTAAATAATTCTTAGTTTTTCCATATTTTTTGTTAAATTTAACCCTGGATAAACGAATTTGAAACTGTCGTAAGGCAAAAAGGAAAGCTTAAAAAGTGGAATTCAAACCGTCAATGTGAGAAAAAAATCAAACTTCCACTCGATAGATTTTCTTTATTTTCTCACAAAACGTAGATATCAATTAACAAAAGTAGTCCATTAAGATAAAAGTAGGGGTCACCGACCATTTAAGAGAGCAAACTGCAAGCGAAGCGAGCAGAATGGCAACTCACCCTATATGTTTTTTAGAAATTTAACTCAGCGCGCGCACTCAAAGTATGACGTGGCATGGCGTTGCGACATGAATTACGTGCGCAGTAGGGATGCGCATAAACAATTAGCGCGAACGTCCTTAAAACAAACGATTTAATTTTCAAAATTTTGCAAAGCTTTTGGCTACTTTTATTTCAAATGTATATGTAACTGAGCAAATAGTAGATACGACGTTACGCAACAAGTTAACTATGGAACCTAATCAAATCTATTAACCCGATAAAGCTTTGTAACTACAGCATTGGTGTGGACTTATGGAGTTACAGAGTTTCGTACGCATTCCCATGTTAGCAATAACGTACATCTTATAGTGCTGTAACTAGAAACCAATGAAAGAGGCAAATAGTAATTAATAATGATATGTTCGAACATATCATGGAAGAATTCAAACGTCTTTCAGTTCAAGCATTTTTTTTATTTTCGTGGAGGAAATGCTGTATTTGTCAGTCGCGACGGCTGGGTGCTTTGCGACTCATATACTTTGGCTTGGTTAAAAATGGTAAACTTTGACGTTTGCCTTTACTTGAAATAATTGTTTCCTTTCGAGTTAGGGTTCTCGATAAAGGTTACGCACGACAGAGTTACCTTTTGTCTCGTCACGCAATCTTAACCCTACATTGAGAAGTAAATTTCCGTTTGGATTTTACCAAAAGCCGCTTCTCCTCTCGTTATTCTTTACCTTACAGCTACACATGCCATTTCTAATGACTACATTTCCAGTAAAACAGTTGCTGTTTATTTTTCTAATGGCGATGCATTATTTTCTGAACAGAAGCAAAACCGTTTGGCGTTTACTGCTCCACCGGAAGTAATTTCACAACAGGCTACAAAAACACTTGTAAATATCACTTAACACATTTAATGATGTTGCAATTCTAAATTGTGCAAAGTTCCCTTTGGTTAACTATTCCGTTCTTAATCATTTTAGGTTAAATATTAGCGTCTCTTCAGTGTGTGAGACGCTTGTACCAGTACAACGCTTTAGACTGTGAACGACTTAAACGTTGCCTTCATGGGCTAAACCACTCACATTCTCGATTAGTTGTGTCATATCTCATTTGAGATACTCACGCATAAAAATAATTGTTATATAACGTTTATACATGTGACAAGTCACGTTTTTAACACGAGATCGCAAGTGTTGACGTAATACTAATGAGAGACCCTTTCATCACCCACAGCGGAATATGTGACAAGTCACGTCTTTAACACGAGATCGCAAGTGTTGACGCAATACTAATAAAAGACCCGGCCTTTCATCACCCACAGTGGAAAGAAATCCCTTGAGAAATTAAAACAGTCCCTTGAGAAATTAAAAAAAGTCCTTTGAGAGTTAACAAGAATGTCCAAATTTTGCCCAACATAACTGCTATTCTCCTACTTTCGCTTGTAAACAAGCAAAAAAAGTCGAAAAAATGAACTAACTAAGTGGTACCGTTTCACGAGTTGTGACAATAAGAAGTATGAAGGGCTCGCTTAAAGGGCTCTGAAGGGTTCAGTATTCCGAAGCAATCTAGAGGCTACTTCGACTTAGGAGTGCACAAAACCACTATTGGAACTATTCTCTATCCTATATTCATCTTTATAAGATGTGTCACAACTACCGTAAAAACTGCATTTAGCGACTTTTAGAGACAGGAAGGTGCTCATATCAAATCATATTTCAGTTAGGGGGTATTAAAAGGGGGTGGTCTAAATAAAACATTGAACTTCCAGGCTGGGTCTTATAAGAGAAGGGGAACTTTTATTAAAATGGAGATTTTAAATAGGTTACCAAAGCGCGAACCCATCAGAAGCATTCCCCATCCTAACAACAGGGCGAAGGCAATTTTCATCATTGACCTGTGTAAAGAAGACATGATACTTGTTTAGTAACGCACGGAATAACTTGTCAAATAAAATATCGTTTGTTTTACATGATGATCCAAGAAAAATATTTAATTATTAGTAAACTTTCGCGAAGAAAATTTCCGAAGAGCACTGATTGGACTAGTGGGAAAACTGATTCTTCTATTCGAGTTTGCTTGTAATACTGATTTCCAAAGGATACATTTCAATTTTATTTGATTTAAGCTGTAAAATCATAAAAGATGACAAGAAGAAATCAATATGCGAGAAATAAGAAAATACCTTTCGCTGAAAAGTGTCATTCGGTGTCCCCTTAACCCTTACGGCCAATGTCAGTTCACAGAATGGATAAAAGTTATTAGTTAACTGTGATTAACCTACCATGTTTTAAATTTTAATGAGATGAAATGTCAATAGACGGCCTAGTGTCAGAGTTCAACCTGCGAAACGAGGCGGAACATTTTAAAGTACCTGCTTTCTGGTTCCCTGGTAAATCTTTTCCGACGATCGTAGCTCTAAACGGGGACAACTTAAGTTCATTTAACTTTAAATTTTGAACGTTTTTCTAGTAAACGGCAATTTGCTTAGTCTGGCACCAACACCTTCCTTCACGAAAAGTGACTGAATGTTTTTTTTTTTTTCTCACATGAGGCAGCTACCTGTAAGAGTTACACTAACTGGTATTTATATGAGTTGTGATCACGTAACGTTAACTTGACCACTTTTAACTTATTATTAACACAACAAACTGCGACACTGTTCAGATTGGCACAAGAAGAAGATTGCATTTTTGCACGTTCTTATCTCTAAGTGAAGGCAATTTAAATGGTTTTCGCTATAGATGGCTACATAAACCACTTTTTTCTCAACATAAGGTTTTTTTTCTCATAGCTTAGGTAAATTCTTATAGGCAGTATTTGAGCAGAGTAGACACTTTTTTGTTTTATAGTGGGTGAAATATTGATATCCAAAGGATAAATATTTTGATTTGATTTAAGCTGTAAAATCATAGATCATGACAAGAAGGAATTAACTTGTAAAAGAAAGAAATTTGAAATAACTTACGCTGAAATCAGATAACCGTTAATTTTTTTTTCAAAATCCTTCCTTTCGCAAACTGTTGTTTAGTGTCTCCTTAGCTCTTACGGCTAATGTCAGTTCACAGAATGGATAAAAGTTATTAGTTAACTGTGATTAACCAACCATGTTTTAAATTTTAATGAGATGAAATGTCAGTAGACAGGTAAGGGACAGAGTTCAACCTGCAAACGGAGGCGGAATATTTTAAAGTACCTGCTTTCTGGTTTCCTGGCGCTTGTTTTCCTGATGATCTTAGCTTTGAACGGGGACAACTTACGTTCGTGTAACTTTTGAAAGTTTTTCTAGTAAATGGCAATTTGCTTAGTCTGGCACCAACACCTTCCTTCACGAAAAGTGACTGAAAAATATTTTTCTCACACGAGGCAGCTACCTGTAAGAGTCACACGTAACTGGTATTTATGACCTTTAATATGAGTTGTGATCACGGGACGTTATCTTGACTACTTCCAACTTATTTTCAACTCAACAAACTGCTACCTGACTCTCCAGATTGGCAAAAAAAGAAGAAGATTATACGTTATTATCTAAGCGAAGGCAATTAAAATGGTTTTCACTTTAAGATGGCTAAATAAACCACTATTAATTTTCTCAACATAAGTTTTTTCTTGTCATAGCTTAAGTATATTCTTTCAGGAAGTATTTGGGCAGAGTAGACATTTGTAACGGTCAATGCCCGGGCAGACAGAAAAGGCCAATTCGCGAGCAGAGTACTGTTTTGACTGTGCCAACGAAAATCACATTTCGCTGCCTGAGACAGCGTTAAAGACATGGAATCCAGATCACACTTTTTGATGGGGCTAGGAGAAAAACTGTTTCTTCTATATGAGTTTCCTTTATAGTGGGTGAAATATTGATGTCCAAATGATAAAATATCATTTTGATTTCATTTAAGCTGTAAAATCATAAAACATGACAAGAAGAAATCAACTTATGAAAGAAAGGAAATAAGGAAATAACTTACGTTGAAAACAGGTAACAGTTAAATTCTTTTCTAAATCCTCCCTTTGCTAAAGTGTTGTTCAGTGTCTCCTTAGCTCTTACGGCTAATGTCAGTTCACAGCATGGATAAAAGTTATTAGTTAACTGTGATTAACCCACCACGTTTTAAATTTTAATGAGATGAAATGTCAGTAGACGGCTAAGGGACAGAGTTCAACCTGCAAAACGAGGCGAAATATTTTAAAGTACCTGCTTTCTGGTTTCCTGGCGTAAGTTTTCTGATGATCTTAGCTCTAAACGGGGACAACTTAAGTTCGTGTAACTTTTAAAAGTTTTTCTAGTAGATGGCGATTTGCTTAGTCTGGCAGCAGCACCTCCCTTCGCGAAATGTGAAAAATATTTTTCACACACGAGGCAGCCACCTGTAAGAGTCACACGTAACTGGTATTTATGACCTTTTATATGAGTTGTGATCACAGAACGTTAACTTGACTACTTCCAACTTATTTTCAACTCAACAAACTGCTACCTGACTCTCGAGATTGGCACAAGAAGAAGATTAAGAAGATTATACGTTATTATCTAAGCGAAGGCAATTAAAATGGTTTTCACTTTAAGATGGCTAAATAAACCACTATTAGTTTTCTCAACATAATGTTTTTCTTGTCATAGCTTAAGTATATTCTTTCAGGAAGTATTTGAGCAGAGTAGACATTTGTAACGGTCACTGCCCGGGCAGACAGAAAAGGCCAATTCACGAGCAGAGTACTGTTTTTACTGTGCCAACGAAAATCACATTTTGCTGCCTAAGAAAGCGTTAAAGACATGGAATCCAGATCACACTTTTTGATGGGGCTAGGAGAAAAACTGTTTCTTCTATATGAGTTTGCTTTATAGTGGGAAAAATATTGATGTCCAAATGATAAAATATCATTTTGATTTAATTTTAGCTGTAAAATCATAAAACAGGACAAGAAGATATCAACTTATGAAAGAAAGAAATAAGGAAATAACTTACGTTGAAAACAGGTAACAGTTAAATTCTTTTCTAAATCCTTCCTTTGCTAAAGTGTTGTTCAGTGTCTCCTTAGCTCTTACGGCTAATGTCAGTTCACAGAATGGATAAAAGTTATTAGTTAACTGTGATTAACCCACCACGTTTTAAATTTTAATGAGATGAAATATCAGTAGACGGCTAAGGGACAGAGTTCAACCTGCAAAACGAGGCGAAATATTTTAAAGTACCTGCTTTCTGGTTCCCTGGCGTAAGTTTTCTGATGATCTTAGCTCTAAACGGGGACAACTTAAGTTCGTGTAACTTTTAAAAGTTTTTCTAGTAAATGGCGATTTGCTTAGTCTGGCACCAACAACTCCCACCACGAAAAATGAAAAATATTTTTCTCACATGAGGCAGCTACCTGTAAGAGTTACACGTAACTGGTATTTATATGAGTTTTGTTCACGAAACGTTAACTTGACCACTTCTAACTAATTATTAACACAACAAACTGCCACACTGTCCAGATTGGCACAAGAAGAAGATTGCTTTTTTGCACGTTCTTATCGCTAAGTGAAGGCAATTTAAATGGTTTTCGCTATAGATGGCTAAATAAACCACTTTTTCTCAACATAAGGTTTTTTTTCTCATAGCTTAGGTAAATTCTTATAGGCAGTATTTGAGCAGAGTAGACACTTTTTTGTTTTATAGTGGGTGAAATATTGATATCCAAAGGATAAATATTTTGATTTGATTTAAGCTGTAAAATCATAGATCATGACAAGAAGAAATTAACTTGTAAAAGAATGAAATTTGAAATAACTTACGCTGAAATCAGATAACTGTTAGTTTGTTTTCAAAATCCTTTCTTTCGCAAACTGTTGTTCAGTGTCTCCTTAGCTCTTACGGCTAATGTCAGTTCACAGAATGGATAAAAGTTATTAGTTAACTGTGATTAACCAACCATGTTTTAAATTTTAATGAGATGAAATGTCAGTAGACAGCTAAGGGACAGAGTTCAACCTGCAAAACGAGGCGGAATATTTTAAAGTACCTGCTTTCTGGTTTCCTGGCGTTTGTTTTCCTGATGATCTTAGCTTTGAACGGGGACAACTTACGTTCGTGTAACTTTTGAAAGTTTTTTCTAGTAAATGGCAATTTGCTTAGTCTGGCACCAACACCTTCCTTCACGAAAAGTGACTGAAAAATATCTTTCACACATGAGGCAGCTACCTGTAAGATCTAGAGTCACACGTAACTGGTATTTATGACCTTTAATATGAGTTGTGATCACGGGACGTTAACTTGACTACTTCCAACTTATTTTCAACTCAACAAACTGCTACCTGACTCTCCAGATTGGCAAAAAAAGAAGAAGATTATACGTTATTATCTAAGCGAAGGCAATTAAAATGGTTTTCACTTTAAGATGGCTAAATAAATCACTATTAATTTTCTCAACATAAGTTTTTTCTTGTCATAGCTTAAGTATATTCTTTCAGGAAGTATTTGGGCAGAGTAGACAGAGTACCGTTTTGACTGTGCCAACGAAAATCACATTTCGCTGCCTGAGACAGCGTTAAAGACATGGAATCCAGATCACACTTTTTGATGGGGCTAGGAGAAAAACTGTTTCTTCTATATGAGTTTCCTTTATAGTGGGTGAAATATTGATGTCCAAATGATAAAATATCATTTTGATTTCATTTAAGCTGTAAAATCATAAAACATGACAAGAAGAAATCAACTTATGAAAGAAGGAAAGAAATAAGGAAATAACTTACGTTGAAAACAGGTAACAGTTAAATTCTTTTCTAAATCCTCCTCTTGCTAAAGTGTTGTTCAGTGTCTCCTTAGCTCTTACGGCTAACGTCAGTTCACAGAATGGATAAAAGTTATTAGTTAACCGTGATTAACACACCACGTTTTAAATTTTAATGAGATGAAATGTAAATAGACGGCTAAGGGACAGAGTACAACCTGCAAAACGAGGCGAAATATTTTAAAGTACCTGCTTTCTGGTTCCCTGGCGTAAGTTTTCTGATGATCTTAGCTCTAAACGGGGACAACTTAAGTTCGTGTAACTTTTGAAAGTTTTTCTAGTAAATGGCGATTTGCTTAGTCTGACAGCAGCACCTCCCTTCACGAAAAGTGAAAAATATTTTTCACACACGATGCAGCTACCTGTAAGAGTCACACGTAACTGGTATTTATGACCTTTTATATGAGTTGTGATCACAGAACGTTAACTTGACTACTTCCAACTTATTTTCAACTCAACAAACTGCTACCTGACTCTAAATAAACCACTATTAATTTTCTCAACATAAGTTTTTTCTTGTCATAGCTTAAGTATATTCTTTCAGGAAGTATTTGGGCAGAGTAGACATCTGTAACGGTCAATGCCCGGGCAGACAGAAAAGGCCAATTCGCGAGCAGAGTACTGTTTTGACTGTGCCAACGAAAATCACATTTCGCTGCCTGAGACAGCGTTAAAGACATGGAATCCAGATCACACTTTTTGATGGGGCTAGGAGAAAATCTGTTTCTTCTATATGAGTTTGCTTTATAGTGGGTGAAATATTGATGTCCAAATGATAAAATATCATTTTGATTTAATTTAAGCTGTAAAATCATAAAACAGGACAAGAAGATATGAACTTATGAAAGAAAGAAATAAGGAAATAACTTACGTTGAAAACAGATAACCGTTAAATTCTTTTCTAAATCCTTCCTTTGGCAAAGTGTTCTTCGGTGTCTTCTTAGCTATTACGGCTAATGTCAGTTCGCAGAATGGATAAAAGTTATTGGTTAACTGTGATTCACCCACCAAGTTTTAAATCTTAATGAGATGAAATGTCAGTAGACGTCTAAGGGACAGAGTTCAACCTGCAAAACGAGGCAAAATTATTTAAAGTACCTGCTTTCTGGTTCCCTGGCGTAAGTTTTCTGATGATCTTAGCTCTAAACGGGGACAACTTAAGTTCGTGTAACTTTTAAAAGTTTTTCTAGTAGATGGCGATTTGCTTAGTCTGGCACCAACACCTCCCACCACGAAAAATGAAAAATATTTTTCTCACATGAGGCAGCTACCTGTAAAAGTCACACGTAACTGGTACTTATATGAGTTGTGATCACGAAACGTTAACTTCACCACTTCTAACTTATTATTTTACAATAATTTTGTTAAAACACAAAAAGTTTCTACACATTAACATGGTGAGTAAATCCACTATAACGCAAACACAAATACAAGAGTCAAGTTTTCTCCTAGCCCCTTCAAATAGTGTATTCAAGATTCCATTTGTTTAACGCTGTCTTAAGCATCGAAATATGATTTTTTAAATTCGCACAGGCAAAACAGTACCCCGCTCGTAAATTGGCCTTCTCCGTCTGCTTGGGCAGTGTGCGTAAAAAGTGTCTTCTCTGTTCAATAACTGCCTGTAAAAATTTTCTTAAGCTATGACAAGAAAAATCTTATGTTGAGGGAAAAGTGGTTTATGTAACCATCTTAAAGTGAAAACCATTTTTTAATTGCCCTCATTTAGATAATAACGTACAAAATGGAATCCTCTTCTTTTGCCAATCTGGACAGTGTAGCAGTAGCAGTAAGTTAGAAGTTCAGGCCAAGTTAACGTTCCGTGATCACTACTCATATAAATACCAGTTAATTGTGACTCTTACAGGTAGCTGCCTCATGTGAGAAAAATATTTTTTACTTGTGGTGAAGGAAGGTGTTGGTGCCATATACTAGAAAAACTTTCAAACGTTACACGAACTTAAGTTGTCCCCGTTTAGTGAACTCTGTCACTAAGCCATCTATTGACATTTCAACTTATTAAAATTTAAAACATGGTGGGTTAATCACAGTTAACTAATAACTTTTATCCATTCTGTGAACTGACATTGGCCGTAAGAGCTAAGGAGACACCAAAGAACACTTTGCCAAAGGGAGGATTTAGCATGCAAATTAACGGTTATCTGTTTTCAGCGTGAGTTATTTCCTTGTTTGTTTCTTTCACAAATTGATTTCTTCTTGTTATGTTCTATGATTTTTCAGTTAATATCAAATCAAAATGAAAGTTGTTCTTTGGAAATCAATATTTCATCCACTATAAAGCAACCTCAAATAGAAGAATCAGATTTTTCTCCTAGCCCTCTTCAAAAATTTTTTCCATGTGTTGAACGCTGTCTTAAGCATCAAAAATATGATTTTCATTCGTACAGTCGAACAGTACTTTGCTCGAAAATTGGCCGGGCAGTGGGCGTAGAAGGTGTCTACTCTGCTAAAATACTGTCTATAAGAATTTACTTAAGCTATGACAAGAAAAATCTCATGTTGTGTAAATTGTGGTTTATGTATCTTAAAGTTAAAACCAATTACCTTTACTTAGATAATAACGTACAAAAATGAAATCTTCGTCTTGTGCCAATCTAGCCAGTGTAGCAGTAGCAGTTTGTTGTGTTAACAATAAGTTAGAAGTGCAGGCCAAGTTAACGTTTCGTGATCAAAACTCATATAAATACCAGTTAAGTGTGACTCTAACAGGTAGCTGCCTCATGTGAGAAAAAATATTTTTCACTTGTGGTGAAGGGAGGTGTTGGTGCCAGACTAAGCAAATCGCCATTTTAAAGTTACACAAACTTTAAAAGTCAGTGTCCCCGTTTAAAGCTAAGTTCATCAGAAAACATACGCCAGGGAACCAGAAAACGGGTACTTGCCTCGTTTTGCAGGTTGAACTCTGTCCCTTAGCCGTCTAATGACATTTCATCTTATGAATTTTAAAACATGGTGGGTTTAGTCACAATTAACTGATAACTTTTCGCCTTTCTGCGAACTGACATAAGTCGTAGGCGTAAGAGCTAAGGATACACCGAACTAAATTAAAAGACAGGAAGTTTCTCACCCCCCTAGATAATTCAAAGTAATTTGTCAAGTTGCCACAATTCAATACGATGCTTTGAGAGCCATTATAAATAGTAAAGAACCATTTGTTGAAATTTGGACTGAAGTTAAAAACTTTAAGGGTATCCAGAAAAAATTCCATTCATAGTGTTGAAAGGTTTTTTAAAATCATTAAATAAAAAATAATGCAAAGAGATTTTTTATGAACTAAGTCTTCCATTAAGTCACTCAGAAGTCTTTTATTTTGACCTATATATCTCCCTTTAACGAATCCCGTTTGGTCGTTATGAATCAACTTAGGTAAATATTAGTCTCAAATGCCAAAATCTCTGCCAGACATTTATAGTCGATATTTAGAAGAGATATTGGTCGCCAGTTTGACAGATCTGTCAGGTTAGTATCACCATCACTAACAGTTGGTATTAACACAACGATTTGCTACACTGTCCAGATTGGCACAAGAAGAAGATTGTATTTTTGTTCGTTATTATCTAAGTGAAGGCAATTACATTTCACTTTATTATGGTTACACAAACCATTATTTCCTTAACGTAAGTTTTTTTTTCTTTTCATAGCTTAAGTAAATTCTTACAGGCAGTATTTGAGCAGAGTAGACACTTTTCAAGCTCACTGTCCGGGCCAAAAAGGCCAATTTACGAGCAGAATTTATCCAAGCGTAGCCTTGCCGATAGCGTGAAAAAAACATTAACCTAGACAACCATACTGGGCAAAACATGTTAATAAATTGATATACCCTCATGTTATGTTTCAAATGTTCTAAAATAGCCTAAATGCGCCAACCTTAAATCACGCGAGCAAAAAGCAAATCAGCTTGCATATGTTGCCTACACAATTATGGCTTGCAACCAAAGAGTCACTTAAGTTTGTCTTTTCTAGGCTTGAATGAATTCTGCTGGTCGAGCAGAATATAATGAACATTCTTTTACGCTCACTGACTGGACACGCAGAATATGCCAATTTCAAAACAGAATTTATACAAGCGTAGTCTTACGTAAGCAGACATATATCTACTGGAGCAAACTGTGCAAACCTTAACAATTTCTTATATTGTCATGTCAAAGGAACATTCTAAAATTCATTTCTAGAATCAGGCCAATTAAACCAACCTCATGTCACGCAAGCGAAAAACTGTATTAGTAACTCTAGCCTAATCCTGATGGAATTCTGCCAGCATATTTCCGAGCAGGATATACCTGTTTTACGCTCTCTGGTCAGGGAGGCAGAAAATGCCAATTTACGAGCAGAATTTATCCAAGCATAATCTTACCTCAGATATCGTGTGTAAAAACCGGGTAAACAAATAGTCAATAGTTGACAATACAGGGTGGGCTCAAGAAAGAGCAACGTTCACATTGTTTACCTCAGGTTAAAGATTTCTTTACTAGGTACTGCAGTCTTGTGCAATCGAAAAATCAAACAACATAGCTAATCTTCCAACGTAAGTTGACACTTTTTATAGCCTTCTCGTTTTTGTTTATCAAATATTACCTTTTTCGACTTTTTTGCTTGTTTACAAGCAAGAAAAGAAGAATAGTGGACAAGTTGTTCTATCTCGAACCACATTCTTGTAAACTCTCAAGGGACTGCTTTAATTTCTCAAGGGAATACTTTCCGCTGTGGGTGATTTGTACTGGTACAACGTGACTTGTCAAATTTACAAACGTTATATCAGGGTCGTAACCAGGTATATGGGATCAGGGATCACAGCCTCGGGATCGGGATCATGGACCCGGGATCCCGGGTCACAAGTCATGGGATCCGGATCGGCCATCAGATGGGATCAGAATGGAATCAGGGATCAAATGTTGCCACATTTTGGGGATCAGGAATCAAAACTTAGAGCTAAAATTTGGGATCAGCGATGAAAAAATATACCTGGTTACGACCCTGTTATATAAAAATTGAAAACGTGAGTAGCCCAAATCTGACGTGGCATAACCAATTCAGAATGGGAGGGGTTCTGCGCTCGAAGACAACGAAGTTTAAAACGATTAAGAACGCAATTTGTACTGGTACAAGTTTTTAGGCGCTAATATTAATTTAACCTAAAAAAAGAAACGATTAACAACGCAAATTTGTACTGGTACAAGTCTTTCACACACTAAAACGTTGCTAATAGTTAACCAAAGGGAACTCATTTCGTGGCAAATGATTATTTCTGCTGAGATGCACAATATAGAATTGCAACATCATTCAATGCAGGTGTAAAGTGATATTTACAAGCGTTTTGTAGCCTGTTGTGAAACTACTTTCGGTGGAAGCAGTAAACGCTAAAAAATTTTGCTTCTGTTCAGAAGTTAATGCATCGCCATTAGAAAAAAAAACAGCAACTGTTTTACTGGAAATTTAGTCGTTAGAAATGGCATGTGTAGCCTTAAGGTAAAGAATAACGCAAGGAGAAGCGGCTTTGGTAATATCCAAACAAAAATTTACTTCTCAATGTGGGGTTAAGATTGCGTGACGAGACAAAAGGTAACTCTGTCGTGCGTAACCTTTATCGGGAACCCTGCATTAAGCCGAGTAGAAATCTTTCTAACTCGAAAGGAAACAAAGGAAACAACTATTTCGATTAAAGGCAAACGTCAAAGTTTACCACTTTTAACCAAGCCAAAGTATAGTCGCAAAGCGCCCAGCCGTCGCGACTGACAAATGCAGCATTTCCTCCGCGAAAATAAAAAAAATGCTTGAACTGAAAGACGTTTGAATTCTTTCATGATATGTTCGAACAACAATGCCCAGGATAAACCTTGTACTCATACTAACTTCATGCAAAAAAGTCGATATCTCGAAGAGCTCTTTGATTAGTAAACGTACATATTTGTTCAGTCTGGAGGGTCTAGCCATGAAATAACTTAATACTGTTAACTAGCAAGACTTAAAAATGGTTGGGTAAAAGATGCATCTACTTTTATCTGGAATGTTGGTCTTTTTCAGGTCAAAGATGAGGTCGGTGGTTCTATTCAACTTCTTTATGATGCTCTTTTGTCCTGTGCATATAGTAAAAGGTTAGAAATCTGGATTGTTCTTAATGATTCGATTTTAAGTGAGAATTTGGTTTATGAAGGTAGTCCATGAAACCATGGCACGTTCAGTGGTGTTGGGGGATTGTCCATTACATTATTACATAAGGTCAAGTTTCGAGTGTAAAATAGTCTGATAGGTCTTTTTTTCTAGATTTACCCAGAGATTTACCAATATTTGGCATACTGGCTTAGAAACCCGTGTTCCTACCGACAAACGTTGCTTTTGTAATTAAAATGTTTCACCTGCCTATAGTTTTCTGGTTGGAACATTAATAGAAATAGACGTCACCGAAATCTTATATTCGTCTAAATTTCTTTAAGGGAAAATAGATAAAAAAATATATTTATTCCTTAATAGCTTATTCTTGTACATAGGCGTACGGGCACCCGCGGACCTGGGGGTGGGGAAGAGGGGGTGAAGACCTCATTGCCCAAAAAAGGCGAATTGCGTTGAAAGTCGAAAAAAGAGGCATATACAACGTGCATTGAAATAGTTGTTTTTTACCTTGCTTGCGTAAAGAAATCGTAAGTTCTTTAATTATTTTCCGGCGTAGCGTTTCCCGAAGATGTCAATGCACTGTATCCTTTTATTACGGAAGTATTTTATTTATCCATCCTAGCTCAGTAAATGGTATATTGGGGAGCCAATTTACATTTTTTTTCCCCGCTTAGAAGTCACACAAAAGCATGTCGAACACCCAGAAGTTAATAGGTTGTAATATTTCATCGAAAGTGACATTTTAGAAAAAAGAATTAGCTTTATCGCCAATGATTTTACTTTGTTTTTTAACTCGGTATTGGACTGGAACTAGCTTGTAATGGAGGCTCATGCGGGAATATATTATATCATAAAAACAGCTTCATGTCATTTGCGTTTGAAAAGATTACCCGCATGAGCCTCCATTTCAAACTAGTTCCAGTCCAATACCGAGAATACGAATAAGGTCTATTGCTAGTTTTAACTTTTAAAACAGTGATTTTCATTTGAGTGTCGAAGGTAATTTGGTAATTTGGATTAGCTTTGGTTTGCATTACCACGTTAAGGGGTTTAAAAAAGATCTCGCCACTCTTTACTTACCCATTCAGAAGTGAAACCAAAACCAATCGTGACTCACTCACACACGTTTTCCCTCGCTTCACGACAACAATATTTTCTGCTTCGAGTTTTTTTTTTTTGTTTCCCTGGATTGTTTGTGTCCTCGGTATAACGAACGATATTCTTTACCCGGCGAAAATTACAGTAAAATATATGGAACAGAACCTCGATAAAACGAAATCCTCGTTATAACGCACACAACCCGGAAACCCAAACGTAAAATTTACCTCGATATAATGAATTTAAGCTAACACAGACAAACAAGGATGAAAATACTTTAATCCTAACAGGAA
>NC_135771.1:510772-567944 GCF_052425735.1 Oculina patagonica
TGAGCCAAAATTCACTTCGAGTTAACCTGATTATTAAATTCACGTGCTCAATATCACTGTAAGTGGAAATGAAAAGTGCAAAAAATAAACAAGGGTTAAACAAGTGTTGATTTTGTTTTAGTTTCTTTTTTGTTCTTGCTTCGAAGAGCAGTTAAAAACCATAAACTCAGATCAATCTCCCGTTGCCTTGCTTTGCATTGTGCACCCTTTCTGCGCATAATGATGTATCAGCTGGGTTCCTTAGTTAAACTTCACAAACGCCACATTTGAAGGAAAAAATTCCTTAAAATCCAAAACAATCTTTCTGGGGCAACTGATAGAGAAATAGCCACTAGCAGAATGAATAAATGAATAAAGTAAACCTCGACCTCGTCGTCTGTGTAAAGTCTGGAAACCAGACAGGTCCTCGATGTGGGCGAATTCTCACCAAGAAAACACAAACAGAAGTTTTCAAGCCGCCATCTTCCTTTATTGCACTACTTAAAATGCCTTAGGGCTGGGCTTACACAGGTCACCCAGTTATAATAACACTACAGTCTCTCGTCCAGAAGCTGTTCAAGTTTTTCGTCAAATTTGTTTCTTTTCGAAGCCCGCACCATAAAAACGGGCATTGTGACCCAAGCCTCAAATGTACCATAAACTTAAACCTTGTAGCGGGAAAACGGGCATGGTGACCCCTCTTTTAATTTTATACTTTTGATATCCTAGACATAGGTAGAAACTATGGAAAGTCTTTCATTAAATTTCATCAGTACATCTTTTTCGATGTAATCACCATAAAGAAAGTAGAGTGTGTGCCGAATGTTCTACGATGATGAAGTCATGTGTCGACTATGTTAGATTACAGAGCCGACTACAGAGCTGAGCGAATGACTTGTCATGTTGGAGGAGCTTGGCTTCTGTAGTTCCTTTACTCCATTCCCATGCTTTGGCCATGTGGGAATGAAAAAGGGGATAAACTATTTAGGTTGTCATGGACAAATGAAGGCAAACGAGTGAACAAACATAGCTTAGCGAATGACTTGTCATGTTGGAGGAGCTTGGCTTCTGTAGTTCCTTTTCTCCATTCCCCCCCCCCCCCCTCCCCCTCTGACAGGGAGCAACACGGGTTAAGCAGCAAAATGGTTGCAGTGACTTAAATTGAAGGTTTAAAAAAAAATGACAGATTTCTCTGGCCCTTTTTAGGGAATGTATTACATAACCTTTCGGTACATTTAAGTATTCGAATAGCTGGGTGCAGCTTGGGGAGAGATATTTTACATCCGGTTTCAGTGTTACGTGCATAGCCTTCTTTCTACATCCATCTTTCGACTCTGTCTTTCGACGTGCTGTTTGAAATGAGCCAATCAAAACCGATGCATACCCACAAGTGCAGAAGGTCATGCTAGTGGGCTGTGATTAGCGGATTTCGATCCCTCTTGTTTGTTTAGCACGTTGAAAGATGGAGATCGATAGAAAGCCATTAGGTATGCACACGTAACACTGTAACATGGAAAACAAATCGGCTGACATAAGTTGTTATTTTTATTTTACATAAAAGAAGACTTCATCAATCTTATTTACACATAAATAACTTGGTAGCGACCAGAAAACAAGATATTTTTGTAATATTATTCGATAGAACTGTATCTCGCCGATAACGTTCAAACCAAATTATTTCCTGTCTGCTGTCTACTCGGTGGGATGGTTTTGTATTTAATCTCATTACAATGTTTCAGACCCTGATATTGTGATATTCATTTGTAGAATATTTAACCCTTAAATCGCTGAATTTACACTACAACCCATTTTTAACTTTCAATTTTTTTGGTGGTACGATTTCAACCTTCTCTAAACTTTGCTAGAAAAACACTTTTCACACTAGAGCAAGATTTCGATGTGGATTCTACGTAAAAATGTCTGAATTTGTCGCATGTGCATAAGCCAAAATTTGTCCATTGATTTATTTTTTTTTGCGACCCGTACCGATTTTTTTCTAGCCCTTTTTGTTTTCGTTTTTCTCTGCCTTCTTATTCTCGCTACCTTCATCTATACATCCCTTCTGCTGCTTTTGGATTGTTGCCAGCTGTAAACGCCAGAGATGGATCTAGAAAGTGTAGAAACAGGGGGCTGTAGCAGTCAGCGCAACAACTATGGGAGGGGGGATGAGGTAGCTCCCCCCTCCCTTGAAACTTGTTTGCCAACCACCGGATAACAAAAGGACATTTCAAACATAAAGCTTTCAAAAAGAGGAAAGAAAAAACTTCATTACATTTTTTTCACTCGTAACATTTAAATTTTTTTTTGCTTAATTCAGACTTCCAAGAGTTAGATTCATTTTATCCAATATAACCCATCCATTAGCCGATGCAAATTCCTTCAGTTGTTTGAAACTTACAAAAACAGTGCACAATGGAGATGAAAAAGATAAAAAATATGGTTTGGTAACAACAATTCCAACACTGAATAACCATAATTAACTCTTTATTTCTTTAGATCGTTTCTTTCAGGGTGGTCAATTTCTGCTCCGCTGATTGTTATGCCTCAGTCATGTCAGACGATGAACTAGACGCCGTTGCTCTTGCTAAACAAAACAAAAATGCAACATTATTTTATACAGTGGAGAAGAGCTGTTTGCAGTCTATTTGGAAACGTTAAAATAAGATTAAAAATAATAAATAACAACAATTTTTTTAACGCAGTTTTTGAAATATGTAAGCAATACATCTTTAAGCGAAAATACTCAACGACGTTTCGGTATCATCCTGCATGGCACCATTATCATAATACTTATCATTAACTGTGTTTGCAAATTTAATCTTATAATGCATCTTCATTAAAATTAATAGTAAAAATTAAAACCTAAAGAGAATAAGCAGCCCTGAATACGTTTGTGACTAACTGAGTCTAGGCGTTGTGTTTGAAAATGCCTCTGTCTCTTACTAAAGCACGGTTCAGCAAGCAAATAATTAGAAGAGGAACGAAGCGAACGAACAGGTACAAAGATTTTCAACAGGTAACCAATGTAGTTTAATTAAAGTTTCAGTGATATGATCATTCTTCTTCTCCAGTGAGATAAGTATTGCAGCAAAATAAATAGAGGTTCAATTCCCGAAATTATGATAATTCGGTCCAGCCTATAACATCTCATCGTATGTTTAGCGAGAATAAAAAAAGATAAAGGTATGGAGGAAGGTATAAGGTATAGGTAAAAATGTGACCCAGATCGTGCATTTGAGTAATTGTCAGTATTCCCAGTTATCACGATGCGTATAAAGCATATGTAAGTGCCATTCCAATTGCAATTCTTAGCTGTCAGTTGCAAATTAAATTACCTAGTTGGAAGAAAGTATATTATTGCCCAGAGCTACGAAGTGTAGCTGCGTTCCCATAGCACCTTGAGTCGAGAGAGCCACAACGTTGGACAAAACCGTTGAGACACTTGTACAATTTTGACTTATATTTGTACCACAGTTCATTTTCTTTCCGCCCAATCCTCATTCTAATGTTGTCAACGTTGTCGTGTTAGAGCAACAAAGCCTGGTGAATTTCAAACCCCATGAAAAACATTAAGTAGAGGGGGATAAAATTTATTTACCCGCTATACGGATTACGTACATGTCAAAGCATAAGCAATGCGTTTGATTTTTCTAGTTATGTTCAGGATTGCAGCACAAAAATATTTTTTAATCCAGTTGTTCTGCAAATTTAATTGTGTTCAAGACTAGACTAAACTAGACTAGACTAGACTAGACTAGACTACTCTTAGCAGGATTTGTACATCAGGTCTTACCAGAGTACCATTGTCCACCAGGCCAGGTTGGAATATCTTCATTGAACACTGCTGTGAATGTTTGATCTCCGTTTTTCACCTTTATCTAATTTAAAAACAAAACAAGATTTAAGTTATTTTATACTCCATGCTTGTGATGCACAAAGTCAAAGGAAGGTTGAGTTCAGAGCAAGCCGTATGTGATTGATTTTTTAAAAAAAGAGGGTTTTAAAAGGAAAAATCTATTTTCTGAAAGAGAAAGATTGCCGCCAGTTTGATGCTGCTGTTGCTGCTGTTGCTAATAAACTAATAAAATTTATTGACTAACACATCAACTGGCAAGCCAGTGGTTTACATTGTGGGCCATAAAAACGTAATCAATATGGAGAATATAAAAAAAACGATTCAGTTAAAAGGTCTTAAAACATGCATTGGTAGTTAAAGGAATTTAATTCCTGAATGCCACTGCTACTACTACTGTCACTGTAACTGGAAGTTCAAGTTGCAGGTCTTCTGCTTTCTTAGCTTCGTTAAACTTTGCGAATATTAAAAAAATACATTACTGTACCTCTTTAAGCCTCCACCCACGATCTCCTTGAAATTTCCTATCTGGTGATATTTGAACTCTTTTGATAGTGCCCACGTCACGATCAATGAACTCGAATTTAATCACATGTACGTTTCTAGAGAAAATAAAAACAATTGACAATCAATCGAAACACATTATACAGAAAACGTCGAATGTGTCCTCGTCTTCTGTTTTGTTGTTATTATTTTGTTGCCGAAAAATGCTTCGTCGTTTTCCTAAAATGTGAAGTTCAAAATATATTTTCTCCTCATTAGCTTGGAATGCTTAGCCCTTAATATATCGAGGGAGAAGCGATGGATAGGGAACTCAAAGGGCAGGCTAATGTTGTAATGCAATCTTTGATTAAGTTTTCATAAAAAAACAAGAAAAGTGGATTTTTATACACCTACAAATGTGAGATTTTAGATCTGTGCTTTGGACCCAGCCGAAATTTGTTTTTCGAAACCAAAATTTCGGAATGTTTTTGTCACCCTGCCCTTTGATGGATGCAACATGTATAGATCATACCCTCGTGTTTCTGTGGTTGGCCCGGCCAATGTGTGTTCATCCGTTTGTTGATCCCCTCGTCCTTTAATCCTAACTTTCATTCTGTATTCTCTGCTCACAAATGAGTCTGGCGTGTGGATTTCGACTGTGTATTTAACTGGTCAAATAAACAATAAAAATCAATAACGTTTCCACATTAAGAATCTAGTTTTTTTCCTTTTTTATTGTGAAATTTTGTTTCTTTTGTTTAAAGGCCTGTTGGTCCTAATCTATAGGGTTTGAATTCTCGCGACTTACATTTTATACAGCCAACATGGCCATTTGTCACAACAACGGCCAGTTAATTTTTTATCATTTTGCTCACAGGGTTGCAGTTACAGAAAAAAGATTTAACCGTATACCATGCCCAGTAGTAGAAAGATGATGCTCCTGTATTATAAGTTGTCTAAATTACATTATGTTTAATTCTTACCTCGGCAGATCAACAAACGTTTCACTCGAGCCGCAAGACGATCTGCGATATCGTTTAAATTAGCAGCAGAAAATTCGACGTCTATGGCATCGTCCGGTTCAGAAGTAATGCCTTTTAGCTCTGATATACGTTGTGTGTTTTGAGCGTTGGGAATAAGTGCACCAATTATCTTAACGTTGCTGTCGTCTCGTAACTGCTTTGCTTCTTTCTCAACCCTAAAGGTGTCCATAATGTTTCCATTTCCGTGCTCCGCTCTCCCGTCTGAGAACATTACTAGAATCTTGAGATTTGTAAACGATTTAAGAAAGGAGAAAATAAAGATTAACGTTGTTAGTAGCAGACTTTTGCATTTGACACTAATTAACTTGAAGATTGTTTCTGTTTATGCAGCAATACAAAAAGCTGATGTTTGGTAACTACAGAATATTTTGGTTTAAATCATGTGCTGATATGAATTTTAAAATGTCGTAAATTTGTTGGTCACATAGTTTATAAAAAAGACGAAAATAAAAAAGTCACCTTGGCAGTGTCGTCGCCTTTTCGGTCTTCACGTCGTTTGTTAAACTGGTCTAAAATCATTCTTTTTAAGGCGCGTTTCAAGAGGTTTTTGGTACCGCGTCGTCCATGTTGATATTCTCTGTCCATGAAACTGATTGCGTCGGTTGCGCTGCCAAAACAACTGATTTGCCGCGACTTAGCGTAAGTTGCCAGTGCAAAGTTGTAGTCTTGTGATTCACCGCCTAGAAGATCCAGCAGTCTTCGCAACACGGTTTTTACGTTCCCAACTGTCGTTGTGGAAATACCCTGACTGTCTTGGATCAGAATAATAACATCGGCCTTGGTCTTGCAAACTAAATCTCCGCTTGTAGCTGAAAATTCGGATAAGCAATAAAGGGCATTATGCTCTATTTGTACGAATGATGACTCGGTAACCTCAAGAAGGCAGTCACCACGTGCACTTTACAAGTGTTGTCGCCTGTAGTTATTGTCATTTGGATGAGCAATAAGTGAATAGTGTACTGGCTTAATGGTTAACACACTGAACTCTACATTGAGTGACCGTGTTCAGCCCATGCGCGAGTAAGAACTTTGTGTTCTTGGGCAAGAGACGTTACTTTAATGGTGCTCCCCTTTATCCGGGTGTTATAAAAATGGGTAACGTTAGCTTTGATGATAGGGGAAACCCTTTGATAGAGTAGCATCCCATTCATGAAGTAACAGAAACACTCTTAGTCGCTCAGTCGCGCTTCAACATCAATTTACTTTAAATCTCCATCATGATGAACTAGGTGCATTCCATGTGCGAGAAGACTCATTCGCCAATTTTTAGTACTTTTTACCTAAAAACATTAAAATTAATTCCCGTGACAATGTCCCTTAAAAGCAAAGAAAACACATATTACAGCTGCAAATATAATATAAAATTCTAATTTTAAGTACATCGTCTTGACAATTTCAGGTTACCTGGTATCGCACATGACCTCTGCTTTAGCGATTCCCATCCAATGTTATCCGAGTTAAACGAGTCTTTGTAGTGCTTCATACAACGAACCATCTCCATATCGCAAAGGCATACGGCGTGCCTACATTTCTTTTCCGCGACTTTTCTTGTGCGATATTCACTCACTGGAGCTATAATAACAGTTATAGTATACAAAATTTTTTTTATGAGAAAATACTGCAGTGTAAGTAAAAGGGTTAATCCCTCAGCTACGCTTGACTGTAAGAGTTCATATAATAGGTGTAGCGCACTGCGCACTCTCATAGCTCGCCTTACAACGTTCAAGATGTTCTCAGCTCTCCTATTTTAACTACAACGCACCTTTTCACAGTTAGAAATCGAAAGAAAACGATAACCCTAGGGAACAAACTGAGGACACAGTAATCGCTACTGTAAATCTTAAAAGCAATGACAATCTTTGAAAATCCAGGTGAATTACTATGGAAGAAAAGGGCTTACTTCAATGAGACATACTACACAGTTTTTAACCGAAATTAACGCAAAATCACTGTGCAATTCGCTTTTCAACTAAATTTTCCAAGACGTTTGGTGGAACGGAAATCATTGCGGATAAACTCGCTCATACTCAAAGCCAGACACAGTATTCCGTAAAGATAATTGGTGCATAATCCAATTTATCTGTTGCAGTCACTAGTTGGGTCAAAGGAGATCATTGATCTATCCCGGCACTTTTACATTAGAAGTCCGGATTGCCTTCTCAATATAAACGTAATCAAATAACTGATTTTTGTAAGTTGTGAAGCTTACAAGCCAATGCTACAACAAATGCTATTTTAAGCAGCCTTAGAAAGAAAAACAGTATAAGAAGTTGTCTTAGAAAGTTTTAAGTAAGAAATGAGATGCTTACAACATTGTTTGGTAGCGGCGTTGTACTTGAAGGTTTTGTCCAAAGCATCTAGCGCCAAACCATATTTGTCATTGTCCTGCTGGAGATCTAACTCGCAAAAATCATGGGCTTTGCAGCAGCTAAAGAGAATAGCAGGAACATTCATGAAAAGAAAGAAAGCACATGGTTTATTCGGTGTTAGTTCGTGTGTTTGTTAGCTTTTTCAATTCTTTTCCATTAGTAGTAATGTACTACACTCTAAGGCAAAAAATTTTTTGCCTTAGAGATTTAGTACATAACTACTTCCCGTTGTTGGGATCAAATACGGAAAACAAAAATGGAAAACAAAAATGGAAACCAATCCTGAAAACAAACCCTGTAATCAAAACTGTATCAATCCTGAAAACAAAACCCTGTAATCAAAAACTGAATCCAAGCGTAGCCGTCTCATATGACATAAACTTAAGTTTATGTCATATAGAGACTGATGTTCAAATAAAATTTAAAAATTTTATTTGCTCAATTAGTATAAATAAATATGCTCTTATACCTTTTTCAAAATTTTGGATACAGTGCGTTTAAACAAGCCTTGATATCATAACTGAAATATCAATCTGGAAAACCAAGCGAAGCAGATTTTAATGAGTCCGGCACCGCAGATCGTAAGATCGAGGAGGGGGATGGGACGAATGTTAAAAAATCACAAGGCCTTGGTGGGTAAAAAAGCTTCGTAAGAAGCTTTTCGGGCCTTGTTTTATGATGTTTTTGAAATTTATTTCAAAAATCACCTTATTTAAAAAATGCTCTTATACTCTTTTTTAAAAATCTTGCATCTTAGTGCGTTTAAAACAAACCTCGTTGACATAATGAAAATCAAAACCTAGGATCATAACCTAGGATAAACAGATGAGTTTGTCTTTAATATCCATAAGGATATGTTTCTATACAGCTATCCGATATGTATTTTATTGCGCGCTTGTCATATCCAAAGCTGTATACTTTTTCCTCATATTTGTTAACAATTTGTTTACTTTTTCTGGTTATCTTATTTTCATTTACTAATGTGAGTTCTTTGATATCGCCCTTAACCATCTTAATCATATTTGTGTGATTTAGTATTTGTGAATTTTCATGATTAAGGGAAAAACCTTTAATAACACATTTCTGTTTATTATCGCCATATATGAAACTGTAGTTTTTAGGGCCACCGCTTACGAAGGTACCTTTTATAACATCACCATCTAACTCATCTGTTAAATCGCCTAGCATATCACCTGTTTCTATTGTCTTACCATTTTTGGATTCGATATACACAATACTATCTGTATCAAAATATAATACCTGTTTATCTAAATAGTCTAGTTTTTCATACAACATTAGCCGTGCACTGCTAGTCGTAAAACATGCTACATAGATATTTGTATTATAGCTATTATCAACAAACTGATCTTTATAAGTATAACTCATCTGTACCATTTCTTCATTTATGAAGTTTATGTTTAAATTATCTATTGTATCATCGAGAACTACTTGATAAAATTCATTTATATCAGTTACGTATTTACATTGATTCATGTTATTTCGTTGACCAAATTTCCCCCATAGTGAGTTTAAACACATTTTTGCAATAGCTCGTAAACCTGAATTTTCATGTAATTCACCTAATTCAATGTCTAAATTCTTTTTAACTTTATTTCTAAAACTCATCTCGTCATTGTTATTTTTAAAATTATATTTTGTTGATTCAAGTTTTAACTTCATGAATTTTTTTATATAACCTTTGAATAGATCATCGGATGACTTCTCAAAATGCCAAACCTCATATATTTTTATAATTTTATAGCCTTTTTCAATGGCTTTATTGACTTCATCGGTTGTCCATGTGCCTATAAATGATCGTTCATTTTCACTATGTTGGCATCTTTCTTGTTGTTTTGATTTAGCACATGATATACACAGAGGGAACATGAGTTTTTCAGCCTTTTCACATTTTATTTTATAAGGCAAAACAGGGTGGTATAATTCCCGTGGAGGCAAAATTTCGCATTTTATTAAACCATACCATTTTGTGTCGTATTTATCAGGTGTTATTATTTTTATAGGATGACCTATGGGATATTTTTTGTAAAACTGAACCGTAGGATATAGGGAACAAAAATCAATATATTTTCCACATTCATCTTCTTTGAATTTGTATAAGAGCTTGGAAGCATTAGTCCTTCCTCCAAAGAAAGAATCTCTAGGGTTTAGTGGGGTAACCACTTCTCTATTCCAATCATTTTTATAATATTTTTGAAAACTTTTGTCATTTTTTAACTTGCATTCCCACATTTCAATAAGATTGTAACCAGCAGTTGTTATTTTATTATTTTTTTCTTGTGTTTTATTATACAAAGTACCCATATCACTTTGATTCTTGTTATTGATAACATCAGCCTTGTAGCAATCTGGGCATCCATGCCAGAAGCAACCTTGGAATTCAAAAACACTATTTGTAGATGCACAAAAACCATCTACTTTTAATTTGTTATTGTTACATTTGATGACTTTTTCACCTCCTTCCAAGGCATGTTGAATTTTAATTTTATTTTTCTTACTTATGTAATCAAGCCATGCAATACTGACTACACTATGGTTTTCTATTTGAACAACGTTATCGACTACAGCTATGGTATTTTTTGGCATATAATTCCCTCTATAGATAGCCATACAAACACCGGCTATTGTGATGTATTTTAGTGGATCAATATTTTCTTCATTTATAAAATCTTGTCTAAATTTTAGCATGCATCGCCTCAGTATATCAACATCCGAACGACAGTATTCAACTATCTCTTTTTTGAAATCGAAAACATAATTTTCATTAACACGATCGTCATACCATTGTAAAAATTTCTGTCTATCTTCTGTTTTCATTTGATTATAGCCATAATGTTTTTTGGAAGGCATCTCTCCTATATACTTTTGATTACAAACTTTGTTGAAATAATGTGGAAAATATCCTTTTTTCAACTCGTTTAAACCAAACGTTTTAGGAAACGATGATAACGATTGTTGAATGAAATTTAAGCTGTCGATTATTTTGATTCTTAATTGTGAAATTTCCATCATCATAATTTTTGCACCATTGTAAATACAATAAGGTTTGAAACCATTATCTATACACCATTTTAGTATAAAATGACTGTCATACCCTTTGCTATTATGAGCCAAAAGTGTATATCCTTTATATTTTTCATTGACGATTTTATTACAAAAACTATTAATATCATTGAAGATTAATTCATTACCATCGAAATCATGACAGATAGCTAAATTGACTTCGTGTATTCCAGTGTTTTGGGTACATTCGAAATCAAAAAATAAATATTTTTCATTATACGTTTTACATGAGTAGCAATAATCTTTTTTGAGAATGTTTTTATTTAATCGGCATGGTTTTTTGCTATTTTTGATGCAATTTCCACCCATAACTTTTATCTTTTTCATGAAACATTCATGTTTGCTTTCACAATATTTATTACAATTATTACACATTTTGAAACCGCATTTATGTAGTTTAATATATGGTTTTAGTATGATTTGATTGCATTTTAAACATTTTGCTACACTGCTACATACTGAATCATCACTATCTTTTTTCGATCGGTTACTAGTATGGTTTTTGAAGCAAGTATTACCATGAAAAACACGATTGCATTGATTACATGTAACGTCTTTACCATTACATTTATTTCCATCTGGAAAATATTTGAAACAAGATAGACATTTTTGGGGGCATTTGTGTTTATCACGTCTCGTATAAGCTTTTTTACAAGAATGGCAGTAATATGCTACATCTAAAAAAGCTGTCATTGATTTTATGACATCGAAATGATTCCGTGTTTTGTATAAATAAATTTTGTCTGTTTTACCATTATTGGATGTATATATGATTTCATTGAACTGCTCAGAATCGATAATGTTAATCTCAATATCTAAATGTGATGCAAAGCTATTTACATCTTCTAAAGAATTTCCATAATCATTAATTTCAACATTAGCATTATTATGAAGTTCTTTGGCTTGAATTTGTTGTAGTTTTCGACTTTTATTGAATCCATCTTTCAACTGAGTTGTGGTGTAATTCTCAGGGTGTAAATTAGCATAAGCTGTTACAATGGCTCTTGCTAAGCATAATGTATCATTATTTTTTATCGTAATAATACATTGTTTTCTATTCACTGTTTGTTTTGATAAATATAACCGCCCTTTTCCTGCAGGTATTTTAACAGATTGAATAATTATTTTGCAATTTTCTAAATCTATTTCTTTATACTCTAACGTATTGATTATATCTGAAAGTTGATTTAACTTGAAATCAGAAACTTTTAACAATTTTGTTGAGATAGGATGATCTAATTCATCATTTGAAATTACCAATCTGAATCTATCATTACCTTTTAACTGCCTTTTCTTTATTGTCATTTCAACCATTTTTTCAAATACACTGAAAACATCATTTTTATCACCAATGAAATTTTTGCGTACATTTATTTTAAATTCGTTAGTGAAAGCATTGAATTTTTTATTAACCGTATTCCCAATTTCAGTTATTTTGAATAGAGGTTGGTCATTGGATGTTGAATCAAAAATGCTGTCATCGAAATTAAATTCATTTGAGACATTAGTTCTAGGTGTTGGAATTGGTTTTATTTTCTTTGTCCTTGGCATTGGTATAGGCTTGTAATCATCCCTAAATTCAGGAGGTGGTTGAATGATATTTTCCTCATAATCCTGCACCCTCTGTTTTACACTCTTACGAGGAGTTGGGATTGGTGGTCTAGGTTGGTTTGCTTTTAGTGATAATACTAGTTTTATGAGTTCAGTTTTAGATAATTTTTCTAGATCTAATTCATTCATATTAATATATGAGATATTTTTTTCCATTTTAATTTTAATATGTGCTAAATCTTTAAGTAGACGTTTGAAAAAAATATTTTCTATTTTCTACTTAAGGATTTAGCACATATTAAAATTAAAATGGAAAAAATAGCTGATGTAATAATAACTATTAATAATGAAAATTTTCAAATTCATCCTATATATGATTTATATTGCGCAAGTAGAAATGGTAAAATTGCTCATATATTTAAAAGAGATATTAGTTGTGGTAGTAAGGGGCATACTGGTTATATGTCATGTTGTGTTCGAAAATATGGCCAATCAAGTCAAAAGTCTTATCAAGTGCATCGATTTGTTTGGGAAGCTTTCAACGGTATTATCCCCGATGGTAAAGTCATTGATCATATAAATGGTGTCAAATCTGATAACCGTTTATGCAATCTACAACTATTGACACATCAAGAGAATTGTAAAAAATCAGCAAAAGATCGTGATTATAAATTTGTAAAAGACAATCATAAAAACAAAAAATGTGTTAAAGCTATTAATTGCATTACAAATGAAGTTTCATATTTTAATAGTATGTATGCTACTCAATTATATCTTGGTATCAACGCTGGTGTCATAAAAATGGTCTGCGAAGGGTTAAACTGTTGTAAAACCGGTTATTCTAAAGATAATATTCAGTATAAATTTGAATATGTTAAAAAAGAAGATATACCTGATAACAAAAATATAATAAAATCACCAAATATTATGCCAAAAAAAAGAACACTAAAAACAAGCAATAAAAAACAGTAAAAAATATATTGTGCGTTTAAATGGATAACCAGTAATAAAATATTATTGGTTGTTCAAAACAACGATGGCAGTATAATGACTGCGTAACGACTTTTTAGTCTTATACAATATAAGTTACATAAACTTGTCTTTATATCACGCATGAAAAACGTATAAACAGATAATTATTTTCTTTATAATATATAATAATGGATTTGGTAAATGAAATTACAATTCCAAATGAAATTCAAACTCATATTGATAGTCAAGATGAAAAACCAAAAAGAATTACAACCGATGATCTAAAATCACCTGAAATGACTTTTATTGAAGAAGGTGAACAGATAATGTTATATGGAGTTAAAATATTTCTACATCCGTTATTTCCGGAATTCGGTTGTACTTATAGCGGTGAAGTTGTTGATACCGAATCTGGAAAAGAGGCTGAAACTATTTTTATTAATGATGTTAAAAATGTAATTTTAAAACTTCAAGATTCAATTGTATATTACATACTGACAAAATTTATTTTTGAATCTTTTTATAATTCATATATCAATATTGAAAGACATTTTGGTATAATATTACCAAATCCTGAATTTAAAAATTATGGTTTTGATGTTAATAATTCTAAAATCGTTGATATCAAATCTAAAAAAGAGGTTGAAACTATTGATATTGATGGTATTAAATGCGTATTTTTAAAGTATGATGATTGGTATATTTATAAAGTTTATTTATGTTTTGTTGTTGAATGTTTTGATGATAGATTTTATGTATTGTAATGATCTTTTCCATGTTTTTAAAAAATAAACTATAAACGCGTTTCCATGAAATTATACCTTTGGTCAAGCAATTTAGCATTTTGTAATAAAACTCTTGATTCAATATCTTGTACAATGCTCTTTACTTTGCCGATTCTGTTATTGTTTGATGCTTTTTGTTTTTGTTTATCCATTTTAAAAAAAAGCCAATATTATATCAATTAGCTGATCTTTTGTTAATGTATTTAAATATTTTCTCATATATATATATATATATATGAATTGCTGCTCTATATATTATAGTGCGTTTAGATATAAACAGATAATTATTTTCTTTAATATATATATAGAATGACTGATATAACATTAAATATCAAACACCTTTTAGAATCTGATCAAAGCTCGAATGATATAGCCTTCATTAATAAAATGTATTGTATTCAGAGCATCCTTAAAACAAATATTTGTATTATTAAAATGCTATCTTCAGACATATCAAATGAAGACAAAAATCATGTACGTTTAAAGTGTATACCTGAATACCAGAAACGACGACGGGGAAGGCCTCGTAAGGATCAACAAAATACATAATTATTCAGTTTACGGTTTTAGCCATAAGTTATAAATGATTAATGAGTACAATGTTTTTAATGACGTGATTTCTATTGACCAATCATATTTCAACAAATTTTACTCAAAAAGTTTACTCAAAAGTTTACACAAAAGTTTACACAAAAGTTTACACAAAAGTTTACTCAAAAGTTTACTCAAAAAGTTTATTCTGAAATTTACTGCCAAACACAGCTGTGCCGTGAAGTTATGTGTGTTATATATATAATGGTTTGTAATTCTGAAATCCACGATGAATTAAAAAATTTAAAAGAACCTATATGCCCTTTCTGTGATCAACTATTGATAAAAGGTATCAAGGATGATGAGCAATGCTGTAGTAAGCAGGATATAGAAAATATAAATGGTATGGATGTCTGTCTAAATTGCGGTTTGGTTCATAGTTATGATTATGTCAGTGAGTATATTGATTTTTATGAAAATATGCATAGAATACGGCGAGAATCGGTATATCATCGTAAATATCACATCGAGGCTGTTTTAAACGATTTATGTATTAAAAATGGAGTTCAATTGTCTCATAATCAGCGCGATAAGATTTACAAAGTGTTTCATGAGATCGGTACTATTCTTCCATCTATAAATAAACTCCGAAGACGAATGATAAGCACGAAATATATTATAAGACAGCTGTTTAAAATGCTTGGTATCCCGTACAATTTCATCTGTGTTACTAAATCAAAAAAAACGCGAGCTTTTAATGATTGGTATTGGGGTGAGATTTTAGCATTAAAATCGGCTGAGATTGCACGGATTATTCAGTAAATTTATCATCATACTTGAGCAGATACCGATCGATTATTGGACCGGTATCGCATATGTAGTCGTCAGTAGTTTTCATCATTAAAAAGATATTGGATAGTTCATATTCCCCCGTTCTTAACATGAATTTTATTGTATTAAGCAAATGCTGATAGCTTTGATAAGCAAAAATTCCATTTTGAATTTTTAAATCGAGATTCTGATGCTGAAGCCAGCCTTGTATCAATAAAGCTCCCGTGCTGATTGCAATCAGGCTGATACCACCAGTTGAAATGGACGATACTATGCCTCCTGAAGCGAATAAAATAGCCAGCGAATTGCCTATTAATTTCAGCCTTCTAAAGCTTTTTGTAGCTTGTTTATAACACCAACACTTTTTATGATAAACTTTGTAGTATTCTTTCAATTCTTGAATTTGCGATTGATTTAACTTGTCACTAATATGGTTCCATTCGAATATATTTTTGCGTTGTTTTGTCATATATTATTGATTAGACAATGTTTTCTTTCTATTTTTAAATCTGTTGTATAATTTTCTGATATTTTTAATCAACCGTTCAATAGTTTTCAGCATCTCATGTATTAAATCTGCAGTTTTCATATAATAGTGAGTTAGATAATTTATTCGAAGAATATACCCATTGTTTTATCTAAAAATTGGACTTTGTGATACTCTCGACTATTCACTGACATTGCTGTGTTACTAAAACCGATTCTTTGTACAAAGTAATCTGAAGAAATTTTAATGCTAGATGTATTGATATTAAACCCAGAAAATGTTCGATCAATACTCATAGCATTATTGCAAACAGCGATTCTAAATTGATTCCCTATTTTAGTATACCAAAGATTTAAATATTTGCCTATATAACCATCTCTAATTTGCTCTGTATATGAATCTAACCCATAATCAAGGAATAGCTTATTCTGCTCCACTTTTAACCATGGGTATTCAAAGCTACTTGCATCGATAAATTCAATTTTAATCCTTTTATTATCATTGGTCTTGTAGTCATATTTGAATGCCATATATATAGTCCAGTCATTGGATTCATTGATATTTTCATTTAAATTAATTATGAAAACACCTTTAAAACCCCCTTTTTGTTCAAATTCTGTTAACAATTTAGTAGTTTGAAAAACGAGATTACTACCTAAGCCAGACACTACAGCACCATTGCTATCTGACATGATGAAATTTGATGGATCTAATAAATCGAAATAATACTCAAGTATTTCATTATAAAAGCTCTTGGGCTGTAATAATTTAATCTGATTTTCAAGAGTTGTTTTGAGAATATTGATTTGACTTACCAACTGTTTATAATTAACAGCTTGATCATCAGTAGTACCTTCTGCAATACCATGAATGGCCTGTGTTTTCATATCAATTGATGCATTGAAAGCTATTCTATCATTTTCAACATAATATAGCTGATCGTATATACTGGGTTCAACATTACTTTCATAATTCTTAATCCCATATATTATAATATAAGTTTGCAGTTTTGGTACATACGAGTGTCCTGACTTCATTTTTAAAACGATATCGACATAGAGATAGTTGTTGTTATGTTGTTGATACTTATGAACTTGAGCTATTGTTCGACTATAACCGTTATAAACTCGTGTAGTTACTTTATTAACAGTATCAATCAATGACACAACACTGATATCAACACTATTCTCATCTATTTCAACTGGAAAATAGAGTTCAAATGCCATTGTATAATAATTAATTGGTATAGGGTACATGTTGATACCTAATCTGCTTGAGTAGTAATTTTTCGAACTATCAAGAAGTAATTTTGTATCTATTACCTTTTTATTGATTTGATGAACAGGATTTGGATGATGAATTAAATCTCCAAGCTCGATATCATTCTCTTCACTAAGTTGATTATCACTGTCAATCATTATATTATTGAAAACGTTTCCTTTATCAATAGAGGTAATATGTGAACTGTCAACATACAATTTATTTACACCATCGGTTCCATATATTGGTTTGCTTAGATTTGTTATGCGATTATCGTTCATATCGAGATTTGCCTGCATCATGTTACTACCGTGAATATCAAGCTTGCTTAGAATTTTTTGAGTCAAAACGCGTCCTACGACCTTCTTTAAAAAAGTGTTATCAACGTACGATTTGTCTGCTTTGTTTTTAAGGCTTTGAGCTAATACACCTCCTGATTTCTTCGTTAAATATGTATTATCAGCGTACGATTTGTCAGCCTTAGTAGCAAGTTTGGTATCAATTTCAGTCCTTACTTTGTTATCCTCAACACTAACATAGCCTACGTTTGGTACAGATCGATCGTTATATAAACTTGGATAATACACTTCGGTATTTTGCAATGAAAGGCCGGCACAATCAAACACTGTTTCATTTCTGTTCTTTTTAAGGAAGAATTGGTTAAGATATCGTTTATTTACGGCCGTCTCGAGATCCCTTGAATAATTTTCAATTGAATCATCGATCGCAACGTCATCAGGCGTTTTTAGCCCTATTACTCTCTTTTTGTTCAAATTGAAATTACCTTCAGGCGTAACATCAAAGCCGACTCCTGGGTCACCCTTTTCACCTCGAGGGCCTTTAATTGGTGTAATATTAGTGTTATTTGATTGTAATAAACCGTTTGAGTAACTCATATTATATCAATCAGTTATATTATATTATATTTTTTCATTGAAATTCTTAGTTACGAATTTTCGTGGCTTATCAATATATAAAAAGCTAAATGGGTCTGCAGTTGCTTTGAGATAGTCGTTTTTACTGATTCCAAGTTCTCTGCAAATCATTCCTTGTTCATTATTAGATGGGAATTCGAAAATACAGTGATGAGTACAATTTAATCTGATTGTTTTATCGGTATTATAATAGCTTTGAGATAAATAAATGCAACTGCAATTTTTATTTCTTGAATTTGTAAAATAGTTGCGTATTTCGCTATCATTTTTTGATCCCGTATTGAGATAATCGTCAAAGATGACTAGTTTTTGGCCTTCATCTGATATTTTATCAAGCGGTATTATTTTATCATTACTTGCTTCAATAACAGAATAACCAGCCTCTTGACTAATGGGTTCAAAAGTATTGAAAAGATGTTGATATTTCGATTGCTGAAGATTTTTCCCATAAAGATATATTTTATCATAAAACAAAAGCCGGTATATCATATCAAGTAAAAGGTTGCTTTTACCCCCACCCGAGGGAGAAGAAATCAACATTCTGAAACATTGATTTGGCATGAAATCGTATAGTTGTCTAAAGTTTGAGGCCATATCGTCTTTAGTGTCATAATTCGGTATTCTCATTATATTATATGGGTATATTATTTTCAGTTCAACATGGTGTTCAACACGGTGTACATCAAGGTGTTAAACGCTATGTTAAATGTTGATTTTTATATTCAATTTTCATTTTTTATGTAACGTAATAATATAAAATAAAATGAGTTTACTTAGATGGAAAGAGCTTGCAAAGAGTAAATCTGATTTGGGCGATAAAATCAATTATGTTAAAAATGCAATCACACAAAATAATATCGGTCAGCAGACAAGCCAAGAGTCATTTTCGAGGGTATTCAAACCAGTGACAAGTAAATTAGATGATGTAATTAAAAGTAATTTGCAGATAGCAAAAGTACCTAAAAATCGTGTCAAAAAGGGGATGAGAGGTGAAATGGAAGCTCCAGATTACTATCCTGAAGTTGATCCTTTTGAGGATATGGACGTAGATAATTTATTTGATGAGCCTGTAATGCCACAAAATGAAAAACAGATTGTACCGAAACCACCAACATATGAAGAATCTTTAAAAGATCTTTTAGAAGGAAATAAGGAGATTTATGTTGATCCCCAATATTTTCCTGAATATGAAGATGAATTACCTCCTGAATACGATGAGGATGAAATTGATTATGCTTTAGATGCTGATGATGAAGTAAGTGAAATACTAGAAGACGTTGGTATCGACGATTATGATGTAGTGCAAATGAAATTAGATCAGCCTGAAATGACACCAAAGAAAACCAAGAACTATCTTAATAAGATTTTAGAGAAAGCCAAATATAAACGGAGACAATTGAAAGGTTTCAAGGCGAATGTTACTAAAGAATATAATAGGGGCACTATATCTGAAGCAGAAAGACAGATTAAAAATAAGAGAATAAGCAATGCAAGAGTTGCATTAAATGACTACATAAATCATTACGAAAGTAAAGCCAAAACGATAAAAGGTTCTGGTATTCGAAAAAATCAGAAAGGTGGAAATGTTATATTTTTTAACGATGTAAAACAGCTTCTCAAAAAATTGGAATTGATCATCGGTTCAATAAACGCAGGAAACACATCAGTTAAAATGCGAAATATGGGAGTCGCTATATTAGACACACTTTTAAAAAGGTCTACTATAAATAAACAACAATATAAACAGATATATAATCTGTACTTTAAAGTCTAATTTATGTAACTGTATTATATATATGGATCGTGAGTTAGTATTATCATCATATAGTGTTAAAAATCAAGGGAATAACACTCCTCAAAATTTTACAACTAAATTCAACAGGCCTATAACATTGGATAGCAATTACCAATATATGATAGGTCTCAATCGTATTATTAACATGTCATTTACATGGTTTAATGTAAATCCCTCATATGGTAATCAGCTGATTAAATATAGTTCAGATAATGGGAATAAATTTGAAGACATAACTTTCCCTGCAGGTGTTTGGAATTATTCTGAATTTGATGAATATATTAAAGAGATTACTAAGACGGGGGATGATGATAACCCTATATATCCCATCTCTATTGATTTTGATTCAACAACATTCCGAGTCACAATCACTTTATCTCAAAATTATCAACTTGATTTGACGCATAGCAATTTCAACGACCTTATAGGGTTTGATAAAAAGGTATTAAAGGATGCGGTTAATATTGGTCCAAGAGTCCCAAATCTAAGCCAAGATACCGATATATTAAATGTACATTGCGATCTAGTCAATACTTCTTTAGTCGATGGCGAAGAGTCGGATATCATTTATACTTTTTCGACCAGCGTACTACAGCCGAGTTATTCGTTTACAATCGAGCCTCGTAGGGTCACATATAACCCGGTTAATAAGCAACAGATAAGTAGCATTCGAATATACATCACAGATGGGAAGAGACGGTTAATTAACCTGAATGGAGCGGATACGTCTTTTTCATTAATTTTGAAAAGGATAGAATAATATAACATAATAGTATATAATGAAACCATATGAATTCAAGAGGTTTTACCATCCAAAATTTGGTAAATTTGTATATAAGCACAAAGGGTCAGGGATTATCGTTGATAACATTTTCAAACCGATGAAGAGTGTTATGTCGTCTGTTGTTAAAAAAATTGTCAAGCCCTTAGGTAAGAAGGCGATAAAATCAGGTATTTCTCATGCAGGTGATAAACTGGGTAAAAGGGCATCAGAAAAAGCCGGAGACCTTATAATGGAAAGGCTTAGGAATATGAGGAAGGGAAATGATGGGCAAAAGGCACTATCCCCAATCTTACAGAAAGTAAATGCCTTACCTGTCAGACACCAACAGAAAAATGAAAGTACTGATATGATCATTAATAGATTAATATCAGGATCAGGTGTAAAAAGAAGGCGTTGAGTAAAATGAATAAAATGATTAAAAAAATTGGTACATAATTGCAAAATTATGTAACATAATAATATATGTCTTTTAGAACAAGCGAATACTTACAGAGGTCCGAGTTGGTTCGATTTCAACTCGATGATGTTATTCGAGTCCCAGCTAACGGTCAGCACCAACTTAAAAACGGCTATAAGTTCACGATTAACGATAGAAGTTCATTCTACGATTGGTATAATGCGTATTTCGAGGTGCAATTTCAGGTGCAAATGTTAGCTGATGGAGCAACCACGGGGGCGAATCGTATCACAGTTATTAATGGAGCACATTCATTGATTGACCACATGATGATTAAATCAGCAGGAAAAATCGTTTATGATACCGATAATCTCCATAAAGTTACTTTCGTTAAGAATCTCCTCGAATATAGTGACGATTTTAGTCGTTCAGTAGCAAAAAATAGTCTTTGGTATCTAGATACCGACCATAGGATAGCAAATGCTAATCAGAATGCAGGGTTTGAGGCTAGGCGACTTTTGACGACAGGTCTCAATGATGTCAATGTTGTTATACCTCTAAATCGTTACAGTTTCTTTGAAGAGCTGGAAGGTCGAATGTTACTCCCAATGCAACTCCAATTCAATATACAGTTACAGAATGACGCCGAATTACTTAAAAAGGCCGATGATGTAGCTGATGGACGAGTGGTCCTTAATAGATTCCTTCTATGGGTCCCAAAATTGACTCCAAAGGACAGCCTATATGATAAGTTTGTTAGTTCCTTCTTGGTAAAGAACACTTGGACGTATATGCGCGAAATGTATGAGGTTTCCGCACCAACGAATAGCAGTGGATTCTTCCAGATCTCATCCAGTATTGATAATGTTAAGGCTATCTTTGTATATCTACAACGAGCTAAATCAAACAATGCTGATGAAAATCCCTATGAATTTGATACCTTCAATATCAATCTTGACCGTGGGAATGGTAGTTATTTGACAACATGCCGATTGGAATACGGCAACGGAGTGTTTTATCCTGAGACCGAATATGATAGTGAGTCCAAAGTTAGGATCTTCAATGATTTGATGTCTTATGGTATGAGAAAGAATGATTACAACAGCGGTACACAACTCAACTTTGCAAATTACAACTCTCTCTATCCTATTATCTTTTTTGATTTATCATATCAAGCAGAGCGAGTAACTAGAGACCCAAAGCAGTTGATCTTCAGATATAAACTAAACGCTAATAGTGCGGAAGATAGTCCTTTCAACGTCCATGCCATCGTTCTTTATGATGAGACAATCGTTATTGACAAGGTGGGTAATGAGCTGGTTATTGTATAAATCAATCAATTGAATATTATGTATAAACCATTTTATTTTGTATACGTTTTATAAACAAGAAATTATATAACGTAGTATATATACAAGTAATGACAACTTATCACTCTCATAAAGTTAATCTATCAGAAGGACAGCGAAGGAAGCTTTTGACTGCTTATAGAAATAAAAGTGAAATTACAATTCGCTTAAGCAATTCAGATCTGACTGGCAATGACAGTTTAATGCTAACTCAACGACAAATCAATAAATTGAATAAGGCTAAGAAGTTAGGTGTTGGATCTGATTTAAACATCTCAAAAACACAAATTCGAAATGTCATTAGGGTCGGTCATGGGGCACCGCGAATTGGTTTTCCAATGATTGGAATTAGTGCTCCGAAAACGCAAACAAGATCAAGAAGGTCAACAACTAACAAATCAACAACTCATGACACAACAACGAAAAAAGACGGGGGTAAAATCAAACTACCAAATAAGAGAAATGCATTATCTTACAGACCGCCACCATTCATTGGTTCTTGGGATCAATATAATAAATTTCTCAAAACTGGGGGATTAGTTCTTCCAAATTATATTTCAAAAAAAAAGATTTCAAAACCCAAAAAAAAGTAATCAAGCCAAAATTTCATAAGAATATACCCATGAGTAATTTTGATCTCATACAATGGTGTAAGTATTTGAATATACCAATAAAAGATGTACTAATGAGAGATGAGACCGTTCCACATAATCACAAATTAGGATTATTCATTTATAATCTTGAACCATCCTATATGAGCGGAAGTCATTGGGTTGCAACTTATGTAAAAGATAACGCTATCAATTATTTTGATAGTTTCGGTATGCCTCCATTTCAAGAAATAGTCGATCACGCAAAAAAGAAGAATTTAACATTGATACATCAAAACAATCAGATACAGAGCATAAAGACTACCACCTGCGGATACTTTTGTATATACTTTCTCAACGAAATGAATAAGGGGAATTCGTATTATAATTTATTAGAAGTGTTTGACATATATGACACAATGAATAATGAAAAATTCATTCAACATTATTTCAAAAATATGTAACGTAATATATATACAATGACTAAATCGTATTGTGTACGTGAAAAAATAAAAACTAATTCAGTTCCTAATTCTGAAAAATATATGAGAACAAAAAACAATCGTTTAATACTCAAATCGAAATGCGTTTCTTGTGGTATTACTAAAACCCGTTTTGTTAGTGAGAAAAAAGGGGGTAAAATAGGTGAAACGATTAACAAAAAGGTCGGCGAAAAGATTCCAGGGTTTCAACAGGCTCAAGACTTAGCATCGGCTATCATGGGTGCTACCGGAGGCGATAAAGATTTGCTTAAACGTTACTGGTCGGGCAATATCGCTAAAGGGGCTTTTAATAAGAAGAATGGTTTATTCTCAAAGAAATTCTGGACATCTCCAAGTGAACACCAAGATCCTTCATGCTCTGGTACTATTTGGGATAAGAAATCTAAAAAATGGCGAAACACATACTGTGATTAAATATCTAATGTATATATATATATATATATGTGTAAGTCATACTGTGTTTCATGTAAAAAGAATACTGAGTCAATGAATTCTAAAAAAGTCAAAGCAAAGAATGGCCGTCTTATGGAAAAATCAAATTGTTATATTTGCGGTAAAAAGAAGAGTAAATTCATAAAAAGTCATAGTGGTGGAGCTCTTGCAAGACGAAAAGGCCCTTCTACTGTTGATAAAATAGCCTATGTAGCATCTAATTTCATAACTCCATCACCTAGCTTTGCTTCAATGGCAAGACTTTTAGCAGGGCAAGCTCTCAAAGGTGTAAAAGACAATGTTGATTACTACAGAAAGGGAGAAGGTATCGATATCCATAAAGCTATTCTGAAAGTAGCACCCAAAAAGGGTTTTGTTATTCCAGGGCATAAATATACCGGACCTGGAAATCCTCTTGAAAAACAGGTAAAATGGGATCCAAAAACAGGTAAAATACTAAAAATATATGAGCAACCAACTGGCAAAACAGACGCTGTTAGCATGCAACATGATGTAGATTATTCTGTATGTACTGACAAACCATCAAAAGATCAGGTTAAATGCAAAAACGAAGCTGATAAAAAGATGGTAAAAGCCCTTGATGCTATCCCATGGAAGGACAGACAATGGGGTCATGCTATTGCAAGGAACACTATTGCTACCAAGGCTAAAGTAGGTATGGGTGTAAAACAAAAGAAGACAAAAAACGGAAAACGGCGTTGAGTAAAAATGATTGGTCTCAACAATTAGCCGATGAGTTACATAAACCAATCAGACGAAAATTTAAAACTAGAAGAGTAATATCAAATGGAATTGACGACATATGGTCTGCTGATTTAGTTTTTATGGATAAACTTTCAAAATGGAATAAAGGTTATAAATATCTATTGACTATAATTGACGTATTCAGTAAATTTGCTTGGGCTATACAATTGAAAGATAAGAAAGGTACATCAATAACTAACGCATTCAACAATATTGTCATTAATGACAAACGTAAACCTGAATTTCTCTGGGTCGATCAGGGATCTGAATTTTATAACAAAACATTCAAGGAATGGCTAAAGAAAAATGATATTAAGATGTATTCCACTTTTAATGAAGGTAAAGCTGTTGTTATTGAGAGATTTAATAGAACTTTGAAAAATAAAATGTACAAACAGTTTACTATTCAAGGTAACACACAGTATCTTGAAATGCTACCCATACTGGTAAAAGAATACAATAATACAAAACACAGTTCAATAAAGATGACACCAACAGAAGCTTCAAAGGAAAAGAATCAAGGAATTGTATATCTTAACCTATACGGTGATATGGAGCCATTATCAGCAAAACCCAAATTTAAGGTTGGTGATAAGGTCCGAATATCTAAATATAAACGAAAGGTGTTCGACAAAGGCTATACTCCTAATTGGTCAGAAGAGATATTCATCGTTGATAAGATCCAATACACTAATCCAATAACTTATAAATTAAAAGATTTGAATAATGAAGAAATACAAGGTAGCTTTTACGAGTCCGAACTATTGAAAGCAAAACAAGAAGTATTTCGTATTGATAAAGTAATTCGGCGGAACTATAAGAAGAAACAAGCTTTAGTGAAGTGGAAAGGTTATAGTGATGAATTTAATAGTTGGATACCAATCAAGGATTTACAACATATTTAAACAATTTTTAATTTTATTTATGGAGTATATGTTAAGAGTGCCTTAAAATCAATTATCAAGTATTACACATGCAAATAAAAATATTAAGTATAATATTTTTATAAATCAGTATTTGATTACAAAAAATATTTTAGGACATACATTCAATTTAGAGGAACTGTAAATTATATAATGTATATATATAAGTATGGATTTAGAAACAGAAACAGAAAAAAAGGAGAGATGGCGAAAATGTATTTTTCACACAACACTAGCTGAAATAAGAGAAAGAGAACAGATTTATAAAGAATATTACGAGCTAATAGAACGTATTAAGAAGCGAGAAAAAGAGGATGAAGAAAGAGATGAAAAAGAAGGTTGAAAAAAACGGAAAATTCAGTAATGAAATCAAAGCAAGTTTAAACGCACTATAAAAGAGATATAAAAAATAATGTATAATAAATATTATAATGACATCAAATTACATCAAAGAAAAATTCGTTGAGATGATGAATATCATAGAAAAACATTGCATTAAAGACAATACACTTTTCTTACAATTAAGTGAAAAGGAACAATCAAATAGATTAGTTAACATTTGTACTGATCTCGGTATTATATCAAATATGATCCTACATAAAAACATGTTCAAAAATCTAATAAAAATACAAAAATATTATATTGAAAATGTAATATAAGACGTTCATTTTAAACGCACTAAGATGCAAGATTTTTAAAAAAGAGTATAAGAGCATTTTTTAAATAAGGTGATTTTTGAAATAAATTTCAAAAACATCATAAAACAAGGCCCGAAAAGCTTCTTACGAAGCTTTTTTACCCACCAAGGCCTTGTGATTTTTTAACATTCGTCCCATCCCCCTCCTCGTTCTTACGATCTGCGGTGCCGGACTCATTAAAATCTGCTTCGCTTGGTTTTCCAGATTGATATTTCAGTTATGATATCAAGGCTTGTTTAAACGCACTGTATCCAAAATTTTGAAAAAGGTATAAGAGCATATTTATTTATACTAATTGAGCAAATAAAATTTTTAAATTTTATTTGAACATCAGTCTCTATATGACATAAACTTAAGTTTATGTCATATGAGACGGCTACGCTTGGATTCAGTTTTTGATTACAGGGTTTTGTTTTCAGGATTGATACAGTTTTGATTACAGGGTTTGTTTTCAGGATTGGTTTCCATTTTTGTTTTCCATTTTTGTTTTCCGTATTTGATCCCAACAACGGGAAGTAGTTATGTACTAAATCTCTAAGGCAAAAAATTTTTTGCCTTAGAGTGTAGTACATTACTACTTCCATTTTAAGAACTTATAGACAAACTATGAACTAAGGACAATGGAACTGAAATAGTTTTTAATGTAGGCACATCTACTACTTAAACTCCATTTTTAAAGCCTGTTCCCGGCTCTCGGTAGCTAGGGAAGAGCAAAAGCCGAGGGCGAGGGAGCAAAAAAAGGAGGGAACCTCGTTTTTCTCTAGCTCCCCCGCGCTTTTCGCCCTCCGAGCTGCCGGGAGCCTTAAACATGCTTCCATTGTAAGAGAGGAAGCTCATTAGTAAGTCAAGTGAAGGTTTTGCTTACTAATCAAAGTTGTCCACAATTTTTCCTTCTCCACGTGGACCACACCAGCAACCATAGTTGTAAACACCAAGAAGATCTGTGCCACTAAAACCTGTCGCATCTTGTACCAAATCCTTCAGTTGAAGTAATCTTGGAGTTATTAGGGCAGACCTTTTCCCTCCTTTTTCTTCTAAAAGAAATAATATTTTTTTTAAAACTGTTGCCAGAAATGTCACAGGGTGTTGGACCTTTAAATCGAAATGGACGCTCTTTGTGTGATATTAACTTGTTCGACTGTATAACATTGACTGGTTTTAACGGCTTAAGTTACCTGTGGCGTATGCACGCGACGGAGCAAGATCGTTTGAAAGCGTTAGGTTAACTATTTCCTCGGCAGACCCTTCGTCTGTTTTCATCGAGTGATATCGCAGCCTTCCTTGTGAACGTTTCTTACCTTCTCTTTTTTGAACTTGCCTCAATGCTCGCAGAATATTTCTTTTAAGTTATTGTTAAGGCTCTTCGCTTTTAATAAAACAATTTTCTGGTTATCTATGTGGACGGACTCCGCATAACAACGGCCATCAAACTAACATATCTAATGTTTATTGCCAGATTGAAAAGATAAAAAAGAAAAAATTGAATTTCACTGAATTTAAGCAATTATGTTTATATAGATTCAAAGTTGAAGGTATAGATTAAGATTTTTTTAGACAGAAAGGGGAAAATGTGATATTGTAGTGCCGAAAAATTAACCAAAGAGACAAGTGTAAACACGTGTGTGAGTACATTACAAAAACTGATAAAGATAAAAGAAGTGAAAAAAAAACCGGCTTATGGAAATATGATCAAGACTTACCGCCCGTTTCGTTAAGCCGACCATTCAGTAAAGATGATGCTTCGCCTATTAAAGAAACATTTTGTAACCATTTGATAGCTCTTGCTAACAAAAAAGTAGTAAGCATAGACTCCTTGCAGTCTGTTTTTCTCTCGAAATTTGTAAGACAGTGCAAGGCTTAGGAGAAGGTTCAGGACGTAGGAGGAGGGATTGGGGCAAGACAAGATGGCGCGCGTCTTTTCTCGTCTCGACCCAAGCCCCTTCTCGTCCATCCGCAAGTCCGCGCGCTCCACGGACCCTGAGAGAAACAGACTACCAGTAGTCTATAAGTATAAATAAATATTTTTCCTTCTGGTATTAATTATATAATTTCCTTCAATTGGTATGGTATTTTGCTCTAATGACCACTTTCTAAACGACACATTTAGCCGAATCTTTTTACATTATTCACTCCCGCAAAAAAAAAATGTTTGAGAGCAATAAAGCATACTTTCGACAATTGCGCAATACCAATGCAAAATTCAAGATGGCAGATGGATAACGTTATGAAGACGTCATTATCAATATGTTAACTTACTTATACGCTTTGACATGTTATTGGGCCAGTTGTTTTAGTTGAATTTTATTCATATAACTGCAAAACTTAAATTAATAGATACACGACAGTCATAACAACCTACTCCTCTCACCCATCCCTTAAGCTTCTAGACAGAAAATATTATAAAAGTCGCCAGGTTACCAAAACTCAAACCTATTAGAAGCACTGTCCATCCGAGAAAAACGGCGAAGACAATGTTCATCTTTGTCCTGTGTAGAGAGCACATGACACCTGGTTAGTAACGTCACGGTTCAACTTAGGAGACGGGTCGCACTTGCTGATTTTTTTTTTTTCAAAACGTCCTTCTTACTGGTTATTTACATCACTTGTTCGACCATTCTTTCGTAGATATCGGTGCCGGTTACTTTTTATAACACAGACAAAACATTTGTAAAATATTTCTTCATATGACATGACATTTCTAAAGCTCTAAATTTTCAACAGTATTTGATGTGAGAGTGATAAATGATCGTCGCAGTGAATTTCCAATTTAAGCAATTGGAATAAAGAAGCCTGAAAAAAATTCAGGGCTTCAACGGGATTCGAACCCGTGACCTCCGCGATACCGGTGCGATGCTCTACCAACTGAGCTATTGAAGCCACACATTGGGAGCGAGGTCAATTGATGATACCTGGTTCGAGCTCACAATTGACCTCGCTCCCAATGTGTGGCTTCAATAGCTCAGTTGGTAGAGCATCGCACCGGTATCGCGGAGGTCACGGGTTCGAATCCCGTTGAAGCCCTGAATTTTTTTTTAGGCTTCTTTATTCCAATTACTTAAATTGGAAATTCACTGCGACGATCATTTATCACTCTCATATACATCCGCAGTTCATATATGAATCATTTCATATACATTACATCAGTATTTGATGTGTTCTTCACACGGGTGACAAGTAACCTATTGAATATGTTGAGTGACGTCTCATCATATTAGTTTCTACTAAGAGATACTTGTCTTGTAGGTCGAAACGATTTTAAGCACTTTTGAACTGTTATACTGTTATGGATCAATATGACCACTGTTTATTACCGTTTGCGTTACAAGAATGGTATGAAACGGCTGCCCGATTACTGGTGTACAAGTTGTGGTCATTTTTTGACATAACATACTACCAAAGCAAGAACATAACCTGTCAAAAAAAACCCTTAATTTTAGTGCTTATAACTTGAAAAAGGGTTCGATGGCCCTTATGATTAATAGGCAACTGTTTGGCAAGTTAAACATTCAATCGTTCTAAAACATTTTTACTTCTGCTCGGAATTAAAGAAGACGCTAGGCAAAGGTTTCTGCTTAAACAATTTTTTAAAACAAATGTGTTAAAACAAATTGGTATTGCTAGTAAGTTGGTCTTTCATGTAGATGCTTTTCAGGATAGAAGGCTTAATTAAACAATTGTTTGGGGGGATTACTCATTCATTGAGCTAACGTTAAACTGAAATCGATGAAAATTTTTTAACTGCATTGTAAAGGTTTTCATTTTGTGCACACGTTTTGCTAAAGTTGTTGATGTCGTCCGTTGCTTATTATATTTTATTTATTATGATTACTCAACGGTTCGCCGTTCATTTAGGCGAAATTATTTTATTCTTTTTTGTAAATACAAATTAAACGGATTATTCTTTACTGCTCTCTTAGACTTGATATGAATGCCTTCATATGAAAACAAAGATTTTGCGAAACAATCTTTTTGGCAAATTTTGGCTTTTTAGCTTTTTTGGAAAATATATTTAAGAACAAAGATAAAATGTTGTTTGCCAGCCTTGGTGTACTTTTTAAGGGCCCATTTACATGGAAAGAGGATGATCCTAGCAAGACCTTGGAGACGTCTGGGACGAAAAAAAAATTGTTTTATGAGTACAGCGTAACGAGACAAAACTTTTTTCCTGATTCTAACTTGCTTTATATTTGGATGAAATATTGATATGTGCAAAGGATAAATGTATTGCCTCGGTTTTGTAGAAAGGTGTTAAATGTACTGAAAGGAATGGAACATAATAAGACGGAATCAGTGTGGAAAAATTAAATTATGATATAACTTACCCCCGGCGTGCGCTGAAAAACAGACAGCCTTGTTTGCTTTGTGAGTTCCTCTTTTGGCAAAGTGGTCCACAGTGGCTCCTGAGCTCATAGAGTCAATGCCAGTTAACGGTATCAGTTCTCAGTGACTCAGTGTAGAAGGAGGCGAAGTTTAAAATATTAATGACATGAAGTGTAAATAGATAGTTAAAAGGACAAAGCCTCAACCTGCAAAATCAAAGCAGGAGGTTAGATTTGTTAAGTGATCCGCGTTCCTTTAGAGGGGGGCAAAGGGTTTATGCGTGACACGTGAAAAGGGCAAAAATTAGTCCGTGACGCGTGAAAATAGGGCAAAAATTAGACCGTGACGCGTGAAAAATAGTTAGAAAAGAAACGTGATCCGTGAATTTTGCTGTTTCAAGTATACGTGACACGTGAATTTGGTTAAAACTTGTGCGTGAAACGGGATCACGAACCCCCCTTTGGTACCCTCCCTTTACAAACTAACGTTTCCTGAGGATCTGAGTCCTACATTACTAAAACAGTTTTAACTGATTTCAAGAGCTAAAAAGCTCGTTTAGCTCTTGAAATCTTTTCCGGTTGAAAAAAAATTCTTTTCAGTTTTCAATTTCTCTGGAATTTGGGTCACAAAAATTTATATTACCAAATGTTGAAGTAATATATCAAACAATATAAACACAGTTCCATTACATTTTCAAAACCCGGGAGAAAGTTGAAAATAGGTGACTTGCAAAGTATTTTTCTGCTGCCTAAGGGTAAGCCGAAAAATTAAATGGTAAAAAATCTCAGCGATTCACAGTTCCTTTATTTAAACGAAATGCATTATAAATGAATTTAACAACGCTTCAACGAACAATATATGTAATATGGCACTTTCGTTTAAAGTAATTACTGTTTTCTCTTAACAAATCCGCTGCCAATTTTCATCTATTTCTGTCAAGGAACAAGTGCTTGACCTTTTGATTTAGTTTGGCTCCTATACTTTCGTTTACCAAAAGCGAAGAAACCTCTCAAGACAGCAACAACCTGCTCAGGTCAGACTTTACCAGTACTGTTGATCACCGAACGCTAAATTAAACACAAAGAAACCTGTCGAGTAACTAAATCGGACGACAAGTAAAATTCTCTTTATTTTTCTACAACAGCGTTATAATCTAGATGAGAGCAGTTAAGATAGTTTTCAAGTTGATTATCGACCTTTTTCCTAACAAAAGGAAACTTTTAAAAATGCGAGTAATTATTACTCGCATTTTTAAAAGTTTTCTTCCTTGGCTTGAATAAATTCTGCCGGCAGAATTTCGAACAGAATAGTTAATCTTTACGCCCACTAGCACAGTTTATTCAAGCGTAGTCTAACCCGACTGTGCGACAAAACAGAAACCTGAATATGCATACTGTGCAAAACCTGTTAAAAAATGTGTCACCAGTAAGCAATTCACGAGTCCAAGAAAAGCCGTCTTTTTATTGTGTAGGCTAGAACATATTTTTAAGTACACTGTCCATTTTCAATCTTAAAACCAAGCAACAATGACATATCTTCTAAAGTAAGTCACTTAACAAGTTGTCAGGTCTTTGCTGTCGAATATTTAGTCAGTTATGTTAAACTGACAAATTTATTTAGCCGGGATCTCAGTGTTTTCGGTGCCTGTGAATTGCCTACATGTTGTTGACTATTAAGACTATATAGTTCTTGCAGAAATTCGAAGATAATTATGACACAATCTGGTCCAAACATTTTAATCAGGAGTGCAGCCATTTTAGTGTCTAATTTCTAACTTGGTCTTTTTCAGGTTCAAGATGATGTCGGTGGTACTATTCAAATTCATTGTAATGTTCTGGCTTACTTCGCATCTATCAAAAGGTTGGGAGTTTCAAATTGTTCTTTATTGATTTTAATTTTAACGAAGCCTTTATTTGTTTTAAGAAGGGCTCAGCTATTCGCATAAAAATAACTGTTACAGAAAAGGCAGGCAATTCAGTTAGTTACTATATATTCAACTAATAACGCTCTGAGTCGACATAAACTGATCATTTTCTTTGGAGGTGAAAAAAGTAAAACTATATATCTCGTTTAGTTATATTTAGTTTAAAAATTTTCTTCTAAGATCTCTTGTTACGAACGCAGATTTTCTTCTAGGATGCAATAATAATGATAATTGTTATATTTGATCATAAACGACCATCTTGAAACTGTAACTCTAACATGATATTCTAACTTGAAGTACTTACAAGCTCTTATTTCAAATTTCTTATTCTGAAGTTGCTTTGTTCTGTGAGTATTCTGGCGCATGAAACAAAACAAATCATACGGTTTATTTCAAGTATTTAAGCAAAAAAAGGCACTTACACGAATGCTGAAATTCTTATATTATTCTTATTATCTAATTTAAAATGATCCTGCAAAAAATGTATTCGAAGAAAAGCCCGAAGGAACCTATCTTAATGAGAAAGGAACAAATTGCACATCTGACAGAATCGACTTAAGTTCTAGGCGCGTTTTGCCAGCAAAACGGACTTCGACATATGACAAAAACTTAATTGAATTATTGGAGCGTGTAATCTCAAGTGTTCGAAGAAACGCGACATCTAGTTTTACTACATCAAAACGTTAAAAAACAACATTTTTTTTATTTGAAACCTATTTGGAATAGTCATTTTATATCAACATTTGCATTTTTTATAAACATTTACACCAGACGACTGTATATGTATGCTTATTTTTTTTTTGTCAAACGCATTAAAAAAACGTGTTTTTTTTTTGTTCCTATTTGGAATTAATGCTTTTGAGACTAGTATAATGGTTTGAGACACTTTAGTGTACTGATACATGACAGTCAATCTGGGCCTTCTTGTAACCTTCTTGTAACCTTTCCCACACATATAGGAAATGTCACAGCAACAGGTAGTCCAGGGACAGAGTCACAACATGAATGCAACAAAAAAGGGAATCGAAAATGTAGGGTGTGTCCTGATACTTTTCAGGAAACGTGTCGCTTAGGCATGTTTTCTCTACAATTTCTTGTGTTTACATATTGTGAGTTATTCTTGTCATGCAAAATGTCGCACTGCATTTTGTCCCAGCTACCTGTTGCTGCGACATGCTCCTGTCACATTTCGTATCAGCACCTTTGACCACCTTTACAGATTGTAAGTCCTGATAGTTTATATGACACTAGTGCAAAAATAGATAATTGGCAAGTTCTTACTTTTTGTATATTTTTTGTTAATAGTTTAATGTTTTATCGCTATGTGTTCATATTTTTTAGCTATGGCAAGTTCTTCTAGCCCTGTGAACAACTGTTACACTTTTCATGACATTGACAGTACATGGGACGAGGCTCGTGATGCGTGTCGTGAAAAGGGAGCTCACTTGGTTACCTTGGAAACGACAGCAGAGTGGAACAAGTTGAAAAGCTTTATCGCGGAAAAAGTGGCGAACGACGGAAGCTACACGCACTGGTACATTGGACTGCGAAAAGAAGGTGAAACATGGAAGTGGACCGAGGCGGGTTCGCCTGGTGTCGTTGTGGCTTCAGATGATAGCCGCTGGCAGGACGACGAGCCTACTACCGGTCACCCAATAGAAACTTGTGGGGAAATTAATTCCAACTATCGAAATCAGTTAGGGCATTTTAATAATGTTGAATGTAATGTTAGATATAATGCTGACGTAACCACATCAGACGGCAGCAAGGCACCACCACGAGGGTACATCTGTGAAAATTATTAAGCTTGCTTTAGAGCCAAAATTAACTATGTGATTAATCCAAGAGTTTGAAATATTGTAAACACAATAAACTGTTAGCAAAATAAAATGACTGACCAACAAATGAACAATTGTTCTTATATTTTCGGTTCTATAAAATGGGCGAAAATTAAAGTCCGTTTGCGTATTTGTTTGATAAAAAAGGTTTTTCTTTGTTCTTGTTCACCAAAGAGCGATTAAAAGACCCGAGTCCTTCATCATAGCATCTCCCGTTGCTGTGCAAGAAAGTGGTGTAGGTGCCAGGTTTTCTGTGATGACGTCATCTGTAGCGTTCTTACTTAGCATTGTCAAACCAATTGCGGCTTTGTTTAACCATGGAACAAAAAAATTGGTGTCAAAATTAAGGTAAGCAACCTTATGTTTTGGGATAGTCAATTGGTTTAGATGACACAATGTCGGCACTTTTTTACACGCCACAATGCCACATATGTCTCTGTGCCCCAAAATCCTTACTAAATCCCGCAGAAGACAAGAGAAAAACTGAAATTTTCTAGTACTGTTCAGAGGGTCTTTACAAGTTCACAAGAAATGTAGCAAAAGTATTCAAACAGACGATTTTGGAGCTGTCAGTTTTGTATTTGTTAGTGCGCAACAGGTCTATTTCATTAGCATTGAATTTCTGTTTCTTCACAACTTAACTAACCTGGTTGGACGCCATTTAATAAATTTGCAAATAATCTATTCCAAAAATCGTTGTGTATTTATTGAAATACACATCAACAAACAGGAGTAGTTAAGCGATGCGAAAACTTCAGAGTTAAAATGAATTAATGCAATGGAATCTGAAAAAAAAGTGAGGTAAGATCACTGGTTAAAATTGTGGCAAATGCAGTTCAAATGTTAAAAATAATAAAGTAAAAGATGTTCAAAATAATACTCTAAAAGTTTTTCAAACCAAGTCAGGAATTGTTTTCACGCGAGAACGCTGAAAACAATTCATACAGAATATGCACCCTTTTACAGCCCGTAGAAGGCGAAGTTCAGGTCTAAATTATTGTCTAGGTACAGAAAATCTATATTTTTACAACCGTGTGAAACTCGAGACGAATTAAGTGGTCGATGTTCTAGCAAGCAGAGAGCCTTGGGGAAACTATTGACAAGGCACCATTTAGTAGAAACTTAGATCAGAGGTCACTTATGTACCTCGTGCACGTCATAGCCATTCACCGGAATTCAAGTTTTCGTTCTCGTCCAATTTAATTGGTGCGTTCTGCAAGTTCTTTGTTATAAAACGTCACTCCCTTCATTTACAGTTCATTTCTGTTCAATCCCTCAAAGCTCCTTCTTGTAAGTTCATCAGTGATAGGTTAAGGGAGCCAACTTACTTGCCACAGTCTGTCTCAAAAGTGCGATTAGACTTTCTACTGCATTACAAAATGTTCTAAATCATTTACTTTCTATTTCTAGAAATATTCTAGAACTGTTCAGTAAGTATTTGTTAGTTCACACGGGGAGTATAAATACACAATTCGCAGGGGTCGGTGCACACGGTATAAGCGAGCACCATGCATGAGAGCTACAGATTCATTTCCCGACCACTTTGCTGGTTGTTGACTAAAAATACGCATCAAGACAGGGTAACTGAAGCGAGAAAGGGAGGGATACTATTCAACACAGCATTACGGATTAGTTCTTTTGTTTTGAAGGACTAAAATTGGTCTGTTTTAAAGAAACTTTTTTCCACTGCAAAACCACGAGCCCTTTTTGCTCGTGATTTGTGTAATTTTGATATTGTGTAATCGTGTGTAATTATGAGAGAGAATCATCACGCAGCTTTCTAAGTTTTGTGTTGGGATGTGGGACTGATCAGTCATTCTTGGACTAGTAGGCCTACGAAGAGATTGTTACTACGGGCTCGCCACGCATTGTTCACCAACGAACATATTCAAACGGCTAGTGTTTTCTGTATTTACTAGAGAACGATATGAGAGCTAGAGGTCTCTAAAAATTTAATCTATGTTGCTTTACAGCCTTACGTGTTTCACAGGGCAGATTATTAAGTCACAGAAACTCTAAACACCCAAAAGATTTGTCATAGCGAGAAATTTTAAACTAACAAATGCTCACAGATGCTATGGCGCTGTGAAACTCGAGAGTAATTTAATAGTGGACTGTGTTTTTGCAAGCAGGGAGCCTTAGGGAGGAATAATTTTGTTGAATGTCATAAAAAAATGAATTTATAAGTATCTCGTGCACGTGATAGCCATGCACAGGAAACTAATTTTCCGTTCTCTTCCAATTCAACTGGTATGTTGGGCCAGTTCTTTGTTATAAATAGTCCCCCCAGTGTTATTCATCATTCAAAGCTAAGCTTCTTGTCGTGCGTTAATCAGCAAAAGACTAAGTGAAGGAAAATAAGGTAAGTGACAGCTCAACTGTAGCCTGCGTTGCACATAGTCTAAACAACCAAAATATCGAGGATTTTATGACATGTCCGGCTGCAACACAGGCTACTCAACTAATGCCTCCGAATTACAACAGTGAAAAATTTGTTTGTGACAACCTTCCGGAGGCCAACATTAATAGCATTATTCTTACTAGTGAAAACGAGGTATGCAACAAATGCTGTAGAATGGTTAATACCCGTTCCTTAAAGATTTACATTTAACTGTATTTCAAAACTGCCGAATGTTTGAGAAGAACATTCATGTACATTTCGTGCTCGTGAAAAGTCCACAGGAAGCCGCTGTAGTCACTGTTGCGTACGACACCTATGTAAATGCTAAGCATGATTTGCTCTTCAGTTGTTTTTACTACTCACTGGGTCATTTGTATTTACAACACCCTGCCTTCTCCTCAACATGCACTGATACATGAGATTGCTAGTTCACTTGAAAATAAGAACTTAATCTGTCACTAGACTTAAGGCAAAAAAGGAAGTGTATAATTCAAGACTGAGCAAAACCGAGCTATGAAAACTAACCTTCTATTGTTCTACCTGAACTGACACCGCGGTTTTAACCCGGGGGGGGGGGGGGGGGGGACTCGCATATGAAAGTGACGGGGATGCTCGTCGTCTCGCTTAGGGGTGTAAATTTCGGATTTTTGGTCTCGCTTAGGGTGTTCCGGGGAAAACGCCAATATTTCTAGCCATAATGGTCTCGTTTAGGGTTACACACGAAGAAATATACAAATATAAATTCTATTCTTAGTTTTTTGTATCTTTTAGGGGTCAACAAAAGGTTGAACCACACCCAGATTGGTCTCTTTTAGGGGTTCTTTTTAAAATTTCCGACGAGCATCCCTGTCCGTTTCATATAGGAGTCCCCCCCCCCCCCCCAGGGGTTTTAACTCTATTCAACAAAGGCCGTTTATAATAGATTCGATACACATTGTTGCTCCTTGACTGATTGACTGAATACAAACTGAGCAAAAAGAATGTACAGCTAACGCAGGATGTTGTACTTCTTTGCAATATCAAATAAAAACCTATCTTTTGGGAATTAATAATCCAATACAGAAACATTCAAATAAAAGCGAGTTTTTAAAATATCTTCGTGCGGCATAGTGACCTATTTATTGTAAACGGGAAAAGTTTACTGATGCGAGAACGCTAGAAATTATATGTACATAATCAAAATTCTAATCTTTAAAAGAGTTGATTTTAGGTAGGAAGACACCCGGCACTGACACAGTTGATTTTGGATCAACGCCTCAAATTGTTCTAAAGAATGATGATTATGAACTATACTCCGGAGCTCAAGCAAGGAGAAAACGATTTATCTAGTGAATACTGTTTAGACTTATCTGAAAAAAATCACACTTTGCGTTGAATAGCAGTGAGTGAGCGTTGCAAAACTACTGTTTGCGACTCAGCTTTGAGATCAGTATTATGACATACACATAACCCTTTTATAACTCTTCTTCAAGGAGTTTAAGGTTTTGTACAAGTAAGCTAATTCTACAGTTAAGACAATTTTCTCAACCGGTGTTTACTTCTGTATAACTTTGTTCTTTGTTCCCGTCTTCTTGGCTGGAGGATTACTCATTTGCATCTGTCATTTATTTGCGTTCTATAAAACATAGTTAAATAATATGATGGGAAAGTAAAATTTTACATTAAACTGATTAGAATAGGCATTGATTGATCTGGAGAAGTCTACATGTTAGAGACAACTGTTTTTGACGACAAACTGGACAAGTCAGTTTGTAGTTATAAGAGGGTCTCAATGGGGATAACCGTTAGCCGTAAAACAGCCGTTAGGCGTTGAATAGGCGTTCTCGGTGAAGTCTATTCCCAAGTCGATAGAAACGTGACGAGGTCAGTTCTTTACAAAATCCCCGTTTTATTCTGAAAACAATTAATTAATGGCTAAAATTACATGGCTGCTAGGGTTACGAAAGTTGTTAACACAGCGACAAACTGGCTAGAAATAACAGCAATAAACAAAACTAGAACGCTAAAATTAAACAACAGAGCCTACCGATTATCGACGTTTGGTGAGAAAGATCCGGAGGCGGATAACAGTGGAAATAAACGGTTCCAAAAGGCACAAATTGACTAGATTACACGCACATGGGAATTCACTATGAAAACAGTGATTTTTTGAAGTGTCTATTCCCGGATGTGTGTGGGGGAAAACCGCTGAAAGAAAGGGTGTTGAGCGCGCGCCTCAACATGCTCCCCCCTTTGAACTAGCTAAACCTTAAGCGTTCAACAAACTATTTAAATCCTAAGATTTCCTGCCGGAAACAGTTCAGTGTTCAATAGTGTATAGTCACTCCAACTAATTTGACTCCTCCAGAAGACACAACTTTGAGATTGGGCGCAACAGTGTTGAATTCTTGGTCTTGACTTCTGCGGTTCTGACCAGTCCATCAGAGCCCGAGAAAACCTTAATTACTCGGCCAAGGAGCCAATGACCACGTGGGACATTCTCTGTAACCACAAGGACTAGGTCACCGACTGCCAAGTTGCGTCGTTTAAGAATCCACTTCTTACGCTCTTGGAGTAGAGGCAAGTACTCGCGGAGCCATCTCTTCCAGAAGTGGTTAGAGAGGAGCTGTCCCCTTCGCCACTGTTTGCGGGAGTGTATGTCCTCTTCTTCAAAAACTCCAAGTGGTAGGGACATACCCTGGCGTTGCTGAAGGAGATGGCTGGGGGTGACAGGTTCCCAGTCGTTAGGGTCGTCGCTACTTGGACACAGAGGCCTGCTGTTCAGGATTCCCACGGTTTCGGCGAATACGGTCCTCAGGGTCTCCCTTGTAACTAGGGCATGAGGATGCCCTAGAACGGCTTTCATGGTGTTGCGCACACTTCTAATGAGACGCTCCCACACCCCAGACATATGGCTAGCAGTGGGGGGCTGGAAGTGCCACTTCTTGAATGGTTGACAGTGCCACTCTACCTCTTTCTCGTGCAGGGACCTTTGAACAACTTCTTGGTCCAACTGTTGGACGGCCAATCTTATTTCATTCTCAGCTCCAGTGAAGTTAGTACCGTTGTCACTCCAGATTTCCTTAGCTGCACCACGAATGCAGGTGAAACGGCGCAAGGCCTGGATAAAGGTGTCCGTCTCTAGTGATCCTGCATCCTCAATGTGTATGGCCCTTGAGGTGAGACAAACAAAGATGCACCCATAGACTTTCTCAGTACCCCGGCCTCTCTTGACGTGGAAGGGACCAAAGTAATCAAGCCCTGTGTAGGTGAATGGTGGTTCATGTGGTACGAGTCTGGCTTTAGGGAGGTCTCCCATCATCTGCTTCATAACTCCTTCATGTCTCTTTCGACAGGGAACACATTGGCGAAGTGTCCGGCGGGTGAGAGCACGCGCATTGAGAATCCAGAACTTCTGTCGTAGAGCTGACAGGACATGCTCACGACCTGCATGTCCGAGTATCTCATGGTAGTGTCGGATGATCGCTACTGCAACCGGGTGCTCGCTGGGAACAAGCAAAGGATGGATGGCTTGGGAGGCAACAGGCGCATGTTGTAGTCGTCCTCCAACACAGATTGCTCCATTTATGAGGATCGGGCAAAATGCACTCAGTTTGCTGCTGTTTTTCACTGGCCTTCCAGAACTCAGGGCTTCCAACTCTTCCTGGAAGTACTGACGTTGGACTAGCCTTATGATGATTGTTGAAGCTGTGTGCATCTCCGTCAAGTTCATCTTACTGGTGAGTGGCTTAGACAGTGTGTTGCATTTGGCTTTCACAAAGTGAACGAAGCGTATGAGCCATGACACACTCCGGATCAGCTTCGGCCATGATGAGAACTTCTTTAACAACTGGTCCAAGGAGGAGCTGACTGTGACTGTTATGGTATTCTGATTCGCCTTTGGGGCAATGACTTCATTGTCATCTTCCTTAACATCGCCAACATCGCAGCAAGGCCAACAGTCTTCTGTTTGCCAGAGGAAGTCAGGGCCAGACCACCATCGACATCCAGGCTGAAACGCTTCAATGGGTAATCCTCGTGACCCATCATCAGCTGGGTTTAGAATCCCTGGGACATGATGCCATTGGGCAGGAGTCGTGTGCTCGTGAATTTCCTCAAGCCTGGTGGCGACGAAGCGATGAAATCTTCTGGTTTCATTCCTGATGTACTGGAGTACCGTAAGTGAGTCAGTCCAAAATGTCACATGGTCAACAGGAAGGTCTAGCTCTGCCTTGATCATATTGCTGATTCGAACGGCCATGAGACTTGCCATGAGTTCAAGGCGTGGAATAGTTGGTCTCTTCACAGGGGAATTGCGACATTTTCCGAAGACAAAGGAGCACTGAACGTGGCCGTAGGGATCGCTTAATCTTAGATAAGCTGAGGCTGCGTAGGCGTACTCACTAGCATCGCTGAACATATGGAGTTGAACTGTGCAGTCGTTCGCCATGTTAAGGTTCCTGTAACAGCGGGGTATTTGGATGGCTTCGATCAAAGGCAAAGAACGTGTCCACTGCTGCCAAACCTGCAGATGGTGGTCTTGAATTTCTTCATCCCATTCAACTTTTTCTTTCCAGAGCTCTTGTATCAACACCTTGATAGGTAGAACATACGGCGACACAAATCCTAAAGGATCAAACAGCGAGCTGATGGTGGAGAGGATTCCGCGCTTGGTAGCTGGCTTGTCTGTGGGCACTGTTTTAAAGCAGAAAACATCTCTTTCAGCATCCCAGTGTAGACCTAACGTGCGATTGATCGGCAGTCTGTCTAGTTCGAGGTTGAGGGTTGGGTTGGCCCTTTCTTGCGTTGGCAGTGCCTGTAGAACTTCTCTTCGATTGCTCAAGAACTTGGTGAGATGGAAACCACCTTCCTTCAGCATAGCGGTGAGCTTAACAGCAAGGTCAGCAGCCTCATCAACAGTGGCGGTGGACTTAAGGAGGTCGTCAACATAAAAATTACGACGAACAGTTTCGGCGGCTTGTGTACCATACTCTTCCTCATTGTCATCAGCTGTTTGTCTCAAAGCCTTGTTTGAGCAGCATGGAGAGGAGGTTGCACCAAATATGTGCACCTGCATCTGGTACTCCTCTGGGGCATCGTGTAAGTTTCCAGACCACCACAGGAAACGAAGAGCGTCACAGTCCTCGGCGGGCACTAGCACTTGGTGAAACATTTTTTCTATGTCTGCTATGAGGGTGACGCCTTCCTGACGGAAACGCATAAGGACACCAGCCAGATTGCTTATGTAATCCGGGCCTTGTAGAAGCTGTTCGTTCAAGGATGTTCCACCAAATTTAGCTGCTGCGTCAAACACCACGCGGAGCTTGTCTGGTTTGTGGGGATTAACAACTGGGTGGTGCGGCAGGTACCATGTCTTGCTACTTCGTTGCTCCGCCTCTTCTTGGGTGAGCTTGCGAGCATGGCCCATGGCAATGTACCCATTGATAACTGAGCGGTATTTCACTTGTAGCTCCTCATCTCGTTCTAGACGGCGCTTGAGGTGGCGTAGTCGTATTTCAGCCATCTGGCGGTTAAAGGGAAGTTGTGGATCTTCATGCTTCCAAAGGAGGCCCACACAATAGTGATCATCTTTCTTGGAGATCGTGTCATTGATTATCCTTTCAGCACGCCTGTCCTCTACCGACATCGACTTGTAGTGTTCATTGGTGCCAAGGGACTCAGACTTCCAGAAAAGCTCGACTTGATGGTTAAGGGACACATCATCAACTGCAGCATGGATATGGTGAACATCATAACTCTGACGCATTTGCTTGTCCCCAGTTCTTCCAAGAACGGCAAAGCCAAGGCACGAGCGAATCGCAATGGGGTCGTCTGGATTGCCATGACGAACCTCTAGGGGGATAAACACTTCGGGCACGTTAGTTCCAATGATCAACGAGATCTTTTGACGATCAACTTCTGGGAAAGGGACGTCCTTAAGATGCGGCCATCTTCCCTTATTGGCAGTGATGCATTGATGTCGCAGAGGAATCTGCAGTTCAGCACCCGACCACGCTCTCAGCAACTGAAGCTGTCGAGGTCGCTCATCGATGAGAGACTCCACTGTAAGATCGACCCTTTCCCCTTCCTGAGGTTCATTGTGGTTGCTCACTGTTGAGAAAACCAATCGGTCAGGTTGGCCACGGAGACCTAGCAGACGGACGAGTGATGGGTCTACCAGGGTAATCTCAGACCCAGAGTCTAGCATCGCGTAGGTGGTTATGGTAGTTCCATTGTGACCAATAACTCGCAGGGGTACAACTTGCAGAAGGATGGTGTCCGAGTCCTTAGACTTGGTGGTGCTACAGGAGGTAGCAGAGGGCGTGCCGTCAACTAGCGTGGGTAGGCTATCTGCAGAATGGTCCCTTGATACGCTCACGTGAAGACTGGTTGGGTGAAGGAGCGAGTGGTGGAATGCACCGCATCCTGAAACACGGCACCTGAAGGAGCTGGGACAAGTGTCTGCTGAATGTTCACGGTCTTTGAGGCAGTTTGGGCACAGCTTCTTCAGGGAGACTAGGGTTGCCCTCTCTTGTGGCGTCTTCCCCTTAAACGTATCGCATCGGTATAAAGGGTGCGCTTGACCACAGCAACGACAGCTGTTTGACTTCTTCTTTCCATTTTTCTGATTTTGTTGAGGCTTGCGGTCATCACTGATGGCCATTGTTGTAAACTTTGGCAGGTCATTCTTGTCCGGGGGCCTTTTGTTCTTGAAGGAGGGGCCAGTACCTGTTGTGCGATTTATTGGATGATTTGCAATGCTTGCGTGCCTATTTACGAAGCCCACAAAGTCATTCAGGGTGGTGAAGCTCTGGCCCTTTGCCTCTAGATCATATGCAAGGGTGGCAAACTTGTCCTTCAGGTGTTTTGGTAGGCGCTCTGTCATACTGATGATGTTTCCTTGATTGATTTCTGACAGACAGTTCATGGATTTTAAGGTGGCGAGGGCTTTCGTGGCCTGATCAGCAAACTTTCTCAAGCGGCTCTGTCTCCGCTTGCGATGGGTGGTCCTTTGGTGAGGTTGTTCACTACAGAATTAATGATCATACACGGTCTGCCATATCTCTCTTGGAGGATCTTCAGTGCTTGATGGATTCCACCGGTGGCTGTTTCAAGGCCACATACAGCTTCCTTGGCTTCACCTCCTAGGAACTGCAGTAGTCGAGTCATCTTCTTCTCGTCGTCAATGTCTTTCCGAGACATCACACAGTGTTGGAAGCGCTGTTGAAACAAGGGGAACTCATCTGGCGCTCCGACGAACTTTGCTATCTGGATAGGAGGTAGGTCTTGGTTGTGAGCAAGCCTTTGTTGTGCCATTGAAATATCCTTCATGGCTGAGGCAACCAAAGTTAGGACTTCTCCATTAGCAGAAGGTGTGGGCATTTCGTTCACACTTGAGGTACCAAACAAAGGCTGACGAGGCGTTGCCCAAGGAACAAGGCTGCTCATTACGGGTGGACTCAGCCCGCTGTCAGTGACAGGCCATGCACCAGTGTAAGTGGTGATCACAGGTGTGGTAGGTACTTTGGTAGAGGCTGGTGCAAATGGGCTTGACTTTACGGGTGGAGACCAATAGGGCAGTGTCGACGGAGTAAGATTGTTCATTACAGGTGACCTCAAACTGCTGACAGTGGTTGTGAATGAATTACCGGTCTTAAAGGTATTCACTGGCGCGACGGATACTTTGGTGGAGGCTGGCGCAAATTGACTTGGCGTTATGTGTGGAGACCAATAGGGCAGTGTCGACGGAGTAAGATTGTTCACTACAGGCGGGCTCAGGTTGCTCGCCATGGTTGTGGATGAAACACGGGTTTTAGAGGTGTTTACTGGTGTAACGGATACCTTAGTGGAGGTTGGCACAAATGTACTTGGTGTTACAGGCGGAGACTGATAGGGCAGTGTAAAGGAAGTGGCGCTACTCAACATAGGTGGGTTTAGACTGCTCGCGGCTATGGACGAAGCACCAGGGAGGTGTGCAGGCATGTCCAATACATTGGGTGCCACTGGGGGCAAAGAATGCGTGACAGTATTCAACGGCAGGTTAATATCACTACCAGAAGAAGGTGGTGCACGATTGAAGGGTGGTGACTCCACTGATGATGACTCATTGTCTGACAATCCCTCTTCCATTTCTTCAGTGAGTTTGGCCTCTAAGTCCATAATGGCAGCTGTCTTTCTTGCTTCTGCGAGCTTGCGGTCTGCCTCAGTCTTTAGGGATTCCAGCCTAATGATGGCATTTAGTTCTTCTTCCTCGGCTTCTCGCATCCGGGCAAGTTCACGTTGCTTTCTTTTCAGCTCCAACATCTTTGTTTCTTCTTCAACTCTCCGTTGTTTCTCTTGTTCGGCAAACACAAGAGCCAGTTGAGCCTTTTCCGCTTCCAATCTGCGGGCTTGCGCTTTCGAACTGTAAGTGTTGCTTGAGTGGCGTGACGATCGGCGACTGCGTGACTTCAGGGATCCATGACGTCTTGAACCAGACATTTTCTGTAAATCTTGCATCACCTGCTCGTTTAACTTAGTTGCTGCATCACAAATAAACTTTTCAACACTTGAAGAGAGGCTTATCCTTTGCTGAGCTAAGACGTCGAAACGTTCAGAATTTTCTGCCCTTTCTTCAGGTTCGGCAACGTCCATAAATTTATTGTGCGACAAAACAAAGTTTTTCCACAGGATTTCGTAATTGTCGAACTTTTGTTTTACTAAGGTCACGTTCGGCGAATCTTCGTCTAGTAACAGTGTTTCAATCTCATTTTGTGCTTTGGTAAGAGAGCCAAGGTGACCAGAACGTGAGCGCTTCAGGGAAAGCGCTCTCTCTCGCCTGACATCTTCGGAATTTAACCGCGTAGAGGCTCGCGATTCGCGTTTGTCGAAATCGCTGTTTTCCATTTCACGAGGAAAGGACGTCTAATCCGCCAACATGTGAATTAGCAGAGGTGGAACGGGTCGTATTTTATCGATTTGCTGAATAATCTTGGTGTTTACAACGGAGGTCGTTGCTCGCAAGGGCGAAAAACTATCCAGCGAAACCACGTGCTTTGTGTTGTCCTTGTGCAAGCGAAGCTCGGTGAACAAATCAGTGAGCAGTGCGATAATTGTTATCGAGGCGGCGAAACAATTAATCGAATAAAACCATGAATAGGCGTTCTCGGTGAAGTCTATTCCCAAGTCGATAGAAACGTGACGAGGTCAGTTCTTTACAAAATCCCCGTTTTATTCTGAAAACAATTAATTAATGGCTAAAATTACATGGCTGCTAGGGTTACGAAAGTTGTTAACACAGCGACAAACTGGCTAGAAATAACAGCAATAAACAAAACTAGAACGCTAAAATTAAACAACAGAGCCTACCGATTATCGACGTTTGGTGAGAAAGATCCGGAGGCGGATAACAGTGGAAATAAACGGTTCCAAAAGGCACAAATTGACTAGATTACACGCACATGGGAATTCACTATGAAAACAGTGATTTTTTGAAGTGTCTATTCCCGGATGTGTGTGGGGGAAAACCGCTGAAAGAAAGGGTGTTGAGCGCGCGCCTCAACAGGCGTAAAAATTGGAAAATTTTAACCGTTAGCCGTAAAATATGTTAACCGTAAAAAATCGGTCAGTAATTATAAATAAACCAAACTAGTTCACTTCATCGTCCCAGAATGGCCCTGACACCTAAAATATGTTTTTTCAATATAATGGAAATTAATTTTTAACTTTTAAAAACAATGAAAATTAACTTTTAACTTCTGTTTTAAAACCGTTATGGAAATAAATTAACCGCTAGCCGTAAAAAAGCCAAAATTTTAACCGTTAACCGTAAAAGCTATCACCCCATTGAGACTCTCTTATAACGCCTCCATGCAATTCTGTAATAGTCATTGTTCACTGCATGATTGCAAATTTGCAATAGTCAAATGTTAGCTACTACATAACTCAGTGTGAGCGTTACCTACATAATTGTAGGTAACACAGACTCTGTCATTCTGTAATAGTCAGATTGCGTTGATGTTCAACAATGTTCATTGTATTTATTTCTCCTTCTTTTTCTCAGTTATAACGCAGACATTTCACCCGTCACCGGATCCCTGGATGATGAATGAAAAGTCCAAAGCTGACTTTGACCTGACGGAAATCGATTCGATACTCAAAGTCTATTCTAATTCAACGCAAAACAAACCAGACTTTCAGAAGAGCATCGACAATATAAATGGCTGGGTGAATGAACAGAGAAAGAGTAAAGAAAATAAAGAAAGAGAAGACAACATCGCAAAAGTTGGTGCTGCCTTGAAGACCACAGTGAATGCACTGAAAAAGTTCGAAACTGGTGACCCTTATGACGCAGCGTGTGGCACCTTGGAGATCATTTCAAGTGTCGCGGCAGTTGCTGGTGGGCCTTGTGGGGTGGCATTTTCAGCATTGTGTAGCATTGCTGGGGCTATCATTTCGGCGAACAAGCCAGCCAAACCAAGCGTGGTGGAACAGCTAGCTAACGTGGTCCACAGAGCGTTGAATGACTTCCACAACAAACTACAGAATGCAAAGCTGAGCGGTTTGAAAGATCGTATTGAGTTCCAGCAATTGCAGCTTCGGGAGATGAAGAAGAAAAAAGAACTAGAAGATACGGAGTTGTGGCACGATTATAATCAGTTTATGGGCGAGCTGATATCCAGAGTCAACAACCCACTCGAGTTCAAGTACGAGAAAAGTCTAGGGCAAGATCCTGACTTGGCAGATTTCGTGCGGGCCGTGGTGACGTATTGTAACGCTTACACCTGCTTTATGGCGCTTCTAACAGCGGTGAGAGGAAAATATGAAGAGTTTGACGACAGTAGCGACATAGTCGACACTATCAATCAACATATCACGCACCGAACAACGAAAATCAAAGAAACTTTGACCTTCTTGTCAGATAAAAAGCACCTGAAGTTCATTGGCCGGCTTCCGTCAGAGGGCGGAAAGTTGACAAAAATACTTCTCTTGACCCGAAACCCAGAAGCAAAGAAAGTCGTAGAAGCAACCAGAAGAAGCTTGAAACTTTCTGAAATGCCTGACTCGGATGAAGTGGAAAAAGCAGCAGAAAAAGTGTCGCGCCAATCAGTGCAATTGAAGTTCGATGGAAAGACGTTCGCAGAGGGCCTACGTGGTATCTTAACAGCCGTGGAACTCCTCCCACTACCTATTCCCATCGTAATTGGTTCGGCGACAACGGTGCTATTTATCAACGAGACTGATTTTCCCATGAGGATTGTATCAGGGAAGGTTGGTTGGCCTAAAGGGAACATGGAGTTTCAGGAAGATGTCAAGCCTCACTCGTACTATGACAAGGTCATTAACAGCTTCACCGGTACGTTCTCCACCGGCGGCTATATCAAGATCGCATACGATGGAAAGCTCAGCTCCAAAGAGGACCCCAATGAAGGAGGCGCCGTCAAAGTAATTGAGTTTGCTTTGTCTTCGCCATATGTGGCTCAAATTAAAATTAACATTGGAGACAACAAGGAGCGAACCCGAGGAGAAGGCACCTACAAAAGTATGACTAACGATAAAGGCAAAACATTGTACTGGAAATGGCCGAATGCACCGGATGGAAAGCACTATTTGGCGAGAGCAGAAGTTTTACGAAGCACAGTTGAAGGAATCACAGACTGGATTAAGTTGAGAAAATTTAATCTTCTTCCCTACACTTCCAAAGCAAAGGGCACCTGGTGTTTTATCATTCAAGATTTTGATCCCGAGAAGGATCTGGTGGAAGAAGAAGAATGAATGAACTGAAAAGCTAGAAATGCAGAGCAAAGAGAGGAGAGCTTGATGCAGTTGGTTAGTTTTTTGTATAAACTGAACAGTTTTTTTACTTACCTTCGAAGTTTTTGTAATATTAATGGACAATTGGTAACAGCACCAGCAAAAGGATGCTTGAACTGCGGAATGAGTAAGATTTTATAAGAAAGAAAATTGTTAAACAATGGATAATTTGAAAAGGCGTCTTGAGATTTGAAAAGTTTAATAGCACTTTCAAGATTTTGTTATTCATTAGAAGCAGCTTTAATTTGATCCTGTGTGCGCTCTAATTAGCTAAGAAGCTAGCTTAAAACAAAGAAAACTGTGTGATATAAAGAAATACAGGAGCCCACATGACTTTGGCTTCTTTAGTTTTAAATGAATCGAATGAGGTTTCAACAATAACTATGCTCTTGTTAATTTCTTTCCGTTTTTCCTATTTAGAAACTTTGAGTTCTACTTTGTTTTAACTATTAAGCTCTCAATATCAAGGCAAGAACTGTGGCTATTATGTTGAACTGTTTTAAAAGAACGATGAAAAATTTTAAACATATTTATTCTCGCGTGTATTAGACGTGTTTGCCTCGAAACATTTATCATCACTCGTAGTATCTATATTTTATAACACTATTTATCCTTGCGTGTACTACGTGTGTCGGCGTAAAAATAACTAACCTCCTCTGCACAACGTATATTTTTTAGGATTAGTTTTCCTCGCATGTACTAAATATTTTCATAGAAATAATTATCCTTGCGTGCATTGATTGCCGCGTGAGGCGTATTTCTATCAAACATTTATTATCGCGTGTGTTTTAAAAGCGTTTTGTATTGAAGTTTTTACCCTCGTTTATTGTGTTTCCTCCAGAATCTTAATCCTTGCGTGTACTAAGTCCATTTGTAGAAATATATACCCTCGCGTTTAATAACCTGTATTTTTTGAAATATTGATCCTCGAGTTAATTAAGTGTGTCCTCAAAAATATTTATCCTCGCGCGTATTAAGTATACAGTATTTTTTAGAAATAGTTCTCTCGTCCACAAGTTAATTAGGCGTGTCCTCAATACTATTTTTTCTTGTGTGTAAAGTATTTTTTTTGAAATATATAACCACGCGTGCGTGTCAAGCTGTGAATTTCGTACACTGAATTAGAGGTCACGTACCCTGGGTGCCATAGGTTTTCTTGCGCCACGCGCTAGAAAAATCCTCTGGTACCCAGGGTTTAGGTCACAATGCATTTACAACACAGTCGTTTGTCATCAAACGCCAGCATCAACGTGACCAAGGTGTTTGCGTACGACTCCTGTTTGTAGTAACACAAGAGAACATATTTTCTTGAGTAACATCAAACAATAAACAGTTTTACACACAAAGTTTCTTTTTGTCCTGTTTTTGAAGTACATACTCCGGGGGGCGGAGGCGGGAGGGGACTCTCGTATAAAATAGAGCCCGAAATTGTCGTCAAAGTTGTAAGGAGTCACTTCAAAGCAATCTCGCTCGGACTTGACTGATACAAAAGAAGACGAGTAGCCTGCGAACGCAGACGTATTTTTCGGCGGAGACAAGTGACAGCCGGAAATACGTCTGTGTTCGCGGGCTAGAAGACGAGTTAGTAGAGTGTGTTTTTAAAACGGAATTTGAAACGTGTTAAACTTTGTACGATTTATTGATTTGGACATCTTCACACACTGTTTAAAAATCGACGCTTTTAACATTTGCCATTTAAACCTTTTAGAGCAAAAGCCAAAGCGAGACTATACAAAATATAGAAACATTATAATACAAAATAGAAGCAGGCGCCCGATAGGGTATGGTTTTTGAGGTTCTCGGTCCTTAAATAGGGTATCATTTTTGCTCCTTTTGGCAATGAGTTCCCGGTGTGATCCTTAGATAGGGTACCTAAATTCTATAAGCTAAAATTAACGCTCAGCTAAACCAAAAAAGGTATATCTTAAAACTGAATTTTCTGTCCAGGTATTAGTAAAGCGATTTTATAAAGATTTGTGTCTTGCCGTGCGCGGTTAGCGTTATTTGGGTCGTCATGGAACGCTTCTCCTCCCCTTGAATAGGGTGTCATTTTTCGGTTTTGGGCCTTAAAAAGGGTATCAATTTTCGCTTTCTTTATCCTTAAATAGGGTCAGGGTTTAAGAACCTTGGCGGCACACCCCTATCCGAAATTTATGGGAGTACCCCCCCCCCCCGGGCATGTTTTCTTAAGCTCAATTACCAACCGCTGTTCAAGGAAGGAGGTCGCGCTCATCCTAACCCGGAATCGAAAAAGCGGAGGAAAATGTCCGTAACCTTTTTTCTGAGATAAAGCAAGGGAAGGTGTTAACAAAGAAGAATCCATATTTCAAGTATTCGCCTCTGCAGTAGTCCCATCATTAGGCCGAGTTTCAATGACAAGTTTGACTTTGTTATTTTCATTTCCGTCCATGAACGGTTTCCATGAAGAATACAGTGCCTCTGTAGCCATCTCGTCACTAAATAACAAACAAATCTACTGTTAGAGGTATATTGCAATCAAGAGGTCGTGACTAGGATAAGTAATAGGTGGGACACTTTGTGACGTTTATTACCCGATATAATGACCTCAATCAGGAAAGCAGGGATGGCGCAGTGATAAAAGCGCCCGTGACCCACCAATCATATACATGTGGTCTGGGCCGGGGCCGAGTTCGGACCAGCAAAAAACTCGACCAACATGTAACAACAAGCTTTTTAACTGAAAATTTGCTTAGGACGGATTTACACTTTAGTTACTCATAACCAGGTGTCCAATCACACTTTGAAGTATCCATTCCTGCAATAAGCAATTAATGGAAGAAAGCCTGTGATATCTAGCGAGGCTCCCTGGTGCGGGGTAGGGCTTTGCCTTATCACAGAGTTTTTGTAGGATAAAAGAAAAGAGCTTTAAAGAGCGTTCAAGGCGAATCGTTACAACTGTCAACAATTCAAAATCAATGTGAATTGGTAATAAATGCCCTGGAGGTGAATAAATGCTATGCATATATTTATATAAAAGACAAACACGTGCTCCTCATTGTGCATTCTACTCTAGTGTGGGACAGTGAACGGTTGGCAGCCCGCTCACCATCCCTTCGAGGAAGCCGAGTTTGAAGTCTCCGCCATCACTGCTTAGTGAAGCCTACTGAAGCCTGGTTTGGGCTTGTCCCAGAGTGATTTACCATACCTTATCTAAATGTCAAGAATAACAATCCCCAGGACAAAATAATACACTATATCAAAAACCTGGAACATGTAGAACAAGAGATTGGTGTGGCTCCTTTAACATTTGAAGGGGTGGAGGAGGATGCTCTTGGGCTGTGCATGTCAATCACGTTAATAACAATAACATTATTATTATTATTATTATTATGTCAATCACGTAACGGTTGCTCAAAACAAGATTGAACTTTAAACCAAAATTGGCACAAAATCTAATTTCGAAGCAATAACTACTTCAATATCCCTACACTGTTCGGAAGTGTTTTATTTGGATAAACAAAAATAAGGACTTACTGGAGACAAATTACTGCCATTTCCTCTTGAAATCCTTTTTTCATCTTCTTAATTCTAAAACCAGAAAAACGAATTATGACACAATCTACCTTTCTCACCGACTATTGTGCTATATTTGGTGTAATTTTTGGGAGGCCCAGTGGCCTAATGGTTGGTGTGCTGGATTCCGGATCTGGTGGTCTGAGTTCCAGCCCTGGCCAGGGTCATTTCGTTGTGTTCTTGGGCAGGTCACTTTACTATCACAGTGTCTCTCTCCACCCAGGTGTATAAATGACTACTGGTGAATTAAATGCTGGGATGTGGGGTTAGGGTGACCTTGGGATGAACTAGCATCCCAGGAAATGTCCAGTTGACAACTTATGAAATGTTGTTATAGTTTTATGTATATCATTATCAAAAGAAAAAATTAGCTATTGATCATTTAAGGGAATTTATTTATCGGCACTTAAAGTTTGTCAACCCAGGTAGCAGCTCTCGCAAGGTCCTTCATTAATGGCTTGCTGCCTGTCGAGAGAACAACACAGCAAACAACAGGAACAGTGCCCTTAGCCCCCAAAAACAATAGTAACTGCTACACTAATAGCCTCCTAAGCAGACTTTCGTGGGGGAGAAACGCGTGGGATGACGAGCCCAAAGAACGTCTGCGTAGGAGGCAACTACACTAGCGGACCAGTAGAATTACAACCTCACAAGAGCCGCTATACTACTGAGATTGTCACCGTCATCATCGCATTACGGAAAAGATTAGTTGATTGATGTGCGACGAAAGTTGCTCACCTTTTCCGGCGTACGAAGAACACAGCTACAACAACTCCGACTGCTGACAGACAAAACGCTAATACAAGTGACACAACCAGTACCGTGCTGTGCTTTTCAACTCCTTTAACGCTTTCCGCGCGAGGACCAGGGCTATTCCTTAATGATTTACTCGGACCCAGGGTGTCCAGTGAAGGTAATTGTGATGATTTAGAAAGTTCCTTGCTATGAGATATTGTTGGCGAAGTGGTAGTAGTACTATTGCTTTGTCTTTCTTTTTCTTGTTTAGATAGTAAAATTGATGTGGTACTTTTTAAGTTAGTTCTGTTATTCGCAGTACCATTGTTTATATGCAAAGGGGTTGAGAAGGTCGTAAATGGTTCTTTTTCTAAAAGAAAAAAGATGATACTGATTATGTAAACAGTTTACAATTTAAAGTGTAAAACAAAATGATTGCACTTTTCTGTGAACAGCTTTCGTGGTGATGTTATCATATTCTAAAACTTTAACAAATCGAAACAATGTGATGTATGTTAGTTTTTGGTATACTAATATGATAACGTGTAGTAAAGCTTCATTTTGCCATAAAAATCGGAAATTTACAATTCAAAACTATCATGATGTATGGGGTGCTAGAAAGTTCATAAGACAAAGGGAACTATTAAAATTATACAAGAACTCAAATTACGCAAAAACAAAACAGAATAAAGTTTTAATCTGGGACCTCGGGGCTATAAGTAAAAATAAAGGGCCAAATAAATAAATGAATAAATATTGATTTAACAAATCATCCTGCTTCTCAAAGCAAATTAAAATCGTCGTACTTAACCGCAAAATAGTTTCTGAGAAAAACATGTTAGCATAGCAACTATAACGCATACTCTTATTAAAGTATAAGAAAACTTGATTTCCTGTGACAAGTTAAGTTTAAAGTGTTTAGAGAATGTTTTGTGGTCAGATTTTTAATAACAAGTACGGTTTTCGGTTTCAAATGCTAATTCTCACTCTCAGATCAAAACATATTTCATACTAAGATCTAGATGTGCATCACAAAATTGGCACCTATATCAGATTAGCTAATCAATTCAAGTTATATTTATATATTATTCTGGGTTGTGATTGAGTAATATCTTATTGTTTCGCGTGTCTTTAGTTAAAGCGGAAATACAATTAAATATATGCGTGCGCGTCTCAACAAATTGGAACAAGACAATAATAAGCAATTACCGGTAGTATACTAACTAAATGAAGATGGGAAGACCTCGTCAAATCATACGTCCTGGAGATTTCTAGAAACAGTGAGGCAAAAGCTATAACCACTATTATAACATAGCTAGCAGAGCCGCGCAATCAAATTCAGTATACGTGAGCGTGCAAAAAATCTAATAGTGCACGCTGATGGCGTGAGCAAATCGCTTCGCCAGAATATTTTTCTCTCGCGCGAAGATTTACATTTTCACCGGCAATGTTATAAAACAGTTGGTTCAAGCTTTTAGCTGTGCACTATCGAGTTGGGAAGTTTGGAGAGCACGATAAAGCTAGAGCTGCTCTCGGCTGACCGGCTCGGCTATCGCCTCGAGCAACTCAGGCTTACGCTTCTTTCGTGCTCTCCACTGGGCTTCCCGCGTGCACCATAACTCGATAGTGCATGAGCTAATTGTTAATTATCTCAGGCTAATACAGCTCCGTTAAAACGTGTATAGTTTTTTGAACCCCCCAGAGGCTTTTATTTAAGTGATATTTAAAAAAGGACGATTTTGCGTGATCAAAAGCATAAATTGAGTGGTTAGTTAGGAAAGCTTAATGTAAGTAACACGGGAGCCCAGCGTTGTACAATCGGAATAATAAATACAATCCCTCGGCTGACTTTAGACACGCATAAACACTTCTTCAATATGGCTAAATTATATCACATGTTCTTACCTGACGTTTTCGTGTTATTATTGAACGATCCTGACCGCGAAGAGGCGAAAAGAATCGACAGCAGTAAGAGAGTTCCTAATAGGCTGGTTTGTAGCGACATAGTGGGCATACACTCTGACTAACAAGGCAACCTCTAAGCGATCGCGTCTTGTTCGGTGTCTGACACGAAGCTGCCCGTTGCTGAAACACAAACACGAAATAATTCTTGGCGTGCAAGCAGAGACTGATATTAATCTTCGCTTTCGTTGATTATTATGTCGGTATTTTGAGAGCGTAAGTACTTCCCTTCAGATCAGTATCCTGTGTCCGCGTCACAACATAACATCAGTCACATCGCATATCAAATTTAGCCCCACAAGGCCATCAGGTCAATTTTATCACACGTATTTTGGTTTTAACTTTCAGAGATTTACGACATTCTGCTCTGTTTGACAAAAAAAGAACCGTTATAAGATCTCCCTGACGTTATTGCGTGCAAAATACGCCCCCCAACATTTCTACAGGAAGAAGATCAGGTCGATTCAGTCTTGCTGTTTTGACGTAAGCATCACACTGGTCATGTATGCTCAGGCTATGATATCTGAACCACTTATGAATTATTTGGTTTGCCAGACAACTTCAGGTTCTGTGCTGAACACAAGGTCTATATTACCGTTTGTGACAGACTTGCTACTATGAATTTCTTCTGTTAGTTTCAGCTCTCCTGAACTTGAAAGCGCGGTAGCGCTATGCTTGTGTAGATCTGTATGGGGCTGAAGTACGGTGGCCCATATAGGACATGAGCAATTTTTTTTTAGATTGAAATTTTAACTCAAATTTCAGTTACAAAAATCCGTATTGTGTAATTGTCTAAGCGTACAACTCGGATTTATACTAAAAAATCTTAGTTGTAAACATCGTTCAATGTACAACTCGGATTTTTACCGCAAAAATCCGAGTTGTTAAATTTCCAGAAACACAACTCGGATTTTTAACACAAAAATCCGAGTTATTAAATTTTCAAAAACACAACTCGGATTTTTAACACAAAAATCCGAGTTGTTAAATTTTCAAAAACACAACTCGGATTTTTACCGCAAAAATCCGAGTTGTTAAATTTCCAAAAACACAACTCGGATTTTTACTTCAGACACGTGGTTTTCCGCCGGGAACAGCTTAAAGTGCATGGTAAATAATGGTGACGGGCCTACACGACTCCTACGTTCGTGACATCAGGCAAGACCAAGGTTTCGTTCGTGACATCAGGCAAGACCATGGTTTCATGGTTTCATGGTTTTTGCCTGAACTAAACTATATAGTGGCATATACAAAACGCAAAACAGTCAGTAGGACTTGCGCGTGATAGATTTCAAATTTATATTTGAATCATGTGGTGCCCACGTAACGCAACGAGCAAAGGAGGTAGTAAAATTCTAAACATCGAGCTTTAAAGACAGAGCGCTCGATCAAAATAATGCAAGAAGCATAGCCTTTACAACACAGAATGTCTCTCTGAAACCAACTTTCAGCTTTTTCATAGTAAAGCTGAAACAGTCTCTGGCGAAGCCGGACCAAGATAATCCGTGATAAGACAATACATCTTGCATCTTGCAGTAGTTTACATTTTCACGGAACATTTCAGATCTTGTCCTTCCAGAGCGAACATTTTGAGAGCTTAAAGCATATCTTGCAATTAGAATTTAGCCAAAACAAACTAAACTAGCACAACATGTGGCAGAGTACAGATTTAGAGGCGTCATTCAACTCTACAAACGGAAACCACGCAGCGCGGACTTATGACCTCTAGACACTTCCTTGGCCACAATCTTACGGCTCTACAATACATAATGCCTCCAAATAATAACAGTACCCTCAGAAAGAAGTCGGAAGCAAATAAGGTCGAAAGACCGAGCACTTTAAGCTGTTCCCGGCGGAAAACCACGTGTCTGAAGTAAAAATCCGAGTTGTGTTTTTGGAAATTTAACAACTCGGATTTGTGCGGTAAAAATCCGAGTTGTGTTTTTGAAAATTTAACAACTCGGATTTTTGTGTTAAAAATCTGAGTTGTGTTTTGGAAAATTTAACAACTCGGATTTTTGTGTTAAAAATCCGAGTTGTGTTTCTGGAAATTTAACAACTCGGATTTTTGCGGTAAAAATCCGAGTTGTGTTTCTGGAAATTCAACAACTCGGATTTTTGCGGTAAAAATCCGAGTTGTACATTAAACGATGTTTACAACTAAGATTTTTTAATATAAATCCGAGTTGTACGCCTAGACAATTACACAATACGGATTTTTGTAACTGAAATTTGAGTTAAAATTTTAATCGAAAAAAAAATTGCTCATGTCCTATATGGGCCACCGTAC
>NC_135771.1:568444-602157 GCF_052425735.1 Oculina patagonica
GTTTGAATACTTTTGCTACATTTCAGCTGAACTTGCAAAGACCCTCTGAACAATAAATGAAGAGAAGATTCTCGCAGTTATGAACACAACTAAATCAGTTGCGAAAATTAAGCCTGAAAAAATCAGGCTTGCCGGGACTCGAACCCTGATCTCTGCGATACCGGTGCAGCGCTCTAACCAGTTGAGCTAATAAGCCAACTGAGAGCTGGTCATTAACTTGGTTCGTAATAATATACCCGGGAAAGATGAAGATGAAATCAAAGTCTCTTCGAGATATCGACGTTTTTGCATGAAGTACGAGTCGAAGGTTTATCCTGTGCATTGTTCTTCGAACTTATCATTACAGTTTCTTTGTAGTTTAGTTTAACAATTTCCTATCTTCGCGGAGGAAATGCAGCCATATAATTTTGTCAAAAATGGCTCGTCCGCGCCGGGTATTTATACACATATTCCTTAACATTACACAAATAAACAGTGCAAATTTCACCGAGATCTGACAATTCTATACTTTAAAATTGCAAGGACCTTTCGAGGCAGTCGACTACGGCATCGAAATTAGCAAATGAAACAGCAAAATATAATTGCAGCGTAAACAAATCGTTACACTCAAGCTGCGTTTTGTCTAGGCTCTGCGAGGGTCGGATATCAAGACCCAGGATTAAACAAAAGCCATATATACAGTGAATGCTTTCGAATTATATTTGAAGATGAAATAAGAAAGAATTTTGCTGTCTTTGACTGAAATTCCACTCGAACTGCGTAGATACGATCGCATGTTGTAAAGCCGATTCATGCAACATTGCTGTCATTCCCTGTCAACGCGAGGTCACGTCCCTAACGACCTAGGCTGATGACGAAATAGAGTTGCGCTTGCATGTAGCGACCAAATTTGGCCTAATTTTTAACCGCTCCGAAGCTAAAAGAAGCCCCCATCTCTTGCATTTGTTTTAACTTCAATAATATCTTTGAAAAGAGCGAGTTTTTTGGTATGGTTTATTTTTGACGTTTGTAATTTTTAAACGATGTAAGTGTTAGTGATTATTTATTCGTGTTTTAGTTACGCAATCTATTGTTTGTGCGATGCTTTTTATAGATCGCCTTTCAGACACACGTGCGTTGAGATAAGAAAGCTGACATGTCACTTTTAAAATTGTTATATAACGTTTGTAAATGTGACAAGTCACGTTTTTTTCACGAGATCGCAAGTGATCACCCACAGCGGAAAGTAATCTCTTGAGAAATTAAAACAGTCCCTTGAGAAATTAAAAAAGTCCCTTGAAAGTTTACAAATATGTGGTTCCAAATTTTGTCCACTAACCCCTATTCTACGTTTTTAGCTTGTAAAAAAGCAAAAACGTCGAAAAAATGAATATATGAAATCATATATTTGAACTGCGGATGAAGAATAAATGATCATTTAAATCATTTATTAGGATTTTGTGGCACAGAGACATATTTTCCGTCGTATTTCAAGGGTTTCGTCGGTACACTACTCTTCTTGCGTTAATTTTCGGAACTAAACAGAACGCGTAGCTTTTATTTATTCAAAATAGCAGGGATCAGGGAGCGGCTATTTCATAACAATTAACTCTGCATGAGCGAGATACACCAATCAATTTGGATGAAAACAGCAATTTTAGTTCCTGTGCGTTGCAAGCGAGTGCACAGAAACTTTAAGTAACTTGTCAAAAATTCTACAAATTACGCGCTTGACATGATCAGTTCCACATGCCAACCAAATTTGATGCACGAAAGTAGAAAGTTGAAATATAACTTTTTATTTTACAAACCGCATTCTTTCGAGGTTGACTGATCTGAGCACAGAGGGCTCGTCATTTTGCAGTGTATACAATTCTCTTTAAAACAGACCAATATCCTTATATCATTATCATGAATAATATCTTTCCTTTTTTCCTCGCTTCAGTTTTACTCTTCCTGTCGTGTTGCGCATTTTCAGTTGATATTAACTAACAAGTTTCGGAGTAGATTAACAACTGTTGAATCAATTCTGGTGAAATTTGTAAGTTGTAAGAGCAAAAGAAGTTTAGTTTTCAGGAATCTGTTTTTTTATTCACGAATGCACAAGTTACCTTCAAGATCATCCGTTAAAATAATACTTCTCTATACATTCTTGTGTGAACTAAAAAACACCGTAGCGGGCAGTTCTGGAACATTCGATCGTTGAAGGAAGAACACGTTAAACACTATGAACAACCCATCAGTCCTCTCCTTGAAATATTTCAGCTGGAAAGCATCGTGTTTTTGGCTAATGCATGATGCTAGACTGCTCCAAAATCGGAGATCATTACAATTTTTTGTGGCGTAATTTTGACACCAACTTTCTGTTCCATGCTTAAAAAAAGCCGTAATTGGTTTGACAGTGCCAACTAAGAACGGTACAGATGACGTCATTATAGAAAGCTGGGCACATATACCACTTTCTTACACAGCAAAGGGAGATGCTTTGATGTAGGACTCGGGTCTTTTAATCACTCTTTGGTGAACAAGCATTAAAAACCAAATCAAACCTCTTTATCAAACAAATACACAAACGGACTTTTCGCCCGTTTTATGGAACCTAAAATATAAGAACAATTGTTCATTTGTTGGTCAGTCATTTTATTTTGCTAACAGTTTATTGTGTTTACAATATTTCAAACTCTTGGATTAATCACATGGTTAATTTTGGCTCAAAATCAAGCTAAATATTTTTCACAGATGTACCCTCGTGGTTGTGCCTTGCTGCCGTCTGATGTGGTTATTTGGGCATTATATCTAATATTGCTCTCAACATTATTAAAATGCCCTAACTGATTTAGATAGTTAGAATAAATTTCCCCACAAGTTTCTATCGGTTGACCGGTAGAAGGCTGGCCACTCTGGTTCAAAAGTAAGCTTCAATAATTTTCACAGATGTATCCACGTGGTGGTAACGGATTGCCTTGATAATCTACTTTACTGGCATGATATTTAGTATCGCATAGGATGTTATTAAAGTGGCCGGGCTGATCTGACGGATAGTTGGAATTAATTTCCGCACAATTTTCTGAAGGGGGGATGGAAGAAGGCTCGTCGCGTTGCCAGCGGCTGTCATCTATAGCCACAGTGACACCAGGTGAACCTGCCACGGTCCATTTCCATGTTTCACCTTCTTTTCGCAGCCCAATGTAACAGTGCGTGTAGCTTCCGTCGTTCGCCACTTTTTCTGCGATAAAGCTCTTCAATTTGTTCCACTCTTCGGTCGTTTCCAAGGTAACCAAGTTAGCTCCCTTTCCATAGTCACATAGTCAGTATTAGTATTAGTATTATTCAAATCTATCAATTCCTTTTCTTACTGTGTTCTTTTAATCATATTTTACACTGTCACACATCACTCGAGATATATAAGAAAAGGAAAATATCCAGAAAATATGCATGTGCTTATGATAGCGTTTGGGTTTGTCAGTCCATATTTTTTTTTTATATATAAGATTTAATTCTCAGGACGCTTTAAAAATACCGGGGAAAAATGAACTTTGACAGTTATCAGTAACTTATCACTATTCGAGAACAGAGAATAGATTTGTTAGTTTTGCAAGAATGTTTTAGTTTTACCTTAATTCGAAAGGTATTCAACGATGTTCACAGTAATACCACGATTTTTGCAAAGATTTATACAGAGAGAAAGCCAAATTGCTTATATTTTCATGCGCGACTGGGGGGGGGGGGGGGCACTGTTTAAACGTATCTGTTATTTGTTTTTTAATAAAGATAAAACATTAAACTGTTAACAGAAAAAAAATACTACAAAAAGATTAGATTAAAGAAGATTTTAAAAAATAGATTTTAATTAAAAAACAAGAATTTGCCAATTTTCTATGTTTGCAACTGATGTCGTATAAACTATCAGGAGTTTAAGGTGCTGATACGACATGTGACAGGGGCATGTCACAGCAACAGGTAGCTGGGACAAAATGCTGCGACTTGTCGCATGACAAGAATAAATCACAACATGTAAACACAACAAAATTGTAGAGAAAACATGCTTCAGCGACACGTTTCCTGAAAAGTATCAGGATACACGCTACATTTTCGACTCCCTTTCTTGTGTGTATTCATGATGTGACTCTGTCCCTGGACCACCTGTTGCTGTGACATTTCCCTGGGTCATGTCCCTTCGTGTGTCAACACCTTCAAAGTTACCAGAAGGCGCGGATTGATTGTCATGTATCGATACATTAAAGTGTCTCAAACCATTATAATAGCCCCAAAAGCATAACTTCCAAATAGAAACGAAAAATACGGTCTTTTGGTGCGTTTGGCAAACAAAATAGGCATACATGTATAGTCTTCTGGAATAAATTTCTATCAAAAATGCAAATGTTAATATAAAATGACTATTCCAAATAGGTTTAAAATAAAAAAAGAATGCTAGATGTCCCGTTTCTTCGAACACTTGATAACAGACTACAATAATTCAATTAAGTTTTTGTCTTATGTCGAAGTCCGTTTTGCTGGCAAAAGGAGCCTAGAACTTCAGTCGATTCTGTCAGATGTGTAATTTGTTCCTTTGCCAGTAAGGTAGGTTCCTTCGGGCTGTTTTTCGAAAATGTTTTTGAAATCTGGACAATTGTAAATTGATAATAAGAGAATATAAGAATTTTAACATTCGTGTAAGTGACCTGTTTTTCCTTGAATACTTGAAATAAATCTTATGATTTGTTTACATTTTGTTTCATGCGCCAGAATATTCACAGACCAAGGCAACTTCAGAATAAGAAATTCGAAATAAGAGCTTATAATTTTCATTAATTCAAGTTCGAGTTTTAACTTCAAGTGGAATATCAAGTTAAACTCAAACTCGTGAAAATCAAATGGAACGCCCTGGCCAGTACATTGCCTGTCTTTTCTGTAATAGTTTATTTCATGGGAATAGTTGAGCTGTTATTAAACAAATAGGGGCTCCGTTAAAATTAAAATCAATAAAGAACAATTTTGAACTCCCAACCTTTTGCCGATAGATGCGAAATAAGAAAGAGCATCACAATAAATTTGAATAGAACCACCGACATCTTCTTGAACCTGAAAAAGAACAAGTTTGAAATTAGACACTAAAATGGCTGCACTTAAATCCTCATTTAAATATTTTGACCAGATTGTGTTCTAATTATTTTCGAACGCCTACAAGAACTGGTTCGTCTTACTAGTCAACAACATTTAGGCATTTTACAGGCACCGAGGACAGATCCCGTCTTAATAAATTTGTTTTAACATAACTGACTAAATATTCAAAAACAAACTTGTAAAGTGACTTACTTTGGAAGATTTGTCATTGTTGCTTGGAAATGGACAGTGAACTTAAAAATATGTTCTAGTCCTACACAACGAGAAGACGGCTTTTCTTGGGCTCATGAATTGCTTGCTGGTGACACATTTTGTAACAGGTTTTGCACAGTATGCGTATTCAGGTTTATCTTTTGTCGCACAGTCGGGTTAGACTACGTTTGAATAAACTGTGCTAGTGGGCGTAAAGATTAACTATTCTGTTCAAAATTCTGCCGGCAGAATTTATTCAAGCCAAGGAAAGGAAAACTTTTAAAAATGCGAGTAATAATTACTTGCATTTTTAAAAGTTTTCCTTTTGTTAGGAAAAAGGTCGATAATCAACTTGAAAACTATCTTAACTGCTCTCATCTAGATTATAACGCTGTTGTAGAAAAATAAAGAGTATTTTACTTGTCGTCCGATTTAGTTACTCTACAGGTTTCTTTGTGTTTAATTTAGCGTTCGGTGATCAACAGTACTGGTAAAGTCTGACCTGAGCAGGTTATTGGTGTCTTGAGAGGTTATTTCGCTTTTGGTAAACGAAAGAAGAGGAGCCATACTAAATCAAAAGGTCAAGCACGTGTTCCTTGACAGGAATAGATGAAAATTGGCAGCTGATTTGTTAAGAGAAAACAGTAATTACTTTAAACGAAAGTGCCATATTACATATATTATTCGTTGAAGCGTTGTTAAATTCATTTATAATGCATTTCGTTTAAATAAAGAAACTGTGAATCGCTGAGATTTTTTACCATTTTATTTTGCTGCCTACCCTTAGGCAGCAGAAAAATACTTTGCAAGTCACCTATTTTCAACTTTCTCCCGGGTTTTGAAAATGTAATGGAACTGTGTTTATATTGTTTGATATATTACTTCAACATTTGGTAATATAAATTTTTTGTGACCCAAATTCCAGAGAAACTGAAAACTGAAAAGAATTTTTTTTTTCAACCGCAAAAGATTTCAAGAGCTAGACGAACTTAACTGTTTTAGTAATTTAGGACTCAGATCGTCAAAAAACGTTAGTTTGTAAAGGAACGCGGATCACTTAACAAATCTACCCTCCTGCTTTGATTTGCAGGTTGAGGCTTTGTCCTTTAACTATCTATTTACACTTCATGTCATTAATATTTTAAACTTTGAGAAGCCTTTTACACTGAGTCAAGGATAACTAATACTGTTAACTGGCATTGACTGTATGAGCTCAGTAGCCACTGTGGATCACTTTGCCAAAGGAAGAACTCACAAAGCATATAAGGCTGTCTGTTTTTCAGCGGAAGTCGGAAGTAAGTTATGTCGTTAATTATTTTCCTCACTGATTCCGACTTATTATGTTCCATTCCTTTCAGTACATTTAACACCTTTCTCAGCCTTTCTACAAAACCGAAGCAGTAAATTTATCCTCTGCAAATATCAATATTTCATCCAATATAAAGCAAGTTAGAATCAGGAAAAAAAAAGTTTTGTCTCGTTACGCTGTATTCTTAAAACAATGTACTTTTCGTCCGGGAGGTCCGTTTAGGGAACAACTGTATCAAGGCTATGAGTAAGGCCCGAGCCCGTACTCAACACCGAGGCTTGCAAACAACATTTTGCTTTTGTTCTTAAGTATATTTGCCAAAGAAACCTTAAAAGATTGTTTCGTTAAATCTTTGTTTTCACATGAAGGCCTTCAATGTCGAGTCCACTAGAACAGTTCAGAATAATCCGTTTAATTTGCTATATATAAAAAAGAAGTAAAATAATGAACCGCGAACCGTGTGAGTACTCATAATAAATGGAATATACGAAGCAACGGATGACATCAACAACTTTAGCAAAAGTGTGACACACACAAAAAAACATTTACAATGCAGTTACAAAATGTTGATCGGTTTCGGTTTAGTGTAAGCTCCATAAATGAGTAATCCCCCCAAACATTAAACTTTCTATCCTGAAAAGTACTTATCCTGAAAGACCAATTTGCTTGCAATACTCATTTGTTTCAAAATAATTTAAGCTTAACCTTTGCCTAGCTTTTGCTTTAAATTCCGAGCAGAAAGTAAAAAATGTTTTCGAACGATTGAATGTTTAGCTTGCCAAACAGTTGTCTATTAATAATCTTATCATGAGCGCCATCGAACCCCTTTTCAAGTTATAAGCACTAAAATTAAGGCTTTTTTGACAGCTGATGATGTTGCTTTGGTAGTCTGTTATGTCAAAAAAATGACCACAACTTGTACATGAGTGATTGGGCAGCCGTTTAACACCATACTTGTAAAGCAAAGTAATAAACAGTGGTCATATTGATCCAAAACAGTTACGACCTACAATAAAATCTCTCTAAAATCGACCTACAATAAAAACTCTTAGTAGAAACTAACATGATGAGACTTCACTCAACATATTCAACAGGTTACTTGTTTGTGAAGAACACATCCGAGTACTGTTGAAAATTTAGAGCTTCTGAAATGTCATGTCATATGAAGAAATATTTTACAAATGTTTTGTCTGTGTTATAAAAAGTAACTGGCACCGATATCTACGAAAGAACGGTCGAAGAAGTGATGTAAATAACCAGTAAGACGGACATTTTGAAAAAAAAAAACTCAACCAAGTTAGACCCGTCTCCTAAGTTAAACCGTGACGTCACTAACCAGGTATCATGTCTTCTTAACACAGGACAAAGATGAACATTGTCTTCGTCATTTTTCTCGGATGGACAGTGCTTCTAATTGGTTTGAATTTTGGTAACCTGGCTACTTTTATAATATTTTCTGTCTAGAAGCTTAAGGGATGGAGGAGAGGAGTAGGTTATAATGACTGTCGTGTATCTATTTATTTAAGTTTTGCAATTATATGAATAAAAGTCGACTAAAACAATAAGTCAACATATTCAGGATAATGACGTCTTCATAACGTTATCCATCTGCCATCTTGAATTTTGCATTTGTACTGCGGAATTGTCTAAAGTATGCTTTATTGCTCTCAATACATTTTTTTCTTTTTTGCGAGAGTGAATAATGTAATAAGATTCGGGAAAATGTGTCGTTTAGAAAGTGGTCATTAGAGCAGAATACCATACCAATTGAAGGAAATTATTACCAGAACGAAAAATAGTTATTTATACTTACTATAGACTACCGGTAGTGTGTCTTTCTCTTAAGGTCCGTGGAGCGCGCGGACTTCTATCGGGGACGCGAGCCGCGAGCAAACTTGCGAATGAACGAGAAGGGGCTTGGAGCGAGACGGGAAAAGACGCGCGCCATCTTGTCTTGCCCCAGTCCCTCCTCGTGCGTCCTGAACCTTCCCCTAAGCCTTGTACTGTCTTACAAATTTTGAGGGAAAAACAGACTGCAAGCAGTCTATACTTACAACGTATTTGTTAGCAAGAGCTGTCAAATGGTTACAAAATGTTTCTTTAATAGGCCAGGCATCATCATTACTAAATGGTCGGCTTAACGAAACGGGCGGTAAGTCTTGTTTGTATTTGCATAAGCTGGTTATTATTTTCTTTACACTTTTTTTTATCCGTTATTAATTTTTGTACATATACACACATACATGTTAAGACTTGCCTATTAGGTTAATTTTTCACTTCAATATTACATTTTGCCGTTTCCTGCCTAAAAAACAAGTTCGTAATCTATATCTTCAACTTTGAATCTATATAAACATTTTTATATAACACACATTCGTTGGCCGTTTTGCGAAGTCCGTCCACGTAGATAAGCAGAAAAAAATTTTCTTAAAGCGAAGAGCCTTTAAAATAACTTGACAGAAAGCTTCTGCATGCGAGCGTTGAGGCAAGTTCAAAAATGTGTCAGCAACGTTCACAAGGATGGCCGAGGTATCACTTGATGAAAACAGAAGACGAGTCTCTCGACGGAAATTGAAATAGTTTACCCAACGCTTTCAAACGATCTCGCTCCGTCGCGCGCATACGCCACAGGTGACTTAGTCCCTTTAAATCAGTCAATATTACACAGTTGAGCAAGTCAATATCACACAAAGATCGTTCATTTTGATTCAAAGTACCAACAACCTGTGGAATGTCTGGCAACAGTTTAAAAAAAAATATTATTTCCTTTTAGAGGAAAAAGGAGGGAAAAGGTTCATACAAGGCCAATTAACAGATAGATTACTTCAGCTGAAAGGTCTGGTACAAGGTGTGACAGGTCTTAGTGACATAGATGTTCTTGGTGTTTACAACTATGGTTGCTGGTGTGGTAAGCGTGGAGAAGGAAAAATTGTGGACAACTTTGATTAGTAAGTTAAACCTTTACTATAAATGACTTACGCATGAGCTTCCTCTCTAACAAAACTCAGAGCCTGTTTTTGGCTTTCGGCAGCTGGGAGAGCAAAAAACGCGGGAGAGCAAGGAAAAAACGAGGTTTCCCCCTCTTTTTTCCCTCCCTCGCCCTCGTTTTTCGCTCTCCCCCAACTACCGAGAGTCTGGAACAGACTTTAAAAATGGATTTTAAGTAGTAGATGTGCCTACAGCAAACTATCTTAGTTCATAGTTCGGGATAGTTCATTGTCCTGTTCATAGTTTGTCTATTAGTTCTTAAAAATAATGTAAAAGAATTGAAAAAGCTAACAAACACACGAACTAACCCCGAATAAACCCTGTGCTTTCTTTTTTCTTATGAATATCCCTGCTATTCTCTTTAGCTGTTGCAAAGCCCATGATTTTTGCGAATTAGATCTCCAGCAGGACAACGACAAATGCCGTATGGCTTTAGATGCTATGGACAAAACCTTCAAGTACCACGCCGCTACCAAACAATGTTGTAAGCATCTCATTTGTTATTGTTTCTTACTTAAAACTTTCTAAGACAACTTCTTATACTGTTTTTCTTTCTAATGCTGTTTAAAATAGCATTTGTTGTAGCATTGGCTTGTAAGCTTCACAACTTACAAACAGCAGTTATTTGATTAAGTTTATTCAGAAGCCAAACTGGATTTCTAATGTAAAAGTGCCGGGATAGATCATGATCTCCTTTGAACCAACTCGTGACTGCAACAGATAAAATGGATTATGCACCATTGATCTTACGGAATACTGTGTCTGGCTTTGAGTATGAGCGAGTTTATCAGCAACGATTTCCGTTCCACCAAACGTCTTGGAAAGTTTAGTTGAAAAGCAAATTGCATAGTGATTTTGCGTTAATTTCGGTTAAAAACTGTGTAGTACCCAGTATGCCTCATTGAAGTAAGTCCTTTTCTTCCGTATAATAAAATTCACCTGTACTTTCAAGGATTGTCATTGCTTTTAAGATTTACAGAAGCGATTATTGCGCCCTCAGTTTGTTGATAGAGCATTCCCTAGGGATATCTTTTTCTTTCGATTTCGAATTGTAAAATGGTGTGTTGTAGTTAAAATAAGAGAGCTGAGAACATCTTGAACGTTTCAAGGCGAGCTATTAGAGTGGGCTAAACCTGTTAAAAACTCTTACAGTCAAGCGTAGCTAAGGGGTTAACCTTTTATTTACACTGTAGTATTCTCTCATTTTCCATCTCTTTTTTCCATTAATTTTTCTTGAAGCCTGCTTAGTTTTGTTTTTGTGTGTTGTATAGTTTGCTATGTAAATGTTTAGTATACCTAACCTTTTTATAAATTATATGTAATAAAAACTAAGTATGGCTGCCCAATCTTGTTAGCCAATCGTGGTTATTCTGGGCAGCCATGCACTTTACTTTATTTTTTTTATTATTGTATTGTTAATTTAATTGAATGTAAAGGGTGCAAATAAAGTTGTTGTTGTTGTTGTTGTTGTTGTTGTCTCTCGTAAAACAAAACACTAAGTGAAATGCATTATATTATACTATTATAGCTCCATTGAGTGCGTATACTGATACAAGCAATGAAGATGAGAAGAAGTGTAGGCATGCCGGTTGTCTCTGCGACATGGAGATGGTTCGTTGTATGAAGCACTACAAAGACTCCTTTAACTCGGATAACGTTGGATGGGAATCGATAAAGCAGAGATCATGCGCGATACCAGGTAACCTAAAAATTGTCAAGACGATGTGGTTTTTACTTTAAAATACTAAATCAACAATACTTAAAATTAGAATTTTATATTAAATTTGCAGCGGTAATCTGTGTTTTCTTTGCTTTAAAGGGACATTGTCACGGGAATTTTAATGCTTTTAGGTTAAAAGTACTAAAATTGGCGAATGAGTCTTCTCACACATGAAATGCACCTAGTACATCAAGATGGAGATCTAAAGTCTGAAATGATGTTGAAGAAAGAAGAGAGACAATAATTTTTAGGAGTTTCTCCAGTTCAAACACAAAACTTAAAAATAGTCAGCTTGACTTTTTCAAGTTAAGATCTAAACTCGGTTCCCTATCGCATCAAAATAGTATCACTTGTTTATCGCTTAAGTTAACTAAAATGGTAATTTTTAACAAAATGGGATAACTATTCGTAATTCCCATATGTTTTTAGGCTCTTGAGTTTTTGACGCGACACTGGTGACAATGTCCCTTTTAAAAACAAAATATAAACGCCATGTACTAACGTTCATTACTAAACTAAACAATGTAAACTTTTTAAAATTTTTTCATCGTCATTCATTCATTCATTCATTCATTCATTCATTCATTCATTCATTCATTCATTCATTCATTCATTCATTCATTCATTCATTCATTCATTCATTCATTGAAAGTTATATCAATAAATAGTTGTATAAGTAATAGTCCAATAATTACCGTAAACGTTTGCATTGTAATTTCATTGTTTGTTATTAAGTAATTTGTTAGCATAGTTGCTATAACACCTTTATTGTAACTAGACCAATACCTCCCTTTGGAGTGTAAGGCACAATAAAGATTTACTGTTACTGTTACTGTTATTCATTCATTCATTCATTCATTCATTCATTCATTCATTCATTCATTCATTCATTCATTCATTCATTCATTCATTCATTCATTCATTCATTCATTCATTCATTCATTCATTCATTCATTCGGTTTTGCAAACAAGCATTAAATGTACCATGGTATGCAGAAAACGTAGCATGCAGAGCAGAACTAGGTCGATACCCTTTAGCAATAGACATTAAAGCATCTATCTTATGCTATTTTCAAAGATTAGAACATAAGATAACCAATCCCATATTAAATCATGCATTTCTTTACGCCAAAAAACATACTAAATCTGTTAGTTTATTAAATGATGATGAAGCATTAGGAATTCTCTCCGATAATGACACATCAGCCCCACAACTTTCAACGAATTCTTGCTCTAAAATTAAACATAGATTAAGAAAAAATTATTTCCAAAATTGGTCAAAGGTCCGAAATTGCGCGTCAGTTAGCTCTAGAGAAAAATTCACTCACAAAGAAGTTAAAAAAGATTACCAATTAGAAGAGTATCTCACTACAGTTAAAAATCCAGCGCATCGAATAAAAATAACTAAACTAAGATTAGGGGTACATTCCCTACGCATACAGACTGGAAAATATGAAAATGCAGGAGCATCCATACCAGTTGAAGAAAGAAAGTGCTTGGTATGTAAGGAAAACCACATAGAGGACGAACAGCATTTTTTAATGTATTGCAAAGGGTATAATGATATTAGAAAAGAGCTTCATTCAATCGTGTCACAAACTGATCCTCGCTTTGTAGATTTAACTGATCATGAAAAAATAAAGTACCTTCTTAAACTAGATAATTATGCTACCTCTAGAATCATAGCTAAATATATCTTCCTAATGTTTCAAAAAAGAAAAGAAGTTTTAAATTGAAAGTTATATCAATAAATAGTTGTATAAGTAATAGTCCAATAATTACCGTAAACGTTTGCATTGTAATTTCATTGTTTGTTATTAAGTAATTTGTTAGCATTGTTGCTATAACACCTTTATTGTAACTAGACCAATACCTCCCTTTGGAGTGTAAGGCACAATAAAGATTTACTGTTACTGTTACTGTTATTCATTCATTCATTCATTCATTCATTCATTCATTCATTCATTCATTCATTCATTCATTCATTCATTCATTCATTCATTCATTCATTCATTCATTCATTCATTCATTCATTCATTCATTCATTCAATAAAGCCTACTCACCAAAACCTAACAAATACCAAATTGAATGTTAAATCAATTAAAGCAAATTTGTCTAAATTTGACATCATTTGTTTACAAGAGACATGGGCAAAGGATAATTCGTTAACTTTCGAAGGCTACACAACACACTCAACTGTTAGGAACAGCAAAAGCAAAAGAGGTCAAGGTGGCGTGGCAGTCTTAATTAAAAATAAACATAGCAAGTTTGTGAAACAGATTGATAGTAGCTCCTCAAACATAATCTGGTGCAAATTGCATAGACAATTGTTCGGTCTTCAATCCGATATTTATTTAGCAGCTGTTTATTTACCACCTTTGCAATCACAGAAAAAAGCTGGCGAAGATGTTATACGTATTTTAGAAGACGAGATTCATAAATACTCTGCCCAAGGTCGAATTATTTTGCTCGGAGATTTTAATGCTAGAACGGGAACATTAAGTGACTTCATAGAAAACGACAGGCATGATCTGGCAACACCAAATAGCCATTATCACCTAGATAAACATTCTCCGAAGCGGAATAATGCAGATTACAACGTAAACAAAGTAGGAGGAGAACTTTTACGGCTTTGCATAGGAAACAGGCTAAGAATTTTAAATGGTAGGCTAACGGGCGATCTTGACGGAAAGCTTACATCATATCAACGCACGGGAGCTAGCACTGTTGACTATGGAATAGTAAGCGAAGAACTTCTTAATTCACTACTCGGTTTTCAAGTGCAATCGCTGACCCCATATTCAGATCATTGTCCTATTAGTATGAAACTAACTTGTTCCATATCTAGCGGAATAAATGACACACCTAGCGAGGAGTCCGTAGGGCAAGCGGCCCACTCTCCATCAGTCCGAAAACCATTTAAAACATTTTTATGGAAGCCAGATTCCAAAGACAAATTCATTAATGCAATATCCAGTACAAATATTCAAGATCAATTTGAGACCTTTAACTCAAAACATTTTGCTTCAATAGAGGAAGAAATTTCCCATTTTAACAACATTATGACGTTAACGGCTAATTTAAGTCTAAAAACGTCAAGAAAAACACACAAAAAAAACAAGCAGAACAAGCCATGGTATGATTATACTTGTCGACAATTAAAGAAGCAATTACAAAATCTTGCTAAGAAAATTAGTCCAACAACCCAAAGACAATTGCGACAAGAGTATTTTGTTCTCAAAAAGAAATATAAAAAACAAGTTAAATTGGCGCATAAAGAGTACAAAAATCAACTTATGAATGAAATAACTGCATTGGATTCTAGACACAGTCAGGACGTCTGGAAACAAATCAACAAACTTAGGAAAAATAATACGGTTGAGGAAAAACCCCTCATCTCCCCAGAAGACTGGATACGGCATTTCCAGGAGTTACTATGTGATAACCATGAATCTCGCGCCAATAATTATCCAACCGATGACGAAGAATCTCGCGAAGATAATAACCACACGAATAACATGGATGATACAGAAGTTCTGTCAGCTAATGACATTTTAGGAATACCTATCACATCAAAGGAAATACATGAACATATTTCCAAACTTAAAACAAAAAAAGCAAGTGGCGTGGATTCTATCTTAAATGAAATGATTAAACATGGAAGATATTATTTATTGCCTTCATTAGAAAAAATTTTCAACGATATACTTAACACCGGTAAATTTCCTACCGATTGGAATATCGGGGTGATAAGACCCATTTACAAAAAGAAGGGCGATAAACGCTCGCCAGCCAACTACAGGGGAATTACTCTAACAAGTTGTTTAGGAAAATTATTCACCTCAATTTTACAATCAAGATTAAATAAATTCATCGAAACTCACAACATTCTCAACCCAGAACAATTTGGATTTAGACCAAATGCGAGAACAACAGATAGTCTTTTTATTTTGCAACAACTCATTCATAAGTACACTAAGCAACATAAGAAGCTTTATGTTGGTTTTATTGATTATGAGAAAGCTTTTGATAGCGTATGGCAGTCTGGGTTGATTTATAAGTTGCAACGTTACGGTATCAAAGGCAAATTCCTAAATGTCATTAAGTCCATGTATTCTTCGATTAAGAGTTGTGTTCGCATAAATAAAAGCACAACAACGGATCTGTTTTCATGCAATAAAGGCATAAGGCAAGGTGATGGATTAAGTCCAGTTCTGTTTTCTTTGTTTATGAATGATTTACCAGATTACTTTAGAGTCAACAAATGCAAAGGGGTAGTATTAAACAATCAATTACTTAATTGCCTTATGTACGCAGATGATCTATTAGTATTAAGCGATTCTCCAGAAGGATTGCAACAATCACTTGACGTTATTCATAAGCACGCTCAAGAATGGAAGCTAAAAGTAAACACCAAAAAATCAAACATCATTGTATTTAGTGGTAACGGTCAGAACAAACACAAAAAAGATTTTAAATACGACAATGAAACTTTAAATATTGTCGACAAACAAACATATCTAGGCATAGAAATGACATCTTCTGGTCGTTACACCTATGCAAGAGAAATAATTAGCAAAAAGGCTACCAAAGTTATTTCCATCATTAAACGATTTCTATCCAGCATTGATTCATCAACAATTGTGTTACGAAATAAACTTTTTGATGCTTTAGTTAAACCCATACTTTTGTATGGTTGTGAAATATGGGGACCCGAACTTTTATCATACAAAACACATTTCGATAAAAGTACAATTGAACAAGTTCACATCCGGTTTTGCAAACAAGCATTAAATGTACCATGGTATGCAGAAAACGTAGCATGTAGAGCAGAACTAGGTCGATACCCTTTAGCAATAGACATTAAAGCATCTATCTTATGCTATTTTCAAAGATTAGAACATAAGATAACCAATCCCATATTAAATCATGCATTTCTTTACGCCAAAAAACATACTAAATCTGTTAGTTTATTAAATGATGATGAAGCATTAGGAATTCTGTCCGATAATGACACATCAGCCCCACAACTTTCAACGAATTCTTGCTCCAAAATTAAACATAGATTAAGAAAAAATTATTTCCAAAATTGGTCAAAGGTCCGAAATTGCGCGTCAGTTAGCTCTAGAGAAAAATTCACTCACAAAGAAGTTAAAAAAGATTACCAATTAGAAGAGTATCTCACTACAGTTAAAAATCCAGCGCATCGAATAAAAATAACTAAACTAAGATTAGGGGTACATTCCCTACGCATACAGACTGGAAAATATGAAAATGCAGGAGCATCCATACCAGTCGAAGAAAGAAAGTGCTTGGTATGTAAAGAAAACCACATAGAGGACGAACAGCATTTTTTAATGTATTGCAAAGGGTATAATGATATTAGAAAAGAGCTTCATTCAATCGTGTCACAAACTGATCCTCGCTTTGTAGATTTAACTGATCATGAAAAAATAAAGTACCTTCTTAAACTAGATAATTATGCTACCTCTAGAATCATAGCTAAATATATCTTCCTAATGTTTCAAAAAAGAAAAGAAGTTTTAAATTGAAAGTTATATCAATAAATAGTTGTATAAGTAATAGTCCAATAATTACCGTAAACGTTTGCATTGTAATTTCATTGTTTGTTATTAAGTAATTTGTTAGCATAGTTGCTATAACACCTTTATTGTAACTAGACCAATACCTCCCTTTGGAGTGTAAGGCACAATAAAGATTTACTGTTACTGTTTACTGTTACTGTTATTCATTCATTCATTCATTTAGGATGGTGCAGTGGTAAGTGCGCTCACCTCACATCAATTCGATTCCTAACCCGGCGTCATATGTGGGTTAAGTTTGTTGTTGGTTCTCTTCCTTGCTCCGAGGGTTTTTCTCCGGGTTCTCCGGTTTTCCACCTTCCATAAAAACCAACACTTCTAAATTCCAATTCAATCGGGAGTTCGAGGGCCACAGGTTTGTCAGTCGAAAGACTATTAAGTGCTACCCTCTTAAAATAAAAACAGTTTATTTATTTACTTATTTATTTATTTATTTATTTATTTATTTATTTATTTATTTTAATTCATGTTGTGCTCTCTTCGCATGCTTCAATTACAGAAAGGTTTGAAGCACTATCGTTGCATATGACCGACCACGCCAGTACATCAATAAAGCAGATGTGAAATAATTGTAAAAAATACCAGGCAGAAATATATTTATTATTCCTCTTGAAGTTGTTAAAAATGCAAACACAAAATTACAAATGAAATGAAAGCTCAATAAGTATATCAATACATTCAAAAATTCAAATAGTCTTTTCTTGTTCATTTAAAGTTTGCACCAGAGGCTAATTTATCCCATAGCGTCAGAGAATTTTCTGTTTCCTGTAGCGTTTCCTGTAGCATTCTGTTACCTCATGAATGGCATGCTACTCTATTTTAGGGTTATCCTCTTTCATCAGGGTTAATGTTACCCATTTTTATAACACCTGGATAAAGAGGAGCACCATTTAAGTAACGTCTCTTGCCCAAGAACACAAAGTTCTCATCCGGCATGGGCTCGAACCTGTGGAGTCCAGCGTGTTAACCATTAAGCCACCACCTAGTTACTCATTGCTCATCCAAATGTCAAAAACTACAGGTGACAACACTTGCAAGGTGGTGACTGACTTTTTGAGGGTACCTAGGCATCATTCGTGCAAATAGAGCAAGAGGGGATTAACAGAACAAAATGTCTTTTGATCTCTTTTGAATAGAGCATAATGCCCTTTATTGCTTATCCGAATTTTTAGTTACAAGCGGAGATTTAGTTTGCAAGACCAAGGCCGATGTGATTATTCTGATCCAAGACAGTCAAGGAATTTCCACAACGACAGTTGGGAACGTAAAAACCGTGGTGCGAAGACTGCTGGATCTTCTAGGCGGTGAATCACAAGACTACAACTTTGCACTGGCAACGTATGCTAAGTCGCGGCAAATCAGTTGTTTTGGCAGCGCAACTGACACAATCAGTTACATGGACAGAGAATACCAACATGGACGACGCGGTACCAAAAATCTCTTGAAACGTGCCTTAAAAAGAATGATCTTAGATCAGTTTAACCAACGTCCTGAAGACAGAAAAGGCGACGACACGGCAAAGGTGTGTTTAAGTTATCGTTTTTTCCCTCTCAAGTCTATAAAGGTAAAGTCTGTGTCCCAGCCAAGTGGCCCATACAGCCGGAGCTCATACAGCCGGTTTCCGTAGCATAAGCGACTAGGAGTATTGCTACTCCCCCCTGGATGGGATGCTAGTCCATCGCAGGGTTACCCCCCAGCAGTAAATTCGCCGGTACCCAATTATACACCTGGGTGTAGAGAGGCACTGTGAGAGTAAAGTGTCTTGTCCAAGAACACAGCGCAGCGCCCCGGCCAGGCCTCGAACTCGGACCGCTAGATCCGGAGTCCAGCGCAATAACCATTAGGCTATCGCGCCTCACACAAGTCTATACGACTAACCAATTGACGACATCTGAAAATTAATATCTGTACGAAGAATTTAAAAGATTTGAACAAAATGTTCTATTGTTAAAAAAATCGGCCTCCTGCATGTTGCATAAACAGAAACAAACTTAAAAAGGGAACAAGTTTGAAATGCAAAAGTTGGACTTTTAATTAAGTCCTTCGTCCTAAAGCTCGCTTCTCTCGCTTAAGCCATGAGGTCGACTGCTGGCAAGTTTACCGAAAGTTTCTTATTCACAACGTTAATCTTAATTTTCTTTTCTTTATTTGTTTACAAATCTCAAGATTTTAGTAATGTTCTCAGACGGGAGAGCGGAGCATGGGAACGGAAACATTATGGACACCTTTAGGGTGGAGAAAGATGCAAAGCCGCTGAGAGACAATAACAACGTGAAGATAATTGGTGCACTCATCCCAAACACTCAAAATACACAACGTATATCGGAGCTTAAAGGCATTGTTTCTGAACCGGATGATGCCATAGACGTCGAGTTTTCTACTGCTAATCTTAACGATATCGCAGATCGTCTTGCGGCTCGAGTGAAACGTTTAATGATCTGTCGAGGTAAGAATCTGACATAATGCAATTAAATCCACTTATAGGCCCGCAATGTCGGAGCTTTTCCCAGTGACCCCGGCCAGGGCTCCAACTCGGACCGCTCGATCCGGATTCCAGCGCACTAACCATTAAGCCACCGCCCCTCCCACTTATAGATAAGAGCACTATCTTTCTACTGTACTGGGCATTATATACGGTTAAATATTTCACAGTAACGGCAACCCTGTGGCAAAATTAACTGGCCGTTGTTGAGAAGTGGCTGTTATCGGAAGGTTTTCATCAGAGAACAAGTACGAACAGACGAGCGGGACTGGAACTAACCTAAGGGATGAAACCTGGTCGAGTGGAAAAACGGAGGAATTTTGAAAATTTGAGCCCAATGTTAAAGGCCAACCGGTTTTATTATTCAGTAGTTTTCGTGTATCAATATTTAAAATTGGACTTATTTAATAAACTAACCAACCTCGTCCCTTAAAACTACTTTCACTGTGGGGTAAGGGGGGGGGGGGGGGTGTTTGTTGCCTTGTCTTCTAAATCGCGATCCATCTTCTGAGTTAAATGCATTAAAACTCGGGGATGGTAAATCTTGATTCCTAATGTGGAGTACGCTCATAATGATAATTTGAAATTGTTTATTTTAACAGTCAAGTACACAGTTGAAATTCACACGCCAGACTCATTTGTGAACAGCGAATACAGACTGACAGTTAGGATTAAAGGACGAGGGGATCAACAAACGGATGATCACACATTGACCGGGCCAACAACAGAAACACGAGGGTATGATCTATACTTATTGCATCAAGGGGCAGGGTGACAAAATATTTCAAAAATTTTAGTTTTGAGAAACAAATTTTGGCTGGGTAACATGTCACATTTGTAGGGGTATAAAGGTAAAACTTTACTCTGTTTATATCAAAGATTGCCATAACAACACTTACAACACTACCCTGCCCGTTGAGTGTTCATTGTCCACCGTTTCTCCTTCATTAAGGGACTAAGTATCCCAAGCTGATGCAGAGAAAATATATTTTGAGTTTTAGATGTTAGGAAAACGACGACGCATTTTTTCTGCAGAAAATTGTAACAACAAAACAGAAAAAAATTATGAAGACGGGGACACATTTGAGGTTTCTGTTTTTAAAACGTGTTTCGATTGATTGTCCATTGTTTTATTCTCTCTAGAAACTTACTTGTGATTAAATCCGAGTTTTTCGATAGTGATGTGGGCACTATCAGAAGAGTTCAAATATCACCAGATAGGAAAATTCAAGGAGATCGTGGGTGGAGGCTTAAAGAGGTACAGTAACAATGTTTTATATCCTCAATGTTTAATGTAGCTTAGAAAGCAGAAGACCTGCAACTTGAACTTCCAGTTACAGTGACAGTATCAGTAATAAAGGCATGCAGGAATTAAACTCCTTTAACTACCAATGCACATAGGCGTACGGGCACCTTCGGACCTGGGGGGGCGGAAACCTTATTGCCCGAAAAATTTGACATGCGTTAAAAGCCGAATAAATAAGCATAAAAATGGACAATAAAACGTGAATTGAAATAGTTGTGCACAAACCTTGCCTGCTTGCTTAAAGAAAACGATAGCTCTTTAATTAATTTCTTGGCGTTGCCCCGCCCAAAGATGTCAATATGCAATTTACTGAATCCTTTTCTTCGAAAATATTTTATTTATTCACTCTAGTAAGCAAATGTTAAAGTATTTTGGGGGAGCCAGTTTACATTGTTTTTCCCCCACTTGAAAGTTATAGAAAAGCGTATGAAACATTCAGGGATAAATGGGTTACAACATTTCGTTGAAAATGTGAGCTAGCTCTTAGAACGTTACCTAACATTTAAGTCAATTCATTGCATTTGTGACAGCTTTGTTTCAAAGTCTTACACTGGATCGATCCACCACGCGCAAACGCTCAAGCTATGGAAAAACTAAACTTCTGGTCGCTCTCGCCGATTTCCCACTCACTTCAAAATGATTGCAACTGAATCCAATTGAGGGGTCACGCAGAATTTGCAAGAAAAATCGAACATGATTTTATCAATTTGCCAGATGAAACGAAAAAATGAGAAATTTAGACTTTTGAACCACAAAGTTCGGTATATTTCCAATACTTTTTCTGTTGAGGCAATGCGTTTTGAACGTAATGTTGAGATTTGTCGGCTTTTTTATTATTTTTCTCTGGGCTTGTTGCCCGAATTCTAAGCATTTTGCCCGAAAATTTTCAGAACTGGGGGGGCTGCAGCCCCCCCTCGCCCCCCCGCCTCGTACGCCTATGCCAATGCATGTTTTAAGATTTTTTAACTGAATCGTTCTGTACGGTTTCTATGTTGATAACGTTTCTTTTTTATGGCCCACAATGTAAACTACTGGCTTGCCAGTAGATGTGTTAGCCAAGCTTTTAAGCTCATTAGCAGCAGCAGCAGCAGCATAAAACCAGCGAAAATAGATTTTTCCTTTAAAAGCTCACAGTATTTCAAAAATTCACCTACGGCTTACATTGAACTCAACTTTCCTTTAAAAATGACTTGAAATCTCGTTTTGTTTCTGAATTAGATAAAGGTGAAAAAGGGAGATCAAACATTCACTGCAGTGTTCAATAAAGATATTCCAGCCTGGCCCCTTGGACAATGGTACTCTGGTAAGTTTTAGACCTGATGGTCAATACGAGTTTACGTGCGAAACCGTTCAAATGAAAATGAGTTTGATTTGCATGAAAATGGAACTGAAGGTGAAACTCATTTTCATTTGAATGGTTTCGCACGTAAACTCGTTTTGAAACAGAGGCAAAGGGGAACTCGGAAATGGCCTATTTGAATTGCACATACATGTATGCTTTATACGCATCGTGATCAATAACTGGAAATACTATTGCACGATCTGGGTCACATTTTTAACTAAACCTTATACCTTCCTCCATACCTTCATCTTTTATATATATACTAGCCAAACATAGGATTAGAGGTTATAAGCTGGACCGAATTATCATAATTTCGGAAATTGCACCTTTATTTATTTTGCTGCAATACTTATCTCACTGGAGAAGAAGTATTTTTTAATATCACTGAGACTTTGATTAAACTGCATTGGTTACCTTTTGAAAATCTTTGTACCTTGTTCGTTCCTCTTCTAATCATTTGCTTGCTGAACCGTGCTTTAGTAATAGGAGGCAGAGGCATTTTCAAACACAGCTCCTAGACTCAGTTAGTCACAAACTTATTCAAGGCTGTTTATTCTCTTCAGGTTTTACTTTTTACTGTTTAGTAAAGATTTATTGGCTAAATATTTAAAAAACGCGCTAAATAAATTGTTATTATTTATTATTTTTAATCTTATTTTAACGTTTCCAATTAGTCTGCAAACAGCTTTCTCCACTGTATAAAATAATGTTGCATTTTTGTTTTGTATAGCAAGAGCAACAGCGTCGAGTTCATCGAATGACATGACTGAGGCATAACAATCAGCGAAGCAGAAATGGACCACCCTAAAAGAAATGATCTAAAGAAATAAAGAGTTAATTATGGTTCCTCAGTGTTGAAATTGTTGTTTCTATTTAATGCAAGTCATATTTTTTAATGTTTTTGATCTCCATTGTGCACTGTTTTTGGTAAGTTCAAACAACTTAAGAAATTGACATCGGCTCACTGAAGGATGTTATATTGCATAAAATGAATTTAACTTTTAGTAGTCTCAGGAGTCTGAATTCAGCAAATATAAATTTAGATGTTTCGAGTGAAAAAAATATATAATGAAGCTTTTCCTTTTCTCCTTTCCTCTTTTGTTTAAGAGCAAGTTTGTAGAAGAATCGAACAAAAATTGTTTTTTGCGGCAATTCTTAAAATACAGGGATTTCGCTCATCTTCTGCATGAAGGTAGTCCTTATTAAAACTAAAAACGTTATGTTGTTTTTTTCTTCAAATAGTTTTATTTTTCTGAGAAAAACGAAATTTTCGATTTGACATCTAGACTCGTCTAGACTCGGTTGAGAGGGTACAAATTGGGTTGAAAATTGACCATTTTCAATCGATTCGTATGTCAAAACCATCACGCGCAGAAAAAAATAAATACAACCGGTCTATTGCATGACTTTTCCTTGTCCAAATAAGCATAGTTTCAAGAGTTTTGGTTTAATCTAATTATTTTACGGTAAACAAAACCAGACTATTCTCACGCGAAATGAAAGTCGGTCGGTCAAAAGAATCGTCATTTTCATTATGTGCCTTATCTCAGAATTCCTTGAGATAAATATATTTCAACTGTAGAAGGATGATACTTTCAAAATATTTAAAGTTTTGTCTGGGTAAATGATTTTAAAGCACTTGTCAAAAAATTATTCAAAATCGTACAAAAACGACACAAATCACGCAAGCTTTCGAATGCGTGACCAAAAGTAGTACCACCGTATTTGTTCTTTAAATCAATTTAGTCACAACACTAGCAATACCAAGGCATAAATCATAATAAATATGTTCACCTTTGCTTGATTATGATATCCTGTCCCATGCAATACGTTTTTTCCTGTCATTTCTTCAATGGCTGCCCGTTCAGTTTGCATGCCGCTTGTCGAATCCGTCTGCGACTGGTGAATTTGAAGCAACCACCGATACGAGTTTAACCAAATATGTATCGTCATGATTAACAAGCCCTTTTTGTGTTACTTGATTAAGCCATATTTCAGGTTATAGCCGGCAAAGCGTTTTCGATAAGCCACTTTGCAGTGCCTGTTGGCCCCGTTATTATTCCAAGTGAAGTATAAATTTGCATACTTTCGAGACAAGCGTGACAGTTTTTTATACTTAGGGGGTGGGGTGAGGAAGAAAAGAAGTAAAGAACAAGTGCTTAATCATTTACCCAGACAAAACTTTAAATATTTTGAAAGTATCATCCTTCTACAGTTGAAATATATTTATCTCAAGGAATTCTGAGATAAGGCACATAGTGAAAATGACGATTCTTTTGACCGACCGACTTTCATTTCGCGTGAGAATAGTCTGGTTTTGTTTACCGTAAAATAATTAGATTAAACCAAAACTCTTGAGACTATGCTTATTTGGACAAGGAAGAGTCATGCAATAGACCGGTTGTATTTATTTTTTTCTGCGCGTGATGGTTTTGACATACGAATCGATTGAAAATGGTCAATTTTCAACCCAATTTGTACCCTCTCAATCGAGTCTAGACGAGTCTAGATGTCGAATCAAAAAATTTCGTTTTTCTCAGAAAAATAAAACTATTTGAAGAAAAAAACAACATAACGTTTTTAGTTTTAATAAGGACTACCTTCATGCAAAGGATAAGCGAACAATTTTTCATAGCATTACCGGACGTTGTCGGATTCTTCTACAAATCTCCTCTTAAAGCTTTACTTTTGTAATTTCCTTTCGTTATCCGGTGGTTGGCTAAAGCATTTTTAAGGGGGGGCTACCTCACCCCCCCTCCCATAGTTGTTGCGCTGACTGCTACAGCCCCATGTTCCTGCACTTTCTGGATCCATCTCTGGCGTAAACAGCTGGCAGCAATCCAAAAGAGGCAGAAGGGATGTACAGGTGAAGGTAGCGAGAATAAGAAGGCAGACTCGCAGAGAAAAACGATAAGAAAAAGGGCAAGAAAAAATCGGTACGGGTCACAAAAAAATGAAACTAGTACAAAGTTTGGCTTATGCACATGCGACAAATTCAAGTACTGTACATTTTCTACGTGAAATTTACATCAAAATCTTGCTGCGGTGTGAAAAAGTGCTTTTCTAGCAAAGTTTAGAGAAAGTTGGAATCGCACCACCCATGGCCAGAAATCGCAGACATCGCCAAATTTTGATGCATCGTACATTAAGCGGTCGCGAAACTTGGTAATAGCCGCTGATTCGAAGGCCTGACTTTGGGCTCATATACATCGACGATGATACACAAAATTGAGGCCTATATAGAGGAATATTTTGTGTAGTAGGGAAACCACTGGTCACAAAGATTGTACGGGTAACAAAACTGGAGCAAAAGAGCATTCAAACGATGGCTTTTGCAGTAAAATTGGAGCAAAGATGGCTGAAAGACAGTGGATTTTTGGATTTCAACGTGGACTGCCGCCTGGTGTTTGCTTTTCGACGGTTTACGGGATTTTTAAAAGCAAAAAGCAGGGCCACGAATTGCTTTCAAGACAAATTTTTTTTGAGTAAACAGTCCGGTCGGTACACACTTAGAGACGAATTGGGCAAATTCAGATATCGCACTTAGAAGAGCGCTATCACGCTTTGAAATCTCAGATGAGGACTAAAACAGGGTTTTGTGGAGCCCCGATTACAGAAGAACACTGGATACATGGTACGTAAAATTTTAATCGGGAAAAGCAGAGCGAGTATAAATATTTTTGAGCAGACGAAACATGCATAGAACCAACAATGTATGCAAGATTAATGCCGTGATTGGGCAAATAATCAAAAATTAAATTTAATCAGTATTTTTGCCATATAATTATTTATCTCCATACAACGCTTTGTATAACTTTATGGACATATTGGAACTTAATTTCGCACATGCGCATTGTGCACGTCGTGTAAATTCAGCGAATAAAGGATTAAACGTTCTACAAACATATGAATATCACAATATCAAGGTCTGAAATATTGTAACGAGATTGAATAGAAAACTACCTGACCGAGTAGACAGCAGACAGGAAAAAAATTTGGTTTGAACTTTATCAGCGAGGTACGATCTTTCGAATAAAATTACAAAAATCTCCTGTTTTTTAGTCGCTACCAAGTTAATTATGTGGGGAAAAGATTGATAAAGTATTCTCTTTTGTAAAATAAAAAGAGCAACTTATATCAGTGTGTATCCATGTTACAGTGGTCATGTTTATCCATTCTGCTTGTGAACTAAGACAAAACCAACACTTGCTTACCACTTGTGTATTTTTTAATAAGTCGTTCTACTTTACTTACACTTTTAATTTCCACTTACATTGATGTTGAGCACGTGAATTTATCAGTGAATTTTTGTTCAAAAGCAAGCCTCAATAATTTTTACAGATGTACCCTCGTGGTAGTGCCTTGCTGCCGTCTGATGTGGTTACGTCGGCATTATATCTTACATTGCATTCAACATCGTTAAAATGCCCTAACTGATTTCGATAGTTGGAATTAATTTCCCCACAAATTTCTATCGGGGGACCGGTAGTAGGCTGACCACTCTGCCAGCGGCTGTCATCTGTTGGCACAACGACACCAGGGGAACCTGCCTCGGTCCACTTCAACGTTTCACTTTCTTTCCGCAGTCCAATGTACCAGTGCGTGTAGCTTCCGCTCTTCGTCACTTTCTCTTCGATAAAGCTCTTTACTTTGTTCCACTCTTCAGTTGTTTCCATAGTAACCAGATGAGCTCCAATTTTACGACACGCGTCACGAGCCTCTTCCCATGTGCTGTCAACGTCATAAAAAGTGTAGCAGTTGTTCAGAGGATTGTCGCTTGATGAACTATCCTGAGCTGAAATATTTGACCACAAAAACAATAGATCTTAAGGTGGCTCGACCCAGTTTTTTCTAGCGATACCTAACAACTTTGAAACCCTGATACTTAAAGGGATTGATGTCAATAACAAAACTACTACATCACATGCATTACACATAGACTGAACTTCAATATGATATAATTTTTTTGGCGATCAGAATGAATATCACGTGGCAATGACGTCACACAGGGTTTTGCTCTGAATCGAATTTTAAGCGGTAACTGCATTTTCTCTCGAGATCCTCCACGCTACGTATACCTTGGGTGTTTGCCTTCATCTCAGTGGAGTTTAAATCGAAATCTACAAGAGGAATTTTGAAATATCTTGGAATTTCTTTTAAGATGGTATAATTTATGCGTAAAATAAAGTCAAGACTTCATATAAAGAAATTTGCTTCTTTTTTATGTTTAATGAGAGGATTTAGCCCCCATTCCTTTTAGAAATGTCCCATATACTACATCCAAACCTTTAGAAGAAAGTAGACTTGCGCGATTTTGAAATATATGAAATATAGGAATCATAGTGAAGCTCAATGTTTACCTCTATTTACAAATTTTCCGCCTACTTTCGCAAAAAGCGATTATTTCAATAACCCGTCGATGAATTTTTTCCAAATTTTTTCAGGGTGACAAATAATCAGTACACCACACAATCTCTAAATTTCATGCTCATTGAAAATTTCTAAGGTTGTCTAAACTAAACGCAAAATTGAGTAAACATTGAAGCGATGTCGAAGTTTGAGATAATTTTGTGCTCTGGGATTTCCTTTTGTTTCGAGTTAAGCACAACATCGAATTCCTGTGCACCACGCGTGAAATGACTACGCTTGGCTACCTTCCGAAAGCTTTCCGAAATCTTTCCGAAATATGGAACAATGGAAAAGAAATTGTCACGCATTAGCTTTTCTTGTTGGGTCGACGTCTTGGCTGAAATAAAAGTTAAAAATGCCAAGAACAAGAATTTCAAAACACAAAAAGGCCGCAGTACTGAGTGCAACGATAAAAAGAATTAAAAATTAAAAAGAAGAAAGTGTAAACGAGGTATGTTTCTTTTAAATTAATGAATTAATAAATACTGGACGCCAGATGCAGCTTGCTTATAATACGTGAAGTCTATTTTCTGTCCGTTTTACTTTTTTAAATGACTGAGGAGGCATAAAAAAATTACCGGCTTTGAGTTTGGTGTTGTGTGACTGCTTTCTTCAGTTGGAAATGTATTCATTCATCCATTATTGTTTACTTGAACTCGATGAGAATATTACCATATTCCGAACTATTTCGGAAAGCTTTCGGAGGGAAGCCAAGCGTGGTCATTACACGCGTGATGCACAGGAATTCGATGTTGTGTTTAAATCGAAACAATAGGAAATCCCAGAGCACAAAATTATTCAAAACTTCGACATCGCTTCAATGTTTACTCAATTTTGCTTTTAGCTTAGACAACCTTAGATATTTTCAATGAGCATGAAATTTAGGGATTGTGTGGTGTACTGATTATTTGTCACCCTGAAAAAATTTGGAAAAAATTCATCGACGGGTTTTTGAAATAATCGCTATTTTACAAAAGTAGCCGTAAAAATGGTAAATAGAGCTAAACATTGAGCTCTACTCCGATTAAGATATTTTCATATTTTTCGAAATCGCGCAAGTCTACTTTCTTCTAAAGGTTTGGATGTAGTATATGGGACATTTCTAAAAGGAATGGGGGCTAAATCCTCTCATTAAACATAAAAAAGAAGCAAATTTCTTTATATGAAGTCTTGACTTTATTTTACGCATAAATTATACCATCTAAAAAGAAATTCCAAGATATTTCAAAATTCCTCTTGTAGATTTCGATGAAACTCCACTGAGATGAAGGCAAACACCCAAGGTATACGTAGCGTGGAGGATCTCGAGAGAAAATGCAGTTACCGCTTAAAATTCGATTCCGAGCAAAACCCTGTGTGACGTCATTGCCACGTGATATTCATTCTGATCGCCAAAAAAATTATATCATATTGAAGTTCAGTCTATGTGTAATGCATGTGATGTAGTAGTTTTGTTATTGACATCAATCCCTTTAAGTATGAGGGGTTCAAAGTTGATAGGTATCGCTAGAAAAAAACTGGGTCGAGCCACCTTAACTAATCTCCATTTATTGTTTTCTTAGTCATGTTTGGACTTGTTTCGTGTTACAAACTAAATCCAATTAGGCCAAGTAAAATAAAAATGTTTCTCGTCCCCGCCCGCTTCATTTTTTTGGGGACGCTTCACTTTTTTAATCTTTGTTATTGGGAAAGTTGGAACGAACAAAAACCAAAAGGCGTTACTCCTCAGTTACATGTAAGTACAACGAAAATTTTGTAAGACATGGCTTTTGTCTGCGTTTTAATACGAAATTAGGCCAATATTTTAAAGCCTCGGCACGCTAGGTCCGTACTGGAGAGGTCAGGATTTATTTTGCAAGTTCGTTTATGGAGAATTTGACGATGGAGGAAATAACAAATTACAAAAAAACACCGCCCGCCCACTCTCTTTTTTATAGAAATCCGGACGACAAACATTTTTTTTCTTTTACTTGGCCTAGATCAAGAAAGCAAGGTCCACAAGATATCCAGATGATTACTGACTACTAACTAATAAATAATAACCTTCCAACAGAGGAATCATTGCTGCATTTGTTTCATTAGTATACGAAGTTTAAGCTCTTTACAAACTGCAAAACCTTTTGGTCGCAAAAGCGCCAATGATCATACGTTCTTTGTAAAACTTTGACTTTTCAAACCCGCATCCCAGAAAAAAAAATGCCTCGGGACAAAATTTATGGCCAGAGTTAATCGTGCCTTCTTCTTTCAATAGTCAAAATTGATCTTTTTGTAGCACGATCAGAAACTGAAGCGCTTAGGCTAATTATTTAATTTTCGTGTGACGAAGAGAATGAAACGGCCCATAGGCTTTATTCTCAAACACAGGAAATGCATCGGATGACTTTGTTCTGTTTGGTGTGGCAGAATACTCACAGTACAATACAATAGACCTTTCCTGCATTCAACTTCATTAAATACGACCAATAACACCAGAACGAGGTTGACAGATTAAGGAAATAGCATGTCGAGTTTCGTTATTAAGCTTTATCTAACTTATTATTCAGAGGAAAGGAGAGATGTAGTGTCGTTACATTGCGTTACGGTCATGCGCACTAGGAGTCGGTGGAGTCGGGAGTATGAAGGATTGCTGTAAGATACCGTTGGAGAATAAATAATAAGTATATTCACAATCAAGGACTCCATAAACCCCATGTACAGATAGGGCTGCAATTTGCCTGCTGTGTCGTACTGATCTTTATAAATACACAAATTTGGCAGTGGATTTGGGTGGGGAGGGGGGTGGAACATGGTAGTCAGTAAGTCTAGGGCACAAGAAACCACAACAGAAAGGAGGAGGAAGAGGGAGTTAAGGTCCAGAAAGCCGGGTAATAGTATTGAGAAATGGGAGGTTCAGACTCCCCTGTCCCCCTCCACTACTGAAAGCAGCATAAAACTTGGGGGGGGGGGGAACTTTTCTCATAGATTTAACCCAAAATTTAGTTGTGAACATTTACTTGGTATCATAATGTTACGTAAATGGATTTCTAAATAAAAAGATAATCAAATGAAGCAGTTTATATTGGCTGAGGGTGAGAGGAAGTTTATAAGCCAAATAAAAAGAATTTGAAACAAGCGACAGCAATGTTGATCGAAGAAGGGCTTAAAAATATAATAAAGCAATTTTTAGCCCTTTTCAGTACTGCCATCCAACAGACGCCTGACGGCCCGGGGCTTGTATTATTGGAAGGGGGAGGTTATAACTGCAATTTTGCAGTATGCATTTTGAAACTAAAGCATGTGTTGGCCTATGTTTACTTCTATTGTTGTGTCGTTTCATGTTGTTGGGGCTTACATCCCCTTTAAGCCACTCCCAGGGCTTTGCCAGTTGGAGGTGTGTGTTGGGGCTTACATCCCCTTTAAGCCACTCCCAGGGCTTTGCCAGTTGGAGGTGTGTGTGTGCTCCCAACAGGCCTGCTGGAGACAGTAGAGAGAGAGGGGTGTGACAAAACAACACCCTGGTCCTTCATGATGTAGACTATTGGGGGGTTGGCCTGTAACTCTCGTCCAGAAAAAGAAACATTGCTTTAGTTAAGATTTGATTTGAGGCCTTTTGTGACACTATGCTCTTTAATTAGTCATAAAAGAGTTACCGTATTAATTCGATTAAACGCTCTGGGCGCTTATTATATTTTTGGACCTTGAGAGTGGGCGCTTATTCGAGTTGGGTGCTTATTCGAGGCTGGGCGCTTATTTAATTTTCAGCAAGTAGTAAGTTTATTTTGTAACAAAACAATAACTAATAACAATGTGAAGACGTATCAAAGCAGAATTTTAACTGTTCATCGAAAGTTTCTGTAAAATACTAAGAAAACGCGGTCTTCGGGGACGTCTCTTAGTTGTACTTAGTCAATTTCAATAATCACTTCAATTTCAATAATCACTTCACTTCATGTGCACTTCACTTTTTTGTGGGGTGGGGGTGGGCGTTTATTCGAGGCTGGGCGCTTATCATTTAACTTTTCCTACCTTCAGGGTGGGCGCTAATTCGAGGTTGGGCGCTTAATCGAATAAATACGGTATGTCTTTTACCACCCGAGTTAGAAGTTAAATAGAAGAAGTTGTTTGGCCTCATTTTTTATTTACAAGGCTGGGTTGGGGGTTTGTATTACACAGGATAAAGCTAATGGTCTTTTAAGGACGTTCGCGCGAATATTTTATTTTATGGCGTGGTTTGTGTTTGAAATGCAAAAAATATTAATGTGGGGGTCACCGACTTCGTTTCAGAGATAAAGCGCGTGGAAAACCACGTAATTCAGCATGATCTACAGGATTTACAGTTGAAAATATCGAAGATGAGTCAAAGGAGGCAAACGATCTGAGTCAGCTGAGTCATATTTTGTAGAAGTCATTCCTTTTGTTGCGTTAATAAAACCTATTAGTATAATTTCAGAGGTGATTATAAAAATTGAAGCATTTTGACTGGTCGAGAAGCTCGGCTTATGAGGCTATAATCACCCCGCGCGAGGTGATTATAGCTTTGAAGGCTTGGTTACTTAGCCACGCCACCTTTGACATCCAGGGAAGTAAACATGGCGTTTTTGCTGAATGAAAATTTCTTTGATTTGAAAGAAACCAGTCCAAGTCCTGGATATTTTGAACATTGGAAATTTTTCAAATTAACTACCAAGGCTTTTGGACCGAAAATATTTTCAAGAGATGGTTCTCAAGGCGAAGTGATTATTGTTGAATTATTATTGTTGATTATTCACACAAGTGTTTGCTGTTTTCTTGTTTGCTATCGTTATGTTTTTAAGTTCTTGATGATCACCTCTTAAAATTATACTAAAACAATTATACACCTCAGGCTCAGTGATTATTGTTGAATAATCAACAATAATAATTCAACAATAATCACTTCGCCTTCGGCGAATAATTGTTAAGTGTTGCCATCCTTTCTCCAAGACGAAACCCTGAAATGGACATGCAAATGAACAGCTTAAAAAGCGGAATTCTATAGTGCGTGGCACTATAGACTGTATAGAAATCGAACTGTTAATCGATTGTTTTCTTTTTATTTTCTCAAAAAACGTAGATAATTGTTAACACAAATGATCCGTTTAAAAATCAAAGACCTCTTCGAGCCACGACTGAATTTTTTTGCCAAGTTTAAAAGTTTAGTTTTCATTCCTTGAAAATTTATGAGCAGCAGGTGATTCAAACATTTCTTTGATGCACATGATAACAGATAAACAGCGGAATGTCCATTACATTGACATAAGATATTTTCGCTTCGCGTGTCTAAGTATGTCTGAGTAGCTCGGGTAGGCATCTGACTGCGGATCGAGAGGTCGCGAGTTCGAATCCCAGCGGAGACAGATTTTTTTTTTCCTTTTTTTTTTCTTTTTTTAACCAGTAGCACTAAAATGGTTTGTTTATTATATCGCTCCGTAGGTATGCATTGCAGAATAATTTACATGTAAGCCGTTAAGTAATAACGCTAGCGCAGTAAATAAATATATCAGAACATATAGACTGATTCAGGTAGAAATGTATTAAATTGTGCTGTTTCATCTGAAAAGCTCTTCCTTTTGTTCCGAACAAGCAGCCACGCACTCGATTTTAGCCAACGCTCTGGTTTCTAGATAGATCCATCGTTAATGAAGCTTATGTGAGACCCGATTTAGTTTTCGAATGTTCCTACATGTACGACGCTAGCTCAACAGATATATACGAAAGAGATCGATCGTTACATCGCTTTTGCGGCTCTCAATTTCCACTTTTTCGGCGGTCGAATACTTTCCACATATAATTGTCAGCCATATTTTGTTTCTTTGCTTCTTGTTTTACTTGTAAACCCCTTTAAATTTCAGAAGGCCGCCTTTATACGGCCGTCTTGCTACACTCCTTCCTCTAGTGTATCTGCTGGTCAGCGGAGTTGCAATGAGAAGTTTATAGATGATGGAACGACCAACCATGCGAGTGCCATTGGGCTAGCTACAATACTCCTGAATAAATTCAGTCGTAAAAATTGGGAGTCACCGACCATTTAAAGGAGCAAACATACAAACGAAGATTGAGAGTCAATTTTTTTACACTAATATAACAACTTGCTTTGAGAGTTGGTTGAAATTAACAGACAGTATGGACAATACAGATCAAAATCATACAAAAACAACCATTCCAGCTAAAGTGCTTTAATTTACTCTGATTATTTTATTGCATTTCTATTCTGGTAATTGATGTTTCTTGCAGGCTCTTTTCCTGATTCCACTGTTTTCT
>NC_135771.1:602657-920069 GCF_052425735.1 Oculina patagonica
TGAAGAGTTCCCCTTTGCAGAAATATTTTTATAGGCAGTTTTTATCTCCGTCGGATTTGCCAGTGGGGTGGGGTGGGGTGGGGGAGAGGCGCTCTCAGTTGAAAAGGGTAAGTTGGCCCAACACTTGGGGGTAAGTTGTTCTCGTGCATTACAGTGAGAATAGGGTTTAAAACAGGATGAAAATCACTCGCATTTTCAGGATTTCATTAAAAAAAGATTGCGTGCACACAGTGCACAGCTTCGAGCCTTTCGATTTGGATCTTGCGTTCGAGACGGTTCGTCTGGTTTCGTGCCGATCCAAGACCCAATGCCATCCACTAGAATTAAAATTCTAGCAAGGATCCTCTTTAACAATACAATATAGACCAATATATTATATTTTTTGATAATTATGGGCTACTGAGCAATATCGTCTTAAATATAAAAAGCTCAAAAAGCTATATGTCCTATATGGGTCACGCGCGCTGTTTCTTTGGGCGCGCGGTCATTGTTTCCCGTTGAGGGTGTACAATATAATGAGCTAGATGTCAATATATGCCACCCCTCGGGAGTATAAAAACAAACGCGATCTTTTCGCGGTCCTCTCTACCGCGAGCCCTGAAGGGCATAAGGGCGATTAGATTTCCAAAACGAAATCGGACTTGTCAAACAAACAAATTTACCGGATTTGTCGTCGGTCGAGACCCAAGTTTTAACAAGAAGCATGTTTCTACAATATTTACGTGGATTTTCTTTTTTGTACCGTGTCAGCCTCTTGGTTCAGGTAAGTGACTGTGCAATGAACTGTTTCAAATGCCCGATTTTAGCGTCCAACTCCGATCGTTCTCAATCGGCTCACCCAAAAAGACTGTTTAGCCTTTATCCATAAACGTGTATAAGGGTTCCAATTGTGGAAATCACCACGGGTTTTTTTAGGATCAGCTTGCATGTTGTGTTTTGTTTTGATACATTCGATCGGTAGTGAAAGGTCAACAAATGACCTGAATTTTAATTTATTCTTTGTTTATTACGCTCGTCTGTTTGGATAATGCAAATATTTCTTTCACCAGAACCCCCTTTTTTGATGTCTTAACAGTGTATAAGACAAAAAATGTTTAAACGTAGACCTGAGTGCTGATTTTCTGTCAATTGTATAAAGTTCAACGTAACCGTGCACATTCATCATGAACATGCAACATCCTGTCTGCCTGTTGCCTGCCTCGATACAATTAATACCCCGGGAGGGGGGGGGGGGACTCCCATATGAAAGTGACGGGGATGCTCGTCGTCTCGCTTAGGGGTATAAATTTCGGACTTTGGGTCTCGCTTAGGGTGTTCTGGGGAAAATGGCAATATTTTGAGCCGTCAGGATCTCGTTTAGGATTGCACGCGAAGAAATATGACAAATATAAGTTCTTTTTTCGGAATTTTGGTATCTTTTAGGGGTCTAAAATAGTTTGAGCCACACCCAGATTGGTCTCTTTTAGGGGTTCTTTTCAAAATTTCCGACGAGCATCCCCGTCCCTTTAATATGGGAGTCCCCCCCTGGAATTAATACCTCCGCAACACTCTCAACCTCAACTTTCATGGTCTTACATGTTTACATGTTTTAACCAATGCTCATGTATAATATACCGTTGACATTTTGATCTGAAAGCTGTCGATCAAAGAAGTTACAATGCAGGTTTTGAAGAAATTTGTTAAGACATTGAAAATATTGTTAAAATAATTGTATTATTAAAAACCATATGAAGGACCTCTACGTGTCATAAATACACTGTGAGAGCTGTACAGTATCACTACAGAGTTTCTCAAGAATAAAAGGAAAATCATATAAGTGACATATTTCTAAAAAAAAAAAAGCAACCAGGGATGAGAAGCTTCAATCAAGGGTGTTACCCCCCCCCCCCCAGGGTAACAAAGGACTTGAACAATAGTTTTATTGATCTTCACACTACATGTACATGGATAACTAAAGTTCATGATTCTATATATATGAATGCAATTTCAGTCTGTAACAATACATTCTGTACCAAGAAATCTGTAGTACTTTAAAAAAAAAACAGACACAATTATATTTATGCTAAAAGCATTATTTACATGGCAGCTGCTCGCATTCAGTATGTTTTTTTCTCTGGCCTTCCTTCTGTGTGTTGGGCTAGATGCCTGGGTTGCATGTCTCGAGGAAGTGTTTTACGAGGAAAGCAAAGGGGGTGTCGTGATCCCCTTTCACGCACAAAATAATTTTAACCAAATTCATGTGCCAGGTATACTTGAAACAGCAGAATTCAGGAATCACATGTCTTTTCTAGCTATTTTCACGCACCCTCGGTCTAACATTTGTCCTATTCATGTGTCACATACATGTATAAACCCTTTGCTACCCTCTTTTACCTTTCCTCCATTTCCTCCATTAACCGCCACCTGGTTAGCTCAGTTGGTAGAGCACCGGACTGCTGTGCGGGAGGTCTAGGGTTCGAACCCCAGACCGGACCAACACTCAGGGTCTTAAAATAACTGAGGAGAATGTGCTGCCTTTGTATTACATCTGCAAATGGTTAGACATTCTAGTCTTCTTGGAAAAGGACGATAAACCGTAGGTCCCGTCTCCTGTACCTCCAGTCTTATAACAGGGGACATTAAAGAACCCACACACTATTCGCAAAGAGTAGGGCACGAAGCTCCCGGTGTTTGGTCTGGCCTTTACAATTGTATCTTAAATTACAATATGTGTAAAGCGCATTTGAACATACATAATTTATATGGAAAATGCGCTATATAAATGCATTATATCATTATCATGCATTGCTGTTCAATGCTAAATTTTGGGGGATAATGTTCTTTACTAAATCTGGGCAGAACATGCAAGTTCTAATTTGTCTGCTGTCAGTCAAATTTCAACATTGTTTCAAGTGAAAAACTTTATTTTAACACTTTCATTGTAGCCTGTGTGCAGAGGTCTTCTATTTCCTCCATCGCAGTACGGAAATAGAAGATGGCTTTACAAACATGTACAGTTGTATTGAGGTGATGAGAAGATGATAGTCACTGATCAGTCACTGGGTTGTATTTTGGTCACTTCATTATTTTATATTTATTCTTACAAGGGTTCTTTCACTCCTAGCTTGTAGCCACCAACCAGCTTGAACAGGCAGCTTTGAACCCAGAAACCATTCAGCGCTTGATGTCGATGGCAGAGCTCCAGGCCCCAAGAATGAGATCGAGGACCATGGAAAGCCTCCAGATTTTAACCTGAAGCCCATCACCTGATGCGTTGGCATGGGGAACATGACAGGTCAGAGAAATTCTTCCACCATCAAGACAAAAAGGTCTAATGATTTATTGTGTGCTCCTTGATTAATAGGGTTGATCCTTTGCTCACAACCAAATTGTGTAGAGAAGCACACGGCTGCGCCTTGCACTTTTCTACACAATTTTCTTGTGTACATGGGTACATTTTTTATTGCTTAAATAGAGCTGTTATAGTAGAATAGTTGGTAGAATATTGCCTCACAAACCAATGAAGTTTCCCATTTTTTGGTTGTTTTCATTCTCATTACAGTTTGTGTCACTCTGGTTATATGCACTGTATTGATATTGTGGGGAGAAATTTGATGTTGATCACCCTTAACAATCCACAATTATTATTATTAAAATAGTTAAAAGCATTTTCTTAAGTAGTCCCTCACCCCCCACCCATCCCTATTTCTTACCCTAATACTGTCAAACTTGGTTAAGCCCCTAGTTCTTAAAAAATCTGTAGTTTTATTTTTTTCTGTTTCTAATTGTCTTAATATATTTTTCCGCAGGTTGTTCAACATGTGCACATGATTGCTGGATGGACAAATATTTCCAAGAGCAAAACATAAAAAAAAGAAGAAAAATGTTTTAGTTTTATTGCATGTAACATCTTAGTGGATAACAAAGACCAAGTTTTGAGTCTTTCAGGGTAGATAGAAGTGTAAACATTTCTTTTCAGGTTGTAAAGAAGAAAAATAAGAGTTTGGTAACCCAGGATTTGCCTTAATATGAAACACAACATGGATATGACTTATATAGAATGTGACTGCAGTTTTATTGTCATGACTGTCAATAAAATTGTTTTTGACAATGAAAGTGCTATTGTTTTAAAAGAATATCTGTAGTGGGATTTTGCAGAGTTGCAAAGAGACATTCCCAGATCTTTACGTGTGGAGAAAATGGAGAGGATCTGGGTATAACCTGGGTAAGACCTATCATTGACATTAAGGGGGACTTTGGTAGTTAACTGCACTGTTGCTAGGAAACCCATAATTTATATATACAATGTACATGTACAACTAATATTTTACAGATTAACTGTTTGGATTTGTTGCATTGGAGGGCTCTAACATTTTTAAGTAAAGAAACATCTTTGGTACTGTAGAACATGTCAACAACAGCAGCAAAAAACAACAACAACAAAACTTAACTGGCTTACATTTTCACAATAACAATTTTTGTTCAGAAAACGTAAAGTTCTTAAAGACGCATACTTACACATGTTCTTGAAAATATATTTTTGTGTTTGTTAACAGTAATCCCCTGCAGACAATGATGAAAGGTCGAGATTCAATCGCGTCCAACCCCGTTGGGACTGCCACCAGTTACGCACGTGCACTGTTGATATCGGGTGATTGTCCTCATTTATCCATTCATCAAAGCATGTGGTATAACCCTAACATGAATTATACCTCAGTCATGTTAGCAGTTACACGGCGCGCGAAAACATAAGAAAGCGAAAACTACCAATCTCGAAATAGCGCGCTTAGCAACGACGGTAGTTATAAATGAAAACACTACACAGCGTCATTGCTAATCGTTTCAATGGAAGGGCCGCAAAAGAATGTCCGATCCATGGTTTATACTGTGCTTGCCCTCACATTTGTCTTAAGGGTTTGGAAATCTTATGCCTGCATCGCAAAGTTGTACTTGATGGTGAATGAGGTCTTGGGCTTTCTAAGCAATCTCCCTCCCCAAAGGTACCAAAAAACTAAGAATTGAATTAATATTTGTATATTTCTTCGTGCGCAGCCCTAAACGAGACCATTATGGCTAAAAACATTTGGCGTTTTGCCCGGAACACCCTAAGCGAAATCAAAACCCTGAAATTAACACCCCTAAGCGAGACGACGAGCATCCTCGCCTCTTTCATATGCGAATCCCCCCGCCGGGGGAGCCTGCTTTTGAGCCTGCGTTGGTTCAGACCGGCGCTTATCAGTCTGTTTTCCGTGAAGCGACCAGGAGTATTTTCTTCTCCCCCTTGGATGGATGGGTTATCCTCCAGTATTTACCACCTGGGTGGAGAGAAGCATTGTGAGATTGTCCACGACACAATCACCCCGACAAGGGCTCGAACCCTGATCGCTCGATCCAAACTCCATAATACCGAACTTTACCGAGGGTCTCAATGGGGTTAACCGTTAGCCGTAAAACAGCCAAAAATTCAACCGTTAGGCGTAAAAATTGGAAAATTTTAACCGTTAGCCGTAAATTTTGTTAACCGTAAAAAATCGATCAGTAATTATAAATAAAACAGAATTGATCACTTCATCGTCCAAGAATGGCATAAAACCTAAAATATGTTTTTCATTAATGGAAATTAATTTTTAACTTTTAAAGACAATGGAAATTAATATTTAACTTCTGTTAACCGTAATGGAAATAAATTAACCGTTAGCCGTAAAAAAGCCAAAATTTTAACCGTTAACCGTAAAAGGCACCACCCCATTGAGACCCTCTTTACCGGCTCAGTACCACAAAATGTCACACAGTGTGTGTCTACCAGGTAATCTACTGATACCATTGTGAGCTTTGATCACCTGGGAGAATTTCTTAACATTTTGCGTCATTTGAGCGGTGCTTTAAAAAGCTCTTCCAAGAAAAAAAGATTTCCAACACAAATTCAAGCATATTCATGTGCAGGAATGAGAGGTGTTCAGATTGCGACGATTTCTGAAAAAAAAAAACAGGAAAAGAAAACCGGAAGAACAACTGAACGTGAACAAAATCTTATTTTTGTTTTGTTTTTTTCTGGTTGTGTTTTACCGGATGTCTTCTGTTTCCCGGTTTTGTTTTAGGCGGCATGGCGAGCTCAATAACAGCTAAAATTTCAGAAAAATCAAAGATCACGTAATTACTTTAACAAAAAATGACCGGAAAAAGGAAAAATTACGGGCCCCGCCTTCATCGGTAAAATACTACAATAAACTGTGCCAAAGTAAATACGTTCTTCTGTTGTGTTTTTCCCAGATACACACTGCTTTACTAATACTATACTAAGCTATGATGTACAGTGTAGCTGCATTTTAAGTACAGTGAATAATTTGTCAGTCTGATTTAGTCTGCATTCAGCTGGTTGATCAACTTTTTAAAACACAGACGGAGAGCAGAAATAGTTGCTTTCAAGATCAAAGGAAGTCCTTAAGCGTCCGGTATGAGAAGTTCCTCTTGGCGAGTGTCCATTACGCCCGGGCCATTATGGAGTTATCACGCACGTTTTGACCTCAGCTGTCATGTCACGTCATCAAGTATCTTGGCTGAATATCCAGACTATCTAGTCTATCAGTATATAACATTTACTCGACTCGGATACCATTTTAGTTGCTTGTTCCTTTGAGGAAGATTTTGTTCTTTAAGCCTTCCGGGGGTGTCTTCGAAGAGGCGATGGTGCTGCTGCAATGGAAAGCTGTAAGCCTGCTTACCCTGCTCTATGCTTTAGAATTGCCAGGTAAGAGACTGCACCGCGTTATTCTTCCCAAATTATTATTTTGTCAGCAGAGTAATAATTTTACCTTTCAAAATGCTTTACTTGAAAAGCTCTATCGCAAATTGTCTTCCTATCTCAGAATTCGGAAGAAAGAAATAAGGGCGAAAAGAAGATACATGTAGCCTGCAGATTTCCAGACCTAAACGGGAAAATTCTTAATACAATGATCCTCTTGTCCATGACTAAACTGGGCAAATTGGCGCGCACTTCTTAGACTGCGTGAGAAGAAACCACTTCACCTCTTGGGCTCGCATGCAAAGTTTCACAACGAATGATATGGGATCATATAAGCGAATGGTTCAATTTTAAAAGTCCCTTTCCTGAGTTGAGAAAGCGAGCGTTGTAACGTTGGAATTAAGCTTTTGCACGCATGGAAAGATGTAGATGGCATGTCCCAATCTGACGCAATGAATCGCGAAATGTTCGACGGCGGCATTCAAGTGTCATTCTAAACCGATGGAAGGTCAGACTGGGGAGAATCGAGAAACCAAGGGGTGGGTGTGGGGGTGATTGGGTTTACCAAAAGGCGAGGTGAAGTTTTTCTTTATGCCAGTTTGTTTCACTTTCACTGGTAGTGTCGAAAACGACGCACTCGAAAACAAAAGCTTGATCATGAGGCAAAGACGTTCGCAGCCGTTCGCTTTACGTTTCCAGTGTGGTAGTAGACCCCAGTGCATGCTTCGCGCTCTCTTTGGCGCTTCGCGTTCTGTGAGCTCGACTTGTAAGCAAGTCTACATGAAGCAACGAAGCTTCCAGAAAACAAAAAACCCAAAACAAACACAAAACACCCGGATCTTGAAAACACAATGGAAAAAAGGACGCCAGTTGAAGGACAACTGCTTAGAAGTACTGTCTCTTTATCACCGGGCAATTTCGATTGTTTTTTTTATTCCTATTCTTACGAAATCGGGTTTTCATTCGTTTTTCGTATTGATGATCAGACGGTGAGTTATCAGCTCCTTTCGGTTTAATATATAGCTCTAACTTTTTTACGGGATGGGGTTGCTAACCCTATGCCCAACCCTCCTCCTTTATCCGGGCTTGGGACCGGCAAGATAGGACCAAAGGTCCCACCCTGGCGGAGTTACAATGAGCTACAATGTTATGCAGCAAATCTTAATTCCGGACCAATCTTAAAATAAACTAGGTTGTACTCATTCTTTTTTGTTATTAAAGGATACCCCTGTGAAATCCTTGTATTTTTTCATATTTATATATTATTTATTTATTTATTCAGCTATTTATTATTATTTTCTTGTAATGTTTTGTAATACCGACAATGTAGTGTAATATAATGGTACTACCTTGTGCTCATTCTTAATTCGTATTTTTTTACCGCTATTCTTTCATTTAGTATGCAATGGATGTAACGAAACTCTGCATGCAGACAGAGGTGGCTTCCATTCTCCCAACTATCCACAAAAGTACCCGGATAATCAGTACTGTTCCTGGAGGATCACGGTTAGTCCATCTCATCAAGTGTACTTGATGTTCACCAGCTTCAGTTTACAAGCTAAAAACAACACGGACAGTGTTTATGTGTACGATGGAGACGACATCAGAGGGGAAGCGTTGGGAGTGTTTTATGGCGGTCACCCTCCCCCCAAGGAAGGAATATATTCCTCGTCAAACAGCTTGCTTGTGATATTCAAATCAGATAAGAATAGCTCTTACCCTGGTTTCCAGGCGATTTACCATTCTGTTAATTGTTCTGGTAAGTAAATTCTTAATGTGTAGTCTTTTAAGTGAAATTTATAGAACATAGTGTTAATTGTAAATTTTTGTGTAATTATATTTTAAACACAAAATTTAATACAGTTGCGTCCACATCATCTAGTCGATTTGTAATTTTTTTTTTTAAATTGTGCGCGTATGTGCTCCTTAGCGCTAAAAGGACGGATGATGATGAGGCACTGTATTGTTATCTCTTTGCAAAGGGTTTGGTCCATTTTTGACAAATTTCTGACACCTCTTTTACAACTTCTGTTTCAATTGACCAATCAAATCAGTGCAAGAAGTGAGGGAGGCAGAGTTAACAATTGTTTCATCGAGGGGTGAGCGTGGAACTAGGAGGTCTCGGGATCCAGTCCCAGACCGGAACAACACTCAGGGTCTTAAAATAACTGAAGAGAATATGCTGTCTTTGCAATGACATCTGCAATTGCTTAAATAATCTAGGTCTTCTCGGAAAAGGAGGATATTAAGCCGTAGTCCCCGTCTCCTGCATCTTTAGTGTTAGATTCAGCAGGGGACGTTAAAGAATCCACACACGTATCGTAAAGAGTAGGTACGGCACGGAATTCCCGATGTTGTGGTCTGGTCTTTGCCCGTTGTACCGTTGTAATGTTAGAATTCTCGGAGATATTATAGCTATATAAGCTACTTTACAATCCGAGGGTAAATAAAGTATTCACATTCAAATATTCACATTGAATGATAAGGATGTCACGAGTAGGAGTAATAGAAAAGGTAAGGAAAATGAGCTTGCGAAAAAGGCTAAAATAATTATCCTGTACAGCCAGGAGTTCGGATTTGGTATGTGCTCGAGAGATAACTCTGAGCATTTCGCGTCCACCGGGTTTGTATTGATTTCATCTAGCGATCGGCTCTAGTCAAGTAAAGAGAGCTTTCATATTTCATATAGTGTATGATTAGAGTTTATTAAATTTGAGGTAACTTTTTTGTTTTCTTGTAGCGTCCTTTCTGAACATTTACATTCGAAGCGAAGGTTGCGATGATCCAGGAATGACCGCTGGGACATGTGGTGTTGCTTACATCATCGTGAATGGAAAAGATCATTCGCTTCATAAGCGGGGTCATAATGTTGTCATTGTTGATGCTAAAACAGGTACGTAAAGTCGTGGGCATGCTTTCTGTGCAGATTTTTTTTGGCTAATTGTAATGCCTTGACCGTATACAAGGGCCTGAATGGCAGTTCCATAGGAAAGACGGCTAATTTAAGATGTAACCATTCATGTGACCATTTACTTAGGACCGTGTGTGTAGATCGTACGGTGTCTTTTTGACTATTGATTCAGTGAAAAGACACCATTCAGGTCTCATGAATGTGCTGTAAAATTAAATACCAATACAGAATAAGCATTTTGTAATTTTGTTAAAGTCGAACCTATTAAATGCGGACACCAAAGGAACAGGGGATAGGCGCATACGGCGTCGTATTACATAGGTAGAGTTTATATGAATTTTGGTTTCTCTCAGACCAAGTGAACTGTCCGTAACAGGGAGGTGTCCGTATTAAAGAGTGCAGGCTGTACACAAAAGGCGTTCTATAGTTTATTAAATACAGAATGAGACCGACTGATAACATCAATTAACTCAGGGTTTGTTTTACAAGTCGGATATAGCATTCGCGTCCGCGATCTGTTTGCGTATTTACAATGGCGAGTCATTGCAAAAATGCTTGATGGGAAAAGCCAAGTTTTGTCTGACAGTAAGCACGGAAATTATAAGACAACTGTAGGTTCGGATTATGATTTGTGCCGCTTTCAAATGTGTTGAAAGAGCACACACCCTTTAGAATTTCTTTGAAGGCAGTAACAACAAGGGTTTGTAATTTTGACTGTCTGGTAGCCATTTCACAGCCCCAGGGTTAAAGTGAAGAAAGCTTGTCGGTAATTCCTCTTGCAATCAACACACGTTGTCCCTCCATTTAACTGCACTGCAAGATAGTACGTAATAAATCTGACTTGGAGGCAAATAAATTCATATCACGTAAAAACTCTCTTTAAAGCGTGTTAAGCTTACTAAGAATTGTAGCAGATCGACGTTTGGTCTGACTGGTGTACTGATATTTTGTTTTCCTGATACAGGAGCAGTGCTGGGGTCCAAAGGTTTTGACACGCATCGAGATCGTTCTGTTGGTGTCGCTTTAGGAAACTATCTTAACGCCATAAATGGAAAGTATGTACAGAAACAATAATGGATGTTGATTCCATTGTTGGTGTTGTTGTTGTTGATGATCATGTTGTTAATAATAATGATGATGATGATGATGATGGTGATATTTAGGCTTCTTGGCATATATTTTTCAAAGAAGGATTGAACGAAATATATATTGGTTACGATTATCTGATTGATTTTGTTCTTTGTGAAAAGGCAACAGTTTGGGTGTTAATAAATCGAATACAAATGTAGGAAAAACAGTGACTTTGTATTAAATAAAAAAAGTTATTACTGAAAGTACAACAAAGGCATTTTGTTTCCGTTGTTTGATGTTGTATTTGGATTTCTTGGCATACATTTTTAGAGGAAAATTTAACAAAATGTGTAAGTATTGTTTGTTAATTTTGTTTTATGTTTGTGAAAAGGTAACCTTTTGGGCGTTAATTAATCGAAATTAATATTCTATATTCTATTTCTATTTCTCACAGTAAAATCGTTCTAGTTGCCACTCAAGACGAGGCGTCAAAGTACGCGTCACCAGCTTTTCCTGCTCTCAAGAGACTGGGCGCTAAGGATCCCATTCTATCAGAATTTCGAGGCTCATTTGCTCTTGTTGGCTACGCACAATCAAACAAGCCATATTGGATAACACAAGAACAACACGCGAGATACAAAGGACCCAGTGAGATCTCTTTACGAATTCTACTCCAAAGCCGTCAATCACGTAAGAATTTCAGAATTACACATGTTTGATTATAACAGTGGCGGTGGTTGTGGTCAGAAGGCAGCAGCGTCAGCAATAGAATAACAAATAGCAGCAATGGTATATTAGTAACCGTAACAGTTGTAGAAGTAGCAGTGGCAGTGACATGTCAGTGACCGTGTCAGAAGTAGTAGTAGTAGTAACAGTAGCGGTGGTCGTGGTCGTGGCCGTGGTCGTGGTGGTGGTGGTGGTGGTGGTGGTAGCAGTAGTAGTAGTGGTAGTGGTAGTGGTAGTGGTAGTGGTAGTGGTAGTGGTAGTGGTAGTGGTAGTGGTAGTGGTAGTGGTAGTGGTAGTGGTAGTGGTAGTGGTAGTGGTAGTGGTAGTAGTAGTGGTAGTGGTAGTGGTGGTGGTGGTGGTGGTGGTGGTGGTGGTATCTGTATTTCTACTAATGGAGTTGAAAAAAAATCAGGAGCCAATGGGATCCAATTTCATGGCCTTTGCGATTCGGTTGCAAACGCTCAGGAGCGGTAAAGAGTAGTAATGACAGTAGCAAATGCACTGACTATCATGATCTTCTTTTAAAGCACCTCTTGGAATGGAGAGTGGTGAGATCTCTGATGCCCAAATAAGGGCATCGTCACACTGGGATGTCAATCACGCCGCAAGACAGGCGAGGCTACACTTCAAACAACAGGGAAGCAAGCAGGGAGGATGGTCATCACGTGCAAATGATCTTAATCAATGGCTTCTGGTGGATATCGGTAGTTATACCACAGTGACAGGTGTCGCGACTCAGGGGAGGAATTCAGTCAGATGGCCACAGTGGGTAACCAAATTCAAACTACAGTATAGCGTCGATGGAGTGATCTTCCAATTCTACCAGGACCCTGCAGGGAACAATTCAGCAAAGGTATTCCGTAAAGATACGAAAATAAGCTGCAGTTATAGCAGTGTTTCCCGTTCCGGTCTATCCTTCGAGGTTTTATTAGGATCGCATTTCTTAATAATTTTATCCTGCTCTTGTTTTTGAATGTTCATAGACATCTGCGATATCCTCGCAATACAGAGTTTGATTCGCAGAATCGCTTTAAAATGCAAAGTATTGTTTTCACAGTAACCTTGCTGTCTTTATGGTTAGGTGTTCACGGGTAATCAAGACAGTGACACAGTTGTGTATAACAAATTGAGCCCACCAATCACAGCACGCTATATCCGGTTGAGGCCAGTGGCGTGGAATAACCATATATCAATGAGAATGGAGCTTTATGGTTGTCAAGGTATTATTATATTATATGTACCGCTAAGGCGTCGGTTGTTTAAAGGATAGATAGCTCTATCCAACGGATAAATCCCTATCCAATGGATACCAAAGTTTGTTAATTTGTCAACAATTATATACTGAATGGCAATTTTTCCGAGGAAAAGCGTTAACCACCCTTTGAATGAATGGGCCCAGTTGAATTGACCAATAACCAGTCGGCAGCGTAGTTGATTTTTACCGATAAATTTCCCACCGGATAGTAATTTGTCAGATCATAGAACAAAAGGGCCCATGCTGAGTTCTGATGATTGAAACGGTAGAGTTTTCATTTGTACGTTGTGTAAAATCCATCTTCTTCTTAACAATTGAGTCTTAAGAGCGGATAGCTAATGTTCGGAAAATTGCTTACAGCTTATTTGCTTTCTTTCTCTGAATTCAGGTTGCATGGAACCCATTGGCATGGAAAGTGGAGTGACATCTGATGCCCAAATAACCGCCTCGTCGCAACAAGATGAGCATCAAGTCCCCAGCAGGGGCCAGGTTGAATAACTGGGGCTGGACTGCTGGAAGTGACGATCTTAGACAATGGCTTCAGGTGGATATGGGTAGTTTTACCCGAGTGACGCGTGTTTCAACTCAAGGCGTCTCACGCTGGTCAACTGGGTCCTGGGTAACCAGATACAGGTTACAGTATAGTGATGAGGGATTCATCTTCCATTTCTATCAGGAACCAGGCGACACCTCTGCTAAGGTAAACTCAGATTTCCAAAGTTACACGATTAACTGAATACGTTATTTTTTTGTAAGTACAACGTAAGACATCGTTACTTCATTTCGTCATGCTGACGTATGAACTTTGGTGGTATTCGCAAGGGTTTTTTTTAGGAGAAGTAAGTGTCCGTATTTTAGTGTGTCTTCAGAAATGGACCAAAAATAAAACGGTTTTCCTGACGGACGGGTACTCCTGCAACGTAGTAGAAGTAATTCTATAAAGTCGCAAGTAGTTGGATTCTCCCTTGTGACTTGTACAGTTACTTCGGCCATTACGTACCTTAAGCTTCTAAGGATAATAATTCGTTGCTTGGTACAGGTTAGCGTGTTAAATTGTCTGAATTAAAAATTACTTCCGTTAGAGTTATTCCGCAACACGAGCACAGCACAGCTTTCGGGCTTTTCTTTCTAAATTGTCTTTCCATTATCTGTATCCAGCTTGTACAACTTGTCTCCAGGGCCTTGCAAATGTTGAAATGTAATTTCGTGTCGCTTTCCAACTCCAACTGAGGCCTAAGAATTGTCTTTCTTTTCTCTGTTTTAATTTTAAGGTGTTCACTGGAAATCAAGACCGTGGCACTGTTGTTTACAATAGACTAAGCCAGCCAATCACAACACGCTATATCCGGATATTTCCTGTACAGTGGCACATTCATGTTTCAATGAGGATAGAGATTTACGGTTGTCCAGGTAGTTACGGTTAATTTTTATGGAATGTTACAAAGACGTAAAAGGATAAACATTCTCATCAACAAGCTTGTCCAACACTAGCGGACTTTACGGGTTTGATAGCAGCTAGAAAACGTGCTTTGGAATGCCTTGTTTCAGTTGAAGTTCAATTTTGACGAAGGATGGCGAAAGAGAAGGAGGAGGAGGAGGAGGAGGAGGAGGAGGAGGAGGAACTCGAAGATGAGCCAAAACCTTTATGGGAAGTGATGGTGATCTAGTACGTTTTTCTAAAGATTTTTACAACTGTGTTGGAGAAAGTTCGGCAACGGTGTTGTTGCTCATTCATTTTCTGAAAGCCCAGCTGTTGTAAAAGACTTGGTAATATTGACATTCGGTCAGTTAACGTTCTTCTTTATACTTCTACTACAGGTTGTATAGCACCTCTTGGCATGGAAAGTAAATCAATATCTGATGACCAGTTACGCGCCTCTTCACAACTGGGAAGCAACTACTCGGCAGTACAGGCCAGGTTGCATTTCAAAGCAGATGGAAACAAGGCTGGAGGCTGGTCAGCTCTTAGTAATAATCTTTACCAATGGCTTCAGGTTGATCTTGGTAGTTACACCCGAGTGACACGTGTGGCGACGCAAGGAAGAAATGCATACGATGAGTGGGTGACCAAATACAGGCTGCAGTACAGCGATGATGGAGTCACCTTCCAATTTTGCAAGGATGTTGGTGATAGTTCAGCAAAGGTATCTGCACGTTAACGCAAGTACCGTTTAAATGTTTTTAAACAAAGTTGTGGTGGAATATGATATAAATAGCACTCGAAAAATACACAATTGCAAATTAAACAGTGTTTTGTTTCTTAACAGGGCGGAGGGGGGGAGTCGGCACTTGTCTTTGAAGACATAGCAGTGCCTGGAAATGGTGCGAGTCCATGTTAATCAAGCCGTTGCTAAGAAAGACGCCAAATAAAAGTTTTGTTTTCTCAGAACGATTTAAATATTAATGTCTGTGTGCGTGTGAAATGCGAATAGTGGCGGTGTTTGCGTTTGATGTTTTACGCCGCTGAGATGTTTTTGGCATTTTTAGCCAGATCTCTCACCTGATGTTTCACGTCTCTGAGAATGTTTTGGCGGCGTGGAATAACAAGAGAAAAATTTGTCACGGTTGAAATTTAACAACCAAAAAATGGTAAATAATTTCAAAATCTAAGCAAATGAAAGATCATCGCAGTAATGTACTCAACTTAAGCAGTTGAGAAAAGAAAGCCTGAAAAACATTAGGTTGAAAAGCTCTTTTGGAGGGTTGGGTTGTTCCCCTTAACCTAATTTTTTTGGCTTTTTTTTTAATTTTTATTTAAATAAACGTATTTTTATTTACTTAAAATTATCCGCAGTACAAATATATGAATTTCTTATACTCATTTCATAACTTCAGAATCATTGAAGTTATTTTTAATTAGTATAACTCGCAAGCCTTACTTTTGCCAGACTGGTCACCGTTATCACCGTTTATTGTTTTGATGTCCGGCAAAGTTGAAAGGAGCAATCAAAATGCAAATAGCTATAGCTATAGCTATAGCTATAGCTATAGTGTTTTGTGCACGGTCAAGACCAAAACATGCGAGCTAAACAATGAACTTTGTTAAGCTAATCACTATGCCCTTAGTAACCATTCGATAGCCTTTGCACAGCTCGGTTGCCCGGCACCACTATGACCACTTTTTGAGTCGTGTAACAAAGGAAGTTTCTTCCCCCCACCCCTGTTTCTTAAGAAAAAGTTGAGCTGCGTTGGCGGGTTAATGAAACGCTTAGCTGACTATCAACTTGAAGTTTATCAGGGCATGAGGAGCCACATAGGTCAGGTTTCCATAGATTAATCTACTAGAAATCTCGCGGAGGAACTGAAACTAGTGCACCACTTAAATAATTAACGCTTTGTGCATTATGTTGTTTAAAGGTGTTCGAGGGGAATCAAGACAGCGATACTGTTGTGTACAACAAACTGAGACAGCCAATCATAACACGTTACATCCGAGTTTTACCAACACACTGGAAAAATCGTATTTCAATGAGAATAGAGCTCTTTGGTTGTCCAGGTATTTGGCAACGATTCTTCTTTCCGATATAACTTAAGAGAAGCATTGAATCTGGTCAAATGTAGTCTGACATTGTCTGCATACAGGCTCTCATGTTTGCATTTCGCAAACAACAAAGAAATTTCATTAATGTTGTTGTCAAGTCTAACCAACACTATGATGATGCTATGATGATGCTAGCTTAGTTAACTTACATGCTTGAACTTTCTCCTTTAATGCATGTTCTCGCAGGTTATCTTATTTTGTGCTTGTGAATTCAACTCAGATTGCATAGCACCTGTTGGGATGGAGAGTGGATCAATCTATGATACTCAAATAAGCGCGTCTTCACAGCAAGGCGACAACCTTGGGCCACAACGAGGCAGGTTGAATATGAAGATCAGTGGAATCAAGCAAGGAGGGTGGGCGCCTCTCAAAAGTGATCTTAACCAATGGCTTCAGGTGAATCTTGGCAGTTACATTCGTGCGACGCGTGTGGCTACTCAGGGAAGAGACGGATACGACCAGTGGGTCACCAAGTACAGATTACAGTACAGAGCTGACGGAGTGACTTTGAAGTTTTACCAGGAACTGCATGAACGTTCAGCCAAGGTATGATCATCGCATTATCCGGCCACCAACTAGTCTAGGTTGAAGAAAAATGCATCGCGAAGTTGACAATAAATTTTTTGTTTCCAAACAGCAATATTTTCGCTTCAGTATGCTCCCTTTGAAGTTTTTGTTAAAAATATCTTCCGACCAAAAGAATAAATCCACAGTTTTATATGGAAACTTGCGATGCCTTGTTGATAATAACATGAAGTTGAACTCCCAAGGTGAGACATCGGGTGGTTTTCGTCAATCTTCGTGGACTCTTTTAAGCCTGTAGTCGTCTCCGGCCCTCAGCCTAACCTGGCGGGAGACGAAAAAAAATGCTGATCTTCAAATTTTAGTTGCATTGCAAGACATGATGAATCTTGTTTCTCATTTTTTTACTCCTTGTAGAGTAAGGGCGGTCCAAGCAAGACTCCATCCATCTTACCTCCTCCTCCCAAGCTTGATACCATCGTGTGTGGAGGAGGATTATCATTTGGAGGGGGGCTGGGGAAGAGAAAGAGACCACCACTGTTGTGGCACAGTGGGTTGTGTCCGAGTACACTTGTAATAACAACTCCTCTAACTGATTGCTTTCCTGTTTGTTACGTTAAGGTGTTTGATGGCAATGACGACAGTGACACAGTTGTTTACAAAATTTTGAACCCGTCATTCACTGCACGTTACATCCGGATAGTGCCAGTAGAATGGCACAATTACATCGCAATGAGATTAGAGATCTACGGTTGTCAAGGTAATTTTCAGTGATTTCCAAGATAAAACAAAAACGTGAAAAGAAAAGTGCTGTGAATATGCGTTACTGGGGACACACCAATTATAAAAGTTGCTTCATTGCAAAATTTTAATTAATTTTTCTGTTGTACAAAGTAACTTTCAAATTCCATGAAAATTATGGAAACCGCAAAATAACAGATTCCTTGTTGGAAAAGATACCAACAAAGTTAAAAACAGACCGAAAGTAAAAAAAGGTTGGTAAGGAACGAGGAAGATTAAGACGAATTACGAACGACAATTTTTTAAACGAACAATGAAAAACAGTCTGTGAAAGAGCAATGTGCAACAAGTCTTGGTCTGACAACTAGCGAACTGTACTCATTATTAATTTGCTAAAATCAATGGAAATCGAGTGATAAGGATGCTGACATTGCAAGTTCAAGACCTTTACCCTTTTCACAGATGGACCTGCTCTAATACATTTCCTCTGCTTTGCATTGCAAACAGCTATGACACCAGGGATCTTTGAACATATACCGTGATACCCTTTAATTGGTATATTTGAATTAGCTGACTATGGTGTCCAAAATGCGGGGGACTCTATGGAAAGTAGATGGCCCGTCATTAAGGCCGTATCGTAGAGTTTACATACACTCTAATCATTCAGTTTCATTTATTGTCAAAATGCCTAATTTCTTTGTTCGATCACTACAGGCTGCATTGCACCTCTTGGTATGGAAAATGGAGCAATCTCCGATGCCCAACTAACCGCGTCTTCGCAATGGGATGATAACCATGGCCCAGCACGTGCCAGGTTGAATACTAAATTGACTGGACTCCAAAGAGGAGGCTGGTCATCTCGTAAAAATGATCTTAACCAATGGCTTCAGGTGGACCTTGGTAGTTATACTACAGTGACACGTTTGGCAACCCAGGGAAGGAATGGGCTCGACCAGTGGGTGACCAAGTTCAGACTACAGTACAGTAATGATGGAGTGACTTTTCATTTTTATCAAGAACCAGGGGACAGTTCAGCAAAGGTATTTTTGCTCTGTCAGCTTTTCTCTTAGCTAGTGGGAAAAATACTGATCAGCAACTGTATGCGACTATTTGTCTAGGTATTTGATGGAAATCAAGACTCCGACACCATCGCATACAATGCATTGAGCCAGCCAATCACAGCACGCTATATCCGTGTAAGGCCAGTGGCGTGGAATAATCATATATCAATGCGAATGGAACTCTATGGCTGTCCAGGTATCTTGAAATTGTTTCTTTAATTGTTATTTAAAAATCAGACTACATGCGTTTAAACTAAATTAAACTATCAGCTCATAGTTGGCGAGGGGCGAGTCAGCAAGCAAAGTCGATAGAAACCGAAAACAAGCAGTCTTACTCCTTTGGTATGACCTACGCACGCTACGAGGGCATTCCATCGAGGTTGACCAACCAATCAGATTGAGCCACTATGCTAATTTTATATTTAACATATTACATGTTCTGGAAACTACTGTGTAGATCACGCTAGCACCAACAAACAAAACGAAGGATTGAAAAGCGAAGTTCATCACTGTATGTCTCTTCTGTCATAACTCGTTTTAAAAGCTGTCTAAATCGAACACTGGTCACTATACAACAGGGCTTTCTCCAGAATAAAAACGGATGCAGGCGAATCCTCGTGATTCGTCACTCTTTATCTCAGATAAGACGGCTAATAAACATCAATGGACTAACTCTCTGTCGCTCATGGGACAGAAACAAAACCTGCAGATCATATCCCGTCATACTTGTCATCTCACCGCAGATATAGACAAATCTGCATCTTTCAGACAAACTAAGGTCTTAGTAAATAAAAAAAGATGGTAAATTTTAAGCTTGGTTATAAATAATGAAGATGAAATTTTCAACATGACACGAGCATGGGACAAAGAAAAAATCTGAGTCCCTGACGGGAATCGAACCCATGGCCTTTCTCGCTACCGATTCGGCACTCTAACCAACTGAGCTACGAGAAACTCGTGGTGAGCTGGGCCATTTACTAGGTTTGATATGTGACACGCGTCTGTATATTGCTTGGATCAGCAATGTGGAAATCATCAAGTTTGTAGTAAATAATAAAGATGGTAAATTAGTTCGATTCCCGTCGGGGACTCAGATTTTTTCCTTGTCCCATGCTCTTGTCATGTTGAAAATTTCATCTGCAAACTAAGGTCATTCTCTTAAAACTATTTCACGGAACTCTGTTCCTCTGACATATTTACATTTTATTTTAACTAATCCAGGATGCGCTGGACCGCTTGGTATGGAAGATGGAGCAATCACAGATGCACAAATAACCGCGTCTTCACAAAAAGATGGCAACCACTCAGCAGTTCAAGCCAGGTTGAATTTTAAAGGAGATGAAACCAAGGCTGGAGGCTGGTCAGCTCTTAGAAATGATCTTAATCAATACCTCCAGGTGGATTTTGGTAGCTACACCCGAGTGACTCGTGTAGCGACTCAAGGAAGGAATGGGTACGACCAGTGGGTGACCAAGTACAAACTGCAGTACAGTGATGATAATGAAATGATCTTCCAGTTTTACAAGCAACCTGGTGATAAAGTGGCGAAGGTATGTCGGCAATAGCTTCTCAGCAGCTAACTTAGTCTGTAACACAATATAACGAAACCTTTATGAAGAACAAACTTTTTATGAACATCCCAAGTGTCAATACTTGAGTCTTCTGTGCGAAATGGAATGGATGTCTTCAATACAAGATCAAATTTTGGCTTTGTTTCATCACATCATAGAGCTTCCCCTAAGAGCGTCTTCGAGTGGGAAATTGGGAGATTGGGGACTACATACGGTATGCTGACCCAATATTTGCCACATCTTATGTGACGAGTCGTACACATGAGCAATTTTTCGTTTGTGGAAAATTTTTATTTGACACATAAAAGCTAACATGCAAGCTTCTGAGCAAATATATTTGTCACATAAAAATTGGCCGATTTTCCTCTTTAACACGAGCTAATAATAACTGTCACAAAAACTGCCACATAAAAAATTGCTCGTGTAAACTATCCTAAAAACGTATTTGCTGAGCTAAATTCAAGGACGAACACATTCCATTCAGGCAACGAATAAGGTTTCAGTTCCAAACGATCACGAATTTCAACAGAGATAGAGACTGTTCCATCGAAGACCTTTTACGTGTACACTTTTTGAACGTGTTGTCATAAATACAGTTATATCCACGATCTATGTCAAGAAGTAACACGGCATCAGCTGTGGGCATTTGAAATAAACACGTTTGGTTGTACCAAATAAGGCAATTTAAGCTTACAATTAAAGGAAGACTTCTCTGTTGTAGAGTCTCCCCTGGAATCCCAGTCCTACACGTTTTGAAATGTTCTCAATGGTTTATGTTATGTGTAGGTGTTTGCTGGAAATCAAGACAGTAATACCATTGTACGGAACAATCTAAGCCCGCCAATCACAGCACTCTACATCCGGATAAGACCAGTAAACTGGCACAATCACATATCAATGAGGATAGAGATCTACGGTTGTCCAGGTATTTTGTGGTACTTTTTTCGACTGTTGTTGTCATAAACCAAAATCTGCCAAAATGTGGTCCACTTCTGATGTTTCTGTATCAGCAGCAAGAAGTGAGGATTTGAATGCAATGGTTCTTAAGCGAGGTCACTTGATAAATAAGCGCGAATAGGCCTCATTTTATGAACTTTTATATGAAACCTGCATTTTGATTATGATTCCTTCAATGTAGCTTGCATAGGACCTCTTGGCATGGAAAGCAAGGCAATCTCAAATGCTCAGATAAGCGCTTCTTCACAACTGGACGACAACCACTCTGCAAGACAGGCCAGGTTGCATTTCACAGTTAGTGGATACATGCGTGGAGGTTGGTCAGCTCTCAGAAATAATCTCAACCAATGGCTTCAGGTGGATCTTGCTAGTTACACCCGAGTGACACGTATAGCAACTCAAGGAAGGAATGCATACAACGAGTGGGTGACTAAATACAGGTTGCAGTACAGTGATGACGGAGTCACCTTATATTTGTACAAGGAAGCAGCTAACAGCTCAGCTAAGGTACAGTCGCTTTTAAGGACTTCAATAACCTGATTGGTCAAGAGACTGCAGCGGCAAACTGCAGACAGAACAACAAACGGGAGACACTGAGAAACCAACCGCCAAAAACGGAAAGGAAAATCGTAACACATAACTGATCACAAAAGCCCGACGCAAAACAGAAGGTAAAAACGGGACGCAAAACAAAACAGAAGGTCAAGACAACAAACCATGAAACGCAAAACAGCGGAACATAAAAACAGAACGTAAAACGGATTGTAAAGTGCAACGTAAAGATGGAACGAAAAAACGGACGGAGTGCAAGGGAACGAAAAATACTCAGTTATTGTTTGAAAACACTATTTGATTCTTTTTATTGCACCTCACAAAAGAAAAACTGCTTACAAACAACTACTAAGATACTGACACCTTCCCTGCAAAAGATACGCTGACTTAGTTGCATGACTAACAATATTATATTTAGGTTTTTGATGGAAATCAAGACAGTGACACTGTGGTGTACAATAAATTGATTCCGCCAATCACAGCACGTTACATTCGGCTATTGCCAGTGGAATGGAACAATCACATTTCGATGAGGGTAGAGCTTTACGGTTGTCCAGGTATTTATAATAATTTAGCAAATAAATTTGTCTGCACACCTTTTCTCGGAAAATGGAAAATGAAGCCCTGACCAAACGAAAGCAATGAGTTGTCAAGATTTTAAACACTCTCCGTTTGGCGTGGAACTCTCAAGTTCTCTGCACTGATTTTTTTTTATTGAGAGTCGTCGAGAGATTTCTCTCTTTTGGCCCACGCTCGTTAAGAGTTAGAGAACTCTATTGCACCTTTCGTCCGTTAACTATGATCAACGCTCAGTCTCCGCAGCTTTTGAGATATAATGGGAAGCACGCGCTGTATTTGATCTGTCCTTTTGCTCACAGAGGTGGACAGTACTGCGAATGAAAAAAACTTCATTTGAATGAATGAAAAGAACTTCATGTGAACGATTAACCCATTATTTGCAGTCAAATATTTGCAGGTTAATTACGCAGTGGACTCTAGACCCATAAAAGAAAAGATAAATGCAAATTGAATTGTAACATGTATTAACAACTTAACAGCGTTTACATAACAAGTATATTGTTTTCAATTAATTTAGGTTGCATTTCCCCTCTTGGTATGGAGAATGACGCAATCTCAGATACACAAATAAGCGCCTCTTCTCAACTGGATAACACTCATTCCGCGAAGCAGGCGAGGCTGCACTCCAAAGCAGATGGACGCAAGTGGGGAAGTTGGTCAGCTCTCAGAAATGATCTTAACCAATGGCTTCAGGTTGATCTTCGAAGTTACACGCGCGTGTCACGTGTAGCGACTCAGGGGAGGAATGGGTACAATGAGTGGGTGACCAAATACAAATTGCAGTACAGTGATGATGGAGATAGCTTTCACTTTTTGGAGGAGCCAGGCAATAATGCTGCTAAGGTATACTCATTAGTTATCAACATTATAATGATGATGATGATGATGATGATGATAATGATGATATGACTAGTAGGGCACCTCTTCCATATTTATGCGGAGTTACTATTTTAAATGTACCACTTGGAAAAATAAATTAACTGGATTGAAATCGTTAAGACAAATTCCATTAACATGTTAAAGATTTCGCAAACGTAATAGCGCGAAAAGTGGTATTCCACTTTTGAGAAGCCAGGCGAAGTGATATTTTCGACAGGTGCATAGTGGACGGACCTTTGTTTGTTTATGTTACTCTTACGCAGACGTTATTGAGAAACTTGTTGGTATGCTATGTTTAGGTATTTATTGGAAGTCAGGACGCCGACACAGTTGCATACAACACACTGAACCCGCCAATCACAACACGTTATATTCGACTAAGTCCTGTTGAGTGGCACAGTCACATATCAATGAGGATAGAAATCTATGGATGTCCAGGTATTCGTAATGATGAATTATCTAACACAAAATGACTCCTCTTAGTGGCAAACATTAACAAATCCTTCAAAACAGAGCGAGGCAACTTTGGCGAATTGGCTAAGACGTATAATGTGTCTAGACAGATTTGTATTATCTCATCAAGTGGAACGTTGTTGAACAGCGAACTTACATCAAAAGAGCACATAAAATCGTTGTTGTAGTTGTAGGTCTTATCAACCAGTTTACAGTCAAGGACTCTTTTAGTTTTGCTGAATGGGCCAAGACTGACGACCACAACAACGATTTTATGTGCTCTTTTGATGTAAGTTCGCTGTTCACCAACGTTCCACTTGATGAGACAAGACAAATCTGTCTAAACAAATTATACGCCTTAGCTATTCCGCCAAAGTTGCCTCGCTCTGTTGTGATGAATTATCTATTTATGTTGTCAAGGGTATCCAATATTTCGAAAAACGCCCCATTTTTAAGTTATTAAAAAGATCATTTCAGTCGCGACGAGTTTATTGCAGTATATCCATATGATATGGCTCTTCAGTCTGCAATATACTAACTAAGCAAGTGAACCTAAGATATAGAGCACGGTACTTTGCCAAAAGCCTTCTCCCGCACAAAATTCACTTTTCTCGTTGATCAAACTCAGGTTGCATAGCACCTCTTGGAATGGCCTTTGGAGCAATCTCCGATGACCAAATCAGCGCGTCTTCACAACAAGATGGCAACCATACCGCAATACAGGCCAGATTACATTTTAAGGGCGATGGATCCAAGGCTGGAGGCTGGTCAGCTCTCAGAAATGATCTCAATCAATGGCTTCAAGTGGATTTTGGTAGTTACACCCGAGTGACACGTGTGGCGACTCAAGGGAGCTATGCATATGACCAGTGGGTGACCAAATACAGATTGCAGTACAGTAATGACGGAATGACTTTCCAGGTTTACAAACAGCCAGGAGAGGCATCAACGAAGGTATACACATTGGTATTATTCTATCAAGGCTGATGTTCTATCGATTTTGTTGCCACATTTTCGAAGACGTATTCCAGCAGTCTCTACGGGTTCTTATTCTCATGGCCAATCACAAAACGTCATCATGTTGTTAAGCAACTTCACTGATCAAGTTATACTTAGTGAATTCACGAAGGCAGAACACCATGGCCAAGAAGAGAAAGTTGCTTATCATCCAGAGTATATAATAAATCTACGACCCTACAATTCTCGTCGGTAGATAACAACAGGGCATATCTATAAATCAGTGTCATATTGTATATGCTGTGGTTGTTTATAGTCCTGACTGCACTCTTATCTTTGTTTCCTGTGGTTTTTATTTCGACAATCTGCATGCAACAGTTATCTGCAAATCACAATTCATTTCATTTGTTCAAAAATGTCAAACGCCCAGCTACTATTTTGCTTGCTTTTCTCTTTTTAATTTACAAGGTGTTTAATGGCAATCAAGACAGTGATAGTGTTGTGTACAATAAACTGAGCCCACCAATCACGACACGCTTCATCCGACTAACGCCGGTAGACTGGCATAATCACATATCGATAAGGATAGAAATCTACGGTTGTCCAGGTATTTTACAAGTGATGTATTCTGATGGAATTGTGAACCAATAAGTTTGATATCCACTACTTATTTTCTTTAGCATCGCCAGCCACAAAAGGCCACGTCGTGTATCACTGTTCATTGTCGAACAGCTCATTGTTATGCAAAGACGTCGTATTGCATTAAATTTTGATAATTTCTTTATTTGTCGAGAAAAGAAAAGAGACAAAAAAGGTACCGTTGAACAGTTTACATTTTGTTTACGTGCGCTGGCTTATTGATCATTTGATATTATAACCTCCCCCTTCCCTTGAAAAGATGTAATTCCTACGAGTTTTCATAGAGCTTTGACTCTACATAATTCCTGCTACTAAACCAAATTCAGGTTGTGAAGCACCTCTTGGAATGGATAGTGGAGCAATCTCTGATGCTCAAATAACTGCTTCTTCACAATGGGATGACAATCATGCTGCAAGGCAGGCTAGATTGCATTTTAAAAAAGTTGAAAGGCAAAGCTGGAAGGCTGGAAGTTGGTCAGCTCGTAAAAATGACCTGAATCAATGGCTTCAGGTGGATCTTGGTGGGTATACGATAGTAACACGTGTAGCGACTCAGGGAAGGAATGAGTACAACCAGTGGGTGAACCAATACAGGTTGCAGTACGGTGATGATGGAGTCACTTTTCAGTTTTACAAGGAACCACGGAGCGGTTCACCTAAGGTGGGTCTGTGTAATCCTTATCGCAAAGTTATGGGCCAACGTTGTGGGGGGTAATAAATCTGACCAGTCACTACGAATGCAAATAACGAAACAGGATAATGAAAAACAACAGACAAAATAAATCATGAGACCAGTGGCGTGCGTTGGAAAAAAACGTTACGCTTGTTCCTGATTGGCAAAAAAAGCCCACCTCCTCCACCCGCGCAATGCAAGTTTACTCAGATAAGTAGGAATATCTTGCACTTCTTTTTGTCTAACCAAGGGAAAAAAACTCACTTTTAACATTCAATCAAAATCCGATTTCTGTGTAATGAAATGTAAACTTTTGTTGTTACTGGTGTCCATGTTCAATCAGCAGTTTCAATCTTTTATGGGAATGTCCCTCACTTTATAGTCTTTTAGGCAAAATTTAAATATACAGTGGCCTTAATATGTTGCCAGTCTAAGGTCCTCCGTTTTCTATAATTATTTTAATTAGGATTTCCTTGGAAATGAAGACAGTGACACCATTATATACAACAAAATAGGCCCGCCAATCACAGCGCGATACATCAGACTAAGACCAGTAGGGTGGAACAGACACATATCCATGAGGATGGAAATCTATGGCTGTCCAGGTAATTTTTAGGCAGGCATAAACGCTTTAGATGGCTGCGACTATGTATAGTCTGCGTTCGAGCCTAGTGATCCATAAGGCAGGATCTTATCCCAGTCTCCGTAACATATAGCGACTAGGAGTATTTCTACCTCCCACTGGATGGGGTGCTTGTCCATCGCAAGATTAACCCCAGTATTTAATTTAATTTGCTGGTACCCATTTATGCACATGGGTGGAGAGAGACACTGTGAGTAACATGTCTTGCCGAGGAACACAATATAGCTTTGTATTGTTTGTACTCGAGCGTAATAATAAGTTACATCCCTTCAGCTAATGTTTATTGGTCAAGTATGCTTTATGTAAAGATAAATAGACGCTGAGATAGCTTCAAAATCCAGTTGAAAAAAATTTTTTTTTCCTTTTTAAAATTTCCGTTTTTTTATAACATTTTAAAACGAGTTTCAATTCAAGTCAATGTAAAAAAAATAAGGTGTTATGTCCTGTACTAACTGTATAAATAACTTTTCATTAAGCCTTAAGTGTATAAATAATTTTTTCTTCTTTAACAACGTCAGGTTGCATAGCACCACTTGGTATGGAGAGTAAAGCAATCGCGGATGCTCAAATAACCGCCTCGTCGCAACTGGATAGCACACATTCTCCAAGGCAGGCAAGGTTGCACTTACGAGCAGATGGAAGCGAAGGTGGAGGCTGGTCAGCTCTTAGCATGGACTTTGATCAATGGCTTCAGGTTGATCTTGGTAGTTATACCACAGTGACACGTGTGGCGACTCAGGGGAGAAATGGACGCGACCAGTGGGTGACCAAATACAGGATACAATATAGTTATGCTGGAATTACTTTTAAGTTTTACAGAAGAGCAGAAAACAGTTCAGCAAAGGTATACTCTTACTGCCAACTTAGCATGGAAATTTGATAAATTATTTAACAAACGGATTACAATACCAAGTTTTCTCTAAGCAAAAACGACAATGAAACTATGGCGAGTTGACTTTTTGCTGAAAGAAAACAAGGGCCAGTACAAGAGATAGTGTGTTCTGAAACAAGAATGGAGAATCGCCTGTTCTATGAAGGGCAATGCTTGTCTAGTGCGCTATTTTCCCTCAAAGATAATGGCTTTTTCTTCTTAAATTCGAGTATAAAAAAATATTTTTTATTTTTTTTTAAGTATGGGGTATTTATTTGTTATTGCCATATAAGCCAGTGGCTTAGTATTCGAAAATTTATATTTTGAATGTCACACAGACCAGGCATTATGCCCGAAAAGTACTGAACAAAACTTTCAATAAATCTTTTTTATCAATATTCTACGTTTAATAGAAAACCCACTGTGTTATGCAAAAAAAACCACACGCTCTCTTTAAGACTGACAGACGGGGATGATACTTGAATTACTTGTTTGACCACTAAATGCTCACTTGATGTTTCTCTTTTTTCAGGTGTTTGATGCAAATAAAGACAGCGATAGTGTTGTATTCAATAAACTGAGTCAACCAATCACTGCACGTTATATTCGGTTATTACCGATTGAGTGGCACAACCACATATCAATGAGAATAGAAATATACGGATGCCCGGGTAAATTTACTTTCCAATGGTTTTTCCTTAGTTTATTAGCTTTTATTTTACTACATAGGTGAATCCATTTTCAGCGGGATTATTATTATTTTTTTCAAATAATCACTCGAAAATAGAAATCAATTAGAAATTTTCCAAAACGGAAAAGAGCACGTCCCAACTAGCACAAAACTTTCGATTGTACAATTGAAAGAAAAAAAAAAGAAAAGAGGAAAAGGTAGCTATAGGAGACAACAGTCTCAAATCACTAAACGAAGGAACAAGTTATGATTGCGTTCAAGAGAACCATCATTTGTCGTTTCTTGGTCACATGGCTATGACTAGAAGCAAAGCCTTATACAGGATCCGGGAAACATGATATTTGTCTTTTCCTTGCTCGACCATCTTAGGTTGTATCGCGCCTCTTGGAATGGAAAGTGGATCCCTCGCTAACACCCAGATAACCGCATCTTCAGTGTTGGATGGCACCACCACTCCGGGACAGGCCAGATTGCATTTCAAAGCAGATGGAAACAAGGCTGGGGGCTGGTCAGCTCTAGATAATGATCTTAACCAATGGCTTCAGGTGGATCTTGGTAGTTACACGAAAGTGTCACGTGTTGCGACTCAGGGGAGGAATGGGTACGACCAGTGGGTGACTAAGTACCGTCTACAGTACAGCAATGACGGAGTGAAGTTTCAGGTGTACAGGGAACCTGGAGCTAGCTTACCAAAGGTGCCTTCATGGTTTTTAGTGTCATTTCTACGTTCAGCGTTTTGAAATGCATGGCGTAATGTAAAAAATCCAAGTATAAACGTATTTTAACCCTTTCAACAAGCGTAAGACCGTATTTAAGGGCGTTTTGGTTTTCAAGCCAAGACAATTTATGAACAATAAAACAAATGTTGATTTGTAGTTAACAAAAAATTAAATTGCAATTGTAGTTACATCTCAGCTCACTGAACTACCATTCAGTTAGATTTTACTACAATTATTCTTTATTAATTGTTTTTTCGTGGGAATGTGAGACTCTATGTTTACGTTTATCCCTAGACATTTAATGTCCGATTAACGATTTGAAACGAGCACTCTCTCTTATACTGAAGCCACCTCTAAAGCTCATAAAAAGAGCTCCCCCCCCCCCCACACACACACACACACACACACACCTGTTCTGTTAAGGCTCCCCTTCCCCGACTCCTAAAGAAAGAAGTTACACCCCCTTCCCAAACCGTTATGGGCTTTGAAGGACATTTGCAAAATTTTTAAGGTAATCTTATGACTTCGATCTTAGTCATCTATAATATAGTTCCTTTGCATTTTGTGAAATAACAAATTACTTTTTTCCATCGTGTTTAGGTGTTTAATGGAAATCAAAACAGTGATACCGTTGTTTACAGCGTTTTGAGCCTGCCAATCACAGCACGATTTGTTCGGTTAATACCAGTAGAGTGGCACAATCACATATCAATGAGAATAGAGATCTACGGTTGTCCAGGTACTCTTCAGTTAAAGGGTCAAAATGTCTGCCAAATAAGTGACAAGTTGACTCTAGGGAAGCTATATATATGGTCAAAATGTATATAACGTTATCTGTCATCCGTACATAACAGATATCCTGTGATATACGTAGGTTGCGAAGGTTCGTCCCACTTCTTGTAAAGCGCTGCATAATTTTCTATTTGCAAAATGTGTTTCGTTGAAAATTTGTTGAATAATAAAACAATTATCCTGCTCGATCTTGCGGAATATCGTCTGATTTTAGCCGACGAGGCCGTAGGAGTTAAACATCAAGTGAACACCCAGGTTAATCGAGGTTTTATAGCATACGAAACGTTAAGTGTTTAAAATCTACGTCATGTTTGTCAAGGCAGCGTGTCTTTTATTTTTACTGAAGTTAACGTGGCCTTAGCATAAAGAGTGTCAAAGATTTGCTTGGGGCAGATAATAAGAAACGCAAAAGGTTGCTTATGCGAATATTAACACATTTGTAACGATTGGAATACGTTTTTAAATAAACACTTCATGCCTTGTCTTCTTTCTTCGCCGGGCAAAAGGTTGTGCCGCAGCACTTGGCGTGGAAAACGAAGGAATTACTGATGACCAGATAACCTCCTCATCACAACTGGATGATTCTCATGCCGCACAAGAGGCAAGGCTGAACTTTAAGGCGGATGGCAGTAAGCGAGGAGGTTGGGCGGCTCAAATCAATGACTTTAACCAATGGTTACAAGTGGAGCTTGGTTCTTTGAAACGTGTTACGCGTGTGGCAAGTCAGGGGAGGAATGGGAAGGACCAATGGGTGACCAGATACAGGTTACAGTACGGCGATGACGGAGAATCGTTCCAGTTTTACAAGGAGGCAATGAACAGTTCGGCGAAGGTATGCCCGCTGTAGAGGGTTCTTTCAGCAATTCGTGTTAGTAACATCTTTGACCTAGAATATTCTGCATATGTTTGGTGTACCACGTGAAAATAGGACTTATCGACTTTTCCCATTTAAAGAAAGAGGGAATAAAGGAAGAGGGGCAAAGAATTACAGTCTTGTACGAATAAGGAAGGGAAGGGGAAATTTACTCTCTTTGTGTCTAATGTTTTTCGAGACAATTGGGACCAAGGTCCTCTGGGTCCCTCCCCTCGCTCTTGCTGTAAAAGGTTGTATATAATTTAATTTATAGAAAGTCTTCAATTCGTAGATCTGTCAATCCCAACTGAATAATAGTTTCCAGTCTACTGTTTAATCAACTTTCTCTCGTTGTCAGGTATTTTATGGAAACCAAGACAGTGACACCGTTGTATACAACATTTTAAGCCCACCAATCACAGCACGTTATATTCGACTGAAGCCTGTTGAGTGGCATAATCATATATCAATGAGGGTAGAATTCTACGGTTGCTTTGGTACAGTATTATATTAGGATATTTATGATTCGTATTTAGAATGGTAAAAATCCACTTCTTTATCTTATCTTTTTTCACTCGCCCCTTTTTATCCTCAGGTTGTTTTGAAGATCAATACAAATTTGAATGTCCCTTATATTGGTGAAAGTCAGAATAGCAAGAGATTTGAAAGAACTAATCAAAGACAACATCTGCAAACCACTATCGGACTACAGCAGTTCCCAGACCACCCAAAATACGTTTTTGCCTTATTTATTCTCGCCTACAATACCCCAGTTACAAATGGACCAGAACTATGAGATCAAATAACCACAGAAAAGGTTACTACTTCCCCGAAAGTAAGCTCTCTAGGTTTTTACTTACATAAAACTTCCGATAAGCCCCTCCGAAAATAAGTCAGTGGGTTTATATTGAGATTTAGTTCTTAGAAAATACTATAGTTTCATCCTCCTGCCGTACATTTTTTTTATGTTACTACAGTGTTTTCAGACACTTTGATGAACTTGAACTTGTTTTATGTTTCACATCTTTAGGCTTAGCGAGTGCGCGCCTAAACTTCTTCAGACATAACTTCCCTTTCCAACTGACGCAGCTGAATTTCTTGCGGCAATAAACGTCTCTGACTGATAAATGATTAGCTCACCAGAAAAACCTTTGGACTAAAAAAATCTTATGGTTAAAGCGGAATTTTTTTATTACTGGCTGTAAGATCGCAAAACCTAACTGTTAACCGATTATTTAAACTAATTTTATTTATTTTAAGCGCCTACTGTTGCCCCAACCTCACCCAAGCCGGAAATGACGACAACGAAAAATAACTCAGCTGAAAGTGTGCCAACAGTCGATGTTAGACCGGAAGCGAATCGAGGTGCCAAAAAGGCGGGAAAAGGTAACCTTAACGTTAAGTTGTGTGTTTACCCTTTCTTCCTTAGGCAAATCTTTTACATTTCACCTCCATAAGCATATTAAGACATCTTTTCAATCTACAAAATTATCTTTAAATAGATGGAAACGTCAAAAGTAATGGAAAAGAACACCAAAGAGGTGATAATATATCAAGAGACAAAGATGGTTAAAATTCGTTCTAGCTTAAAAAACTCGTGCAGCATATTTCAAAATTCGTAAGCTGTTACACCGATAGTGTTTTTATTTACTCTGGAGTTTATTGACAAGTGTTTGTCAACTCTTGACAGGTGTTAACGTTCCTGCTGTTGTCGTGCCTGTGGTGATATGCATTCTGATAGCAGTCTTGCTATTGGTTGGATTCTTTTTCTGGAAAAGGTGAGCCTGAATATGCGTTGGGATGGGACAGCTGGTGGGGAGAGAAGGGGAGGGCAATTCCAAGGTCGAGCAGACTTCTCCGTTCACACCAAATAAACATATCTTGACAGACAACGTTGAAAAAAAACCAATTCCAGTGAATTTCGTTGAAATGAAGTGTGTGGTTTACTCTTGCTCAGACAATTCGTTTTTGTCTTCACACAGGAGAAGATCTGAAAGGGACCAGAACATAAAACCTGTCGTTTACAAGAGGTCAGTAAAAATACGTTAGCTTTCCCCGTGATTGTAGAGGTAAACATTTAAATATGATACCTTCTAACGTTGCCTATTAAAACCCTGTCATTTAATTAGTAAGATGAACATATCCAACGAATTCAGAGGTGCAGGAGGGGCGATTCTTGCTTGAAAGGGCGGAGTGAGGGTGGACATTTCTTACTGTCAGGGAGAGGGGGGAAGTATCGCCTTATATTTTCTAAGGTATATGTTGGGTTGGGGGAGGGGTACAGGATGAATAAATGTTTCCGGGTCTTGTGGTTCACATATCCGATACTTTAAAACGCCTGCTTTCTCAACGTGAAAAGAAAACCAAATTTTCCAACTCCCCTTGAACATCAATGCATATGGGATACCAGTCATAACATGTTATGAACTTCTTATGAGTCTAGCTAACATTCCCTTCTAGTCCTTCCACAATGCACCTTTTTTTTGTTTTATTATGTTATGAATTTTTTTCTTTTTATTGTTTGTATGTCTTTAAGGTTAAATACTGTGTACTGAAAATGGATTAAATTTAATGAACTAATTTCGTATCAACACATCTTACAAACTCGCAGCCTCATCTGTGTTGACATGTTCTCTCTATAGTTCTCAACTTGGGCATGTTTTAGTTTGTTGTGTGTGGTTGAAGCGTGAGGCACGTGCATTCGTAAAAAGCTACTCTTATTGTGACTTTCAGGTTATTATAAGCTTTTTTAAACTTTCCAGCCTTCCAAAGGAACATTTGGCAATTTTAAACCGTTTTCCTAAGAAAAAGTTGTTTTATGTTTAGTTTTTTGAAATTGATATGTTAATATATTTAATTTCCAGGGCAACCAATGAATTATCCACAGCAGAGGAGAACTTGTGCGATGATGACCGGTAAATATCTTAAAACACATGTGCTATATAACAATCAAACAGCGGGACACCACCTCACATAAACACTACGTTAATAGCTGTAAAATAGGTGAACAGTCAAGATGGCTGACAAGTGAAAATGTGTTTATACCTCGTGCAAAGTCACGTGACATACATCAGCATATAAAGACTAGCAAGGGGAAGGAGAGTCTAAAATGACACATTGATATCGCAATATTTTTCGTAAGGGGACGTGATTTCGGCCTCGTGATCTTGACCTTACGTATTACATTAACAGTACAGGCAGACTCCAACCATAAGAAGCGCGACACTTAAAACAAGGTTACCCAGAACATTTACGTTATTAATGTATTCCTTTCTTGCTTTCCTACAGGGACGATGTGTTGCTGTGCCAAGAAACCTAAGAGCAGAAAGTTCTGACTCCTTGATCATGATAACCACATTTCAGTAAAAAAAAGTGTAACATGAAATTAATAAAAAAAAAATGCTTGGTACTACTACTGCTGATTATCCCGAACAAAAGGCTGAATCTCGATACGTCCTCTGTTCAAAGAAGCTATCATCAGTGTTAGTCATTGTTCTGATGTACAAAAGTGAAGGAAACCTTACAAAATAGTTTTGTGAACTAGAAAAACTCTAAAGAAGAAGAAAAACCAGCAAGAAACCAGATGGTTACGATGTCGAAAATTAAGATGAATTGCCAATAAAAAACTTAACAATATTGGCCTATGTTTTTTTTTTAATTGCACCATTCGTGACGTATCTCCATTAAGCCAACAATAGCGGGTAATTTGTTATTGAAATGTGTGTTGAAAGCAATCTGCTGGTGTAATATTGTCTTGCCTGTGTACTCTACTATACCGTTTTTGCTATGCTTCAGGGAGTGTTTTCTCTGTTAAACCTCACAGTTTACTAAAAGTTATTGCAACCACTAGCTGCAATATCATTTAAAGTTAGTCATTTTATTAAATAAATGAGAGTAAATCACAAAGGACGTTTAACGCTGTCGTTGATTTTTAAATGTAAAAGAATAAAAGTAAAATGATCATCCGCGTTAAAAGTATAGTCTTGAAGTTCCGAATGAAGTGTACTTTGTGTCCAGAAACAGAAGATATGAGTTTACCTTTTCTAAAATATCTGCCAATGATAATATGTCATAGCCACTTCGGGCTTAAGCAGTAGGATGAGATGTGCCTTTGTCGTGTTATGTTTGTGTGTCATTTCTTAGCCTCACTTACTGCGACTAGTGGACCCTCTAATAACGTTGCATGAATGACTAGCTTAAACCTATACCTTGTTTTTGAGATTGAAGGTATCATTTAATTTTCGTATTGGGAAACATCAGCTGCTGATCACCCGGGACGGATTTTTTAACATTTTGAGTCATTTGAGTGTTGCTTTTCAAAAAAATATCTTCCAAGAAAAAAAGATTTCTAACAGAAATTCAAACATATATATGCGCAATAATGAGAGGTGTTCAATCAATAGATTGCGATGATTTCTGAAAATCCTGCGGAACAAAAGTGAACATTTTTTGGCTTTTTCCGGTCGTTTTACCGGATGCCTTCACTGTACTTTCCCGGTGCACCACCTCAGCTGAATAACAGCTACAAAAAATTTCGGGAAAAATCAAAGACCGCGTAAAAGTACTTTGTCCTTAATAATACTGAGCTATCATGTAACTGCATAATAAGAACTGTTAATAATTTGTTCGTCTTGATTTAGCCTGCATTCAGCTGGTTGATCCACTTTCAAAACACAGACAGAGCAGAAACACTGTGGATTATTTCAATATCAAAGGAAGCACTCAAACGTCCGGTATGAAAAAATCCTCTTGGCGAGTGTCCATTATGGAGTTATCAAGAACTTAAAACGTTGTGACCTCAGCTGTCATGTCACGTCATCAAGTGACTTGGTCCAGACTATCTAGTCTATCAGTAAATAACATTGACACGACGCAGACACCTTTTCAGTTGCTTCTTCCTTTGCGGAAGATTTTGTTCATTTAGCTTTACGGCGGCGTATTCAAAGAGGCGATGGTGCTGCTGCTTTGGCAAGCTGTAAGCCTGCTTACCCTGATCTATAGAATATTGCCAGGTAAGAGCATGCACCGCGGTATCCTTCTCAAATTTTTCTGTCTTGAAATAGGCCCTATCACGGTTTTCGACGCCTTCTTGACGAGTAGGCAAAAAGGGTAAAAATTACAGTGTTTGTTTGGGAATCCGACAGCAAATATCTTTTACAAATATTGAATTCTGGACAACTCATTAATTGTAAAGTTAAGATACTAGGCAAAAGTTTTTATTTACCTAGTTTTTGTTTTATGACATGAAACCTCTTAGTGGATAACAAAGACCAAGTTTTAACTCTTTAAGGTAGATGGAAGTGTAAAATATTTCTTTCAGGTTGTAAAGAAAAAAGTAAGAGTTTGTTAACCCAGGATCTGCCTTAATATGAAACACAACATGGATATGACTTTTATAGAATGTGACTACAATTTATTGTCATGACTGACAATAAAAGTGTTATTGTTTTAAAAGAAAATCTGTAGTGGGTTAACCCTGGGTACCAGAGGAAGGCCGAAGCCTGTTGCGACGAGTAGTGGCGAACCGCGCAAGAAAAACCTCTAGCACCCACGGTATAGGGTTTTGCAGAGTTGCAAAAAGACATTCCCAGATCTTTACGTGTGGAGAAAATGGAGAGGAACTGGGTACAATCTGGGTTTAATTAAGAAAAACCCTATAATTGACATTAAGGGGGACTTTGTAATTAACTGCACTTTTTTTTTTTTTTTTTTTTTTCAGTTTTAAGACACATTACACTACTTACACAAAAGCGCTATTTACAATACAACATGTTACATTACTCTAATTACGGTACTCTACTTACAATATAGTATTTAAACTTATTACACCTAATGCTTATAATTACACTTTTCAGTTTACACCACACAGTGACACATATAGACAATGCAAAAACCCAATTAAATTATCTTACAAAAATTAACGAAAACAACTTAATAGTGTGTCAAATATTTAAGCTTAATAAAACCAACGGACATTCCATTTCTTTCCTTTAATTAAAGTTAATTTAAGATTACAACAGAAGTTCCCATCTTGTGTTAAAATCGCGAAGCTTTCGGTTCCTTATTGCAATTATCTTTTCGACCTCTTGCTTAACTTCGACTTTGTGCAGGAACAATCTCAACTTTGGAGAGGTCTTATTTTTTCTACACTCCCAAATAGTTATCTTACCAAGAATTATCAAATAATTTAATAAATCTTTTCTCTTAAGAAAGCCAATTATAATGTATTTTAAAGACAAAGATAAATTTTCGCCCCTAATATCACACCACCAGACTGCGAATCTATTCCAGAAGACCCGCACAAAGGAGCAGTGAAAGAAGAGGTGGTACAAATCTTCCGTATTGGTTCCACAAAAAGAACACTTGTAGAATCGCTTAAACCTATTTTAAATAATTTATCATTCGTAAACAAAATGAAATTCCACAATCTATATTGGAATGACCAAACATACGTTTCGCTTGCAACTTGATATGGAATAGAAAAAGCTTCTTGAGGATTTGAGCGATTAAAATCAGCTATCAATTTTTTAAAGCTATTCGGAGTTTTCGCTTAGTTGATATCATCATGGAATAGAATTGTTTGCACTTTACCGTATATGCATTAAAAACTTTAGCATTATATTCGAAATTCATAGGATCGAAGTTGCCTGTAAGGATATTGCAAGAACTTTTGGATTTCATGTTTGTGATAGAAGACCTCAAAGCTGTCCATGTCAGAAAATTAGTGTTAAGACCTTTTTGTTTAAATGTCTCAAAAGAGCGTACATTATCCACATTGAACTGTAAATCATCCAAAAAGAGAAGATTTCTAACACAAATTAAAGCATATATATGCGCAAAAACGAGAGGTGTTCAATCAATACATTACAACGATCCCGGCTGAAAAAAAAAAAACAGTTAAAGGAAACCGAAGGAACAAATGTGAACAAAATCTTATTATTTATTTATTTTTTCAGTTGTGTTTTACCGGATGTCTTCTGTTTCCCGGTTTTGTTTTAGGCGGCCCGGCGGGCTCAATAACAGCTAAAATTTTAGAAAAATGAAAGATCACGTATCTACTTAAACAAAAAATGACCGGAAAAAGGAAAAAATACGGGCCCCGCCTTCATCGGTAAAATACTACAATAAACTGTGCCAAAGTAAATGCATCATGTTCTTCTGATGTGTCTTTCCTAGATATACACTGCTTTACTTATACTGTACTAAGCTATAATGTACAGTGCATTTTAAGTACTGTGAATAATTTGTCCAGCCTGATTTAGTCTGCATTCAGCTGGTTGATCCACAGACGGAGAGCAGAAATAGTTGCTTTCAAGATCAAAGGAAGTCCTTATGCGTCCGGTATGAGAAGTTCCTCTTGGCGAGTGTCCATTATGCCCGGACCTGATTATGGAGTTATCACGCACGTTTTACCTCAGCTGTCATGTCACGTCATCAAGTGATTTGGTCCAGACTATCTAGTCTATCAGTATATAACATTTACTCGACGCAGATACAATTTAAGTTGCTTCCTCCTTTGAGGAAGATTTTGTTCATTTAGCTTCACGGAGGCGTCTTCAAAGAGGCGATGGTGCTGCTGCTATGGAAAGCTGTAAGCCTGCTTAGCCTGCTTTATGCTTTAGAATTGCCAGGTAAGTCTGCACCGCGTTATTCTTCCCAAACAGTATTATTTTGTGAATAGAATAAAAATAACCTTTAACCTTCCAAAATATATGCTTTACTTAAAAATCCTTATCGCAAATTGACTTTCTACCTCAGAATTCGAAAGAGAGAAATAAGGGGGAAAAAAGAAGATACATGCAGCCTGCAGATTTCCAAACCAAAACGTGGAAATTCTAAAAATACAATGATCCTCTAATCCATGACTAAACCGCGCAAAATGGCGCGCACTTTTTAGACTACGAGAGACGCATGCAACGTTTCACAACGAGTGATATGGGATCATATAAGCGAATTGTTCGATTTAAGTTCCTTTTTTAGAATTGAAAAAGCGAGCGTTTTAACATTAGCATTAAGCTTATGCGCGCATTCAAAGAAATAGATGGCATGACCCAATTTGACGCAATGAATCGCGAAATTCTAAATTCTAAACCTAAACACCCGGATCTTGAAAACGCAATGAAAAAATAACGCCAACGTTTTTCGTATTGATGATCAGACGGTGAGTTAACAGCTCCGTTCGGTTTCAAGTTTAATATATAGCTCTAACTTTTTTACGGGATGGAGGTTTTACCTTTATGCCGAACCCTCCTCCTTTATCCGGGCCTTGGACCGGCAAACCAGGCGGAGTTACAATGTTATGCAGCAAATCTTAATTCCGGGCCATTCTTAAAATAAAATAGTTTGTACTCATTCTTTTTTATTATTAAAGGCCTAGGATAGCCCTGTGAAATCCTTGTATTTTATTTTTTCCTATTTATGTATTATTTAAAGTATTTATTTATTTATTTATTTATTTATACAGCTATTTATTATTATTTTCTTGTATTGTTTTTTAATACAATGCAGAGTAATAAAATGGTTCTACCAAGTGCTCATCTTAATTAAAATTAATTTTTATCGCTATTCCTTCATTTAGTATGCAATGGATGTAACGAAACTCTGCATGCAGACAGAGGCGGCTTCCACTCTCCCAACTATCCACAAAAGTACCCGGATAATCAGTACTGTTCCTGGAGGATCACGGTTAGTCCATCTCATCAAGTGTACTTGATGTTCACCAGCTTCAGTTTACAAGCTGATAACAACACGGACAGTGTTTATATGTACGATGGAGACGACGAGAGAGGGGAGGTTTTGGGAGTGTTTTACGGCGGTCACCCTCCCCCTAAGGAAGGAATATATTCCTCGTCAAACAGCTTGCTTGTGATATTCAAGTCAGATAAGAAGAACTCTTACCCTGGTTTCCAGGCGATTTACCATTCTGTTAATTGTTCTGGTAAGTAGTCTTAATGCATAGTCTTTTAAGTTTAATTTAACTATAACTTTTTGTAACTATATTTTTAAGTCAATAGCGTTAGATAAAGCTTGACAATAGACAATAATCTCGAGGAAATAAAATTCTTAATACGCATTCGCGAAAAGAGAGAAAGAATACGAAAGAGAAAAATTAAACTAAACAACGGTCTGCCTGGGACAGGGCCTTGAGTAGTGCTGACACGTCTTCTTGAAGATTCTTTCAACGCACAATTCTGATTGGCTCTATTACAACCAATCAGAATTGTGCTTTGAATGACAGTGTTTAATTCAATTGCGTCCACATCATCTAGTCCATTTGTAATTGTAATTTGTAATGTAGCCTGCGTGGCTGGCGTCTGAAGGGGAGGGAGAAGGGAAGTTCGAGCGCGAAGCGCGAGCGAGGGAGAGCGCGAAGCGGAGGGAGAAGGGAAGTTCGAGCGCGAAGCGCAAGCGAGGGAGAGCGCGAAGCGCGATCGTTTGGGATCGCGGGGGTGGGGGTAGGGGGAAAGGAGACGCGTTACCCTTTCCAATCCCAAACGATCGCGCTTCGCGCTCGAACTTCCCTGCTCCCTCCCCTTTGAACGTCGGCCACGCAGGCTATTTGTAATGCTGAAGTAAAGTAGTGACGTATTTACAGTGCTGCGCGCTGTCCATTGCCATTTGGCAAAGTTTTTGGTCCATTTTTGACAGCTTTTTGACAACTCTCTGGTAACTTCTGTTTAAATTGACCAATCAAAATTAGTGCAAGAAGTAATGGAGGTGGAGATGATTTTCATTTGCCAGCGAACGTGTAACTTGAGAACTCCGCCTCTAATAATAATAATAATAATAATAATAATAATAATCATTTGTATAGCGCCCTTTCCATACGTTCAAGGGCGCTTGAACGTATGCGGCCTCTCATAGTTCTTTTACTTTGATTGAAACGAAATCCATCAGAAAATTCTGCGTAGTCTGGAGAATGTGAACCAAGACGGCGAATTTGTCATATTTCTTAATTTAAAATTAATGATGCTCTTACATATTCAGCTAGAGATTAGTTCTGACACCACGAACGCACTAAATAAATTAGGATAGTTGCGAGATTCTAAAAAAATATAAATTCATTTTTCAGTCGACGTTGTCGTCAGTAACGCCGTCATGGTTTCGTAAGGTCCCTAATGCTAATCATTTTGGCGATACGGCCTCCTACAAATTTAAATTTCGTACAACACAGGAGTAACGTTTCCGTTCTTCAAGTAAAGAGAGACTTCATATTTTCGTCCAAAATATTAATCGGGCCACAAACAAACAAAACGAGTGTCTGATAAGAGTACATTTAATAGGTATCCTTTTTTGTTTCTTGCAGCGTCCTTTCTAAACATTTATATGCGAAGTGAAGGTTGCAATGATCCAGGACTGTCAGTTGGGGGATGTGGTTTTGCTTTCATCATCGTGAATGGAAAAGATCATTCGCTTCATAAGAGGGGTCATAATGTAGTCATTGTTGATGCTCAAACAGGCAAGTAAAGTTGTGCTTTGCTGTGCAGATTTTTTTGGCTTATGGTGATAATTAAACCGTGTGTGACCCGGTATGTGTAATGCCTTGAATGGCAGATCTGGGATATCGGTACTCAGGATTGACGGAATCGGCGGCGGTATAAAGATGTAATGTCCATGTGACCATTACATCTAGGGCCATGTGTTAAGGTTGTATTGTATTTTCGCAACCCTTTCCTCCGCAAAGGCTCCCTGGGTGGGTGGGAGACGATGTAGCGTTCCCCGCGCGCTTTCTTTTCCCTTATTCCCAACCTACGAACTTTTAGCGGTCAAGGCAGCACGAAAGAGAAAAGGAAGAGTTTTTCCAACAAATCGAGGTTTGGTGTACTAATGTTTGTTATTTGGACATATAGGAGCAGTGCTGGGGTCACAAAGTTTTGACACCTTTTTAGATAGCTCTGCTGGTGAAAAGTTACGAGACTATCTTAACGCCATAAATGGAAAGTAAGTATCTTTTTGTTGTTGCTGTTATAGTCATTTTTGTTTCTTGGCAAATTGAACGAAATCGTTCATTGTGTTCTAAAGGCAACGGTTTAGGTGTAAATAAACAAAAAATGTATATATATATATATATATAACAGTGATTTTCTACTCAGTATCGTTTCATATGGGCTTTAATACAGGTCTGTTTCGTAGACCAACAAAGAGTTGATCCACTCATCAGTTAAATTCCATATACACTGTCGCATCGCTAGGGTTTATATACATCAATGGTGTGATCGTTACAAAATTCAAACTTAAAAAACAATAGTAATATACATTTGTAAGCTTATGATTGGTCCTTGAGGACGCGATTGAATTTAAGAAGAAATTTTCGCTTGTGCCTGCAAGTTGATACAAGCTCATTACGTTTGTTAAGAGTTGCCATGTCCGGTTTATATAAAATGTAGAATTTCTCGGTATTACATAGATTACATCGTTTGGAAAGATTAGAGTAAGATTTGGCCTTGGCTAGAATTTTCCAGTGTATATGGAATTTAACTGATGAGTGGATCAACTCTTTGTTGGTCTACGAAACAGACCTGTATTAAAGCCCATATGAAACGATACTGAGTAGAAAATCACTGTTATTACCGCTCCTTCATTGTTGAGCACTATTCTGGATTTATCAGTGTGAAACCCACCTGAAGTTATATATATATATATATATCTTTTATAAAACTGACCTTCTCTTTAAAGGAAGTAAGTAGAGTACCAATAAAGGCATGTTATTTACGTTGTTGCTGTATTTGAATTTCTTGGCATTTTTCTTTAAAAGAAAATAGAGCAAATTATATTGGTATCGATTACTGTTTTGGCTTTGTGTTTAAAGATAATAGCTAGTTTGGGCGTTAACAGATCGAAATTAAAATTCTAAAACACTGACTTTTTGTTTACCACAGTAAAATCGTCCTTGTTGCCACACAAGACGAGGCGTCAATGTACGCATCATCAGCTTTTCCTGCTCTCAAGAGACTGGGCGCTAAAGATCCCATTCTAGCAGCTTATCGTGGCTCATTTGCATTCGTTGGCTACGCTCGATCAAACAAGCCATACTGGATTACACAAGAACAGCATGAGAGATACAAAGGACCCAGTGAGATTTCTTTAAGAATTCTACGCCAAAGCCGTCAATCACGTAAGTATTTAATCTCGTATGTTTGTTTTAAACATAAGCGGTACTTGTGCTGAGGCTTGGTGGAGGAAGAAAGGTGCTCTCATATGAAAGGGACGGTGATGCTTATCGGAAAATTTGAAGTTTATCCCTAAGAGGAGTTCATGTCTGACTGGTCAGGTATAGACCGTTAATTAGTAAATAAACACCTTCAGGCAACTGGTATATTGGAGGATAATGCCCGAGGCTGAAAGATTGTCGAAAATGAACAGTTAGCCCAGGAGAAGGAAAGCTTCGAGGGACACTATAAAATTTTGAGGACAATCTTCCAGCCAAGGGCATTATCCTCTAATATACCAGCAAGCCAGAAGGGGTTTATTTATTTGATAACCCTCCGATTAATTTTTACAACGCGCTTTATCACCAGTAAATTTATGGGAAAAAACCTACGTAATAAACCCGGCGTAACTGTGGTTGAAACAAGTGTAAGTTGATTGGTATACTGGCGTTATTTGTTTTAACTCTGTGATTTCCATCAAAAGTGAGAATTGAATAAGGTGACTTTATTCGTTTGTTTTGTGCTTGCCTATAAAAATCGGGAGACGGATATCAAATCGGACGGGTTTATACCTTAACCGAGAGAATTCTTGCGCGCTTATTGGACCAAAGTTATGGTCGATGAGAGTTAAGACCATGAAAGTGACGTCACATCACGCTACGCATACGCGCGGGCTTGAAATGTGTAAGTTTGGTCTCCATGAATGAAAGCGACTTTCATCTTGTTTAATTTGAATCAAATACGCATTTGTTTTCGGAAATCAGGGCTTGGGCTTCTTCTCAGGTGATCTATCGAAAAGAAAATCTACCAGGATTGAATATTTTGTCTTATTGAGAAAAACGGTGCTAACAAACCGGCAGCAGACTCAGCAAACTGTCGACATTCAATGAACGAGCGCTTACAAGATCTTCAGAAAGAAAACTCATTTTGCTCGCTTCTAGCGATAGGCACACACTCAGCGGGAGAATAAAAGGTAATTAAAATTGTTGTTCTTCGAATTTTGGTTCATTTTATTTTGTATCATTGTTGTTTTTACGTGTTGCGAATCTTTACGTCCCTCCTGTTTAGATAAATACAATTGTTCGATTTTGTTATGCATGGTTTAAAACAAATCGACCACATTTTTCCATAGTGTACACCATAGACCATAGTAGCTTTAGCGGTTACAATAGGGTCTCAATGGGGTTTATAACCGTTAGCCGTAAAACGGCCACAAATTTAGCCGTTAGGCGTAAAAAATAGAAAATTTTAACCGTAAGCCGTAAAATGTGTTAACCGTAAAAATCGGTCAGTGATTATAAATAGCCCAAACTAGTTCACTTCATCGTCCCAAAAATGGCCCAAAGACTTAAAATACGTTTTGCAATCATGGACATTGATTTTTAACTATTAAAAAACAATGAAAATTAACTTTTAACTTCTGTTAACCGTAATGGAAATAAATTAACCGTAAGCCGTAAAAAGGCCAAAATTTTAACCGTTAACCGTACCATTGAGACCCTCTTACAAAAGTAGCAGTGACAGGAGAAGTGGCAGATACATTGGAATAGACTTTAGCAGTAATTCTAGTAATGGCAGTAAAATTGGCTGGAGTAGATTTCCCAGCTGTATTTCGACTTTAGAAGTTAAACTGAGAAAGCCTGAGGAAAAAAATCAGTATCCAATGGAACCATGGCCTTTGCGATTCGGGTGCAAACGCTCATCAGCGGAGCAGCAATTACAGTAGCAAATGTGCTAACTATCACTATCCTCTTTTTAAAAAAAATTAATTCTAAATTTAAAGCACCTCTTGGAATGGAGAGCGGTGAGATCTCTGATGCCCAAATAAGCGCATCGTCACACAGGGATGACAATCATGCCGCACGACAGGCCAGGCTACACTTCAAACAACAGGGAAGCAAGCAGGGAGGATGGACATCTCGCGCAAATGATCTTAATCAATGGCTTCTGGTGGATATCGGTAGTTATACCACAGTGACAGGTGTCGCGACTCAGGGGAGGAATTCAGTCACATGGTTACAGTGGGTAACCAAATACAAACTACAGTATAGCGTTGATGGAGTGATCTTCCAATTCTACAAGGAACCTGCAGGCAACAATTCAGCAAAGGTATCGCGTAAAATTTTCCTAAGAGCCCTGGCCTTGTATTTGCCTTACGTCCGTTTACGAAGGGCTTATTTTCGAAGAGGGCATCAGATGGGGGAGGGTCACTTGTGGATGAGAACTCGCGTTATAAAAATAATTTGGGTCTATATATGTGGAAAGGATACTGTCTGACAATTTAAGTTGCATATATAAAATACTCTATGATAAACCCCTCTAAATATAACGATATGTAGTCCTTCAGTAGTTACATGTGTATATGAACATAACAGGTCTATGAGCATATTCTTAATCAAAATAAAATACCAAGCAAGCGCTGCAATAGGGGGCTTATAATCGAAAAGGTCATATCTTCCTTTGAGAGCTATAGCTAATTTAATTCTACATATAAAAGCAAATAGCAACCTAACAAATAAACGAATTTCGAGGGCTTATAGAATAGTCTTATAACCTCACAATATCGGTTTTTGATTCGCATATCGTTATAAAATGCAAAGTATTGTTTTCACAGCAACCCTTCTGTCTTTATGGTTAGGTGTTCACGGGAAATCAAGACAGTGACACAGTTGTGTATAACAAATTGAGCCCACCAATCACAGCACGCTATGTCCGGTTGAGGCCAGTGGCGTGGAATGATCATATAGCAATGAGAATAGAGCTTTATGGCTGTCAAGGTATTAAAAAATATTATATCAGTACCACCAAGGCGTCAGCTGTTAAAAGGACAGATAACACTATCCATTGGATAAATGATTGTCAAGTGGATAGCATAGTTTGCTAATTTTTCTATCTATTATCTACTTTCAAATGGCGATTTATCCAAGGAATAACGATGAATGAATGGGCCCAGTTGAATTGACCAACATCCAGTAGTTGACGTAGTTGATTTTTGATAACCTTCCCACTAGAAAGAAATTTGTCTGATCATAGAACAACAGGGCCCATGCTGAGTTCTGACGATTGTTACGGTAGAGTTTTCATGGGTTTGTGGAGTAATTTTTTTGCTTTGTTTCACTAAATTCAGGTTGCATGGAACCCATTGGCATGGAAAGTGGAGTGATATCTGACGCCCAAATAACCGCTTCTTCTCAACAAGATGAGCACAAGTCCCCAGCCAGGGCCAGGTTGAATAACTGGGGTTGGACTGCTGGTAGTGACGATCTTAGACAATGGCTTCAGGTGAATATGGGTAGTTTTACCCGAGTTACACGTGTTTCAACTCAAGGCGTTTCACGCTGGGCAACTGGGTCCTGGGTAACCAGATACAGGTTACAGTACAGTGATGAAGGATTCATCTTTCATTTCTATCAGGAACCAGGCGACACTTCAGCTAAGGTAATCTCAGATTTTCAAAGTTACAAAATTAACTTAGCACGTTATTTTTGGCAATGAGTTGTTACTTACTAAATGAGTTGTTACCTCTGACGTGTAAACGTTAGTAGTACTTACAAGAATTTTCGTTACCATTTTTTCGAGAAACAAAGTACCGTAACGATATTTTAGTATTTCTTCAGAATTTGACTAAAAAATAAACGGTTTTTCGTGAGGGTACTCCTATTAGGTAGTCAAAGTACCTTATTCTCACTTAATTTCGCGAGTACTAAATTTCGCGATTTTCGCGATTTTGAAAAAATCGCGAAATTTAATACTCGCGAAATATAGGACACGCGAAGTTTAAAATCGCGAAATTTAATATCGTACTGATAATTTAAAAAAGTAATGAAACTCGATGAGTTTTATCATGGTTATTCTAACATGTCTGAGCTTCATGTTTAGTGTTTTTTGTTTAATTTTGTCCATTAGTTATCTCCCACTCTTTCAGTCGCACTGTTCGAACTGTTCTCTGCCGCCAAGTTCCTCAAAATCTCGCACTTGCAGTCGTAGAGGAACCTATTAGGGATTTAGACTGTTGAATACCTTATGTTTTGTTCTGTGTATATTGTTTTGTTTACTGTTTTTACGATGACTTTCATATTAATTATGTTGTTACAGTTTCGAGGTCAAAGCTTCATATTGAAGAATAGATAAAAATCGCGAAATTTAATACACTCCAATTGCACCTTCCTCTCAAAATCGCGAAATTAAGTACTCGCGAAATATGGCTCTTGAATTTTCGCGAAATTAAGTACTCGCGAAATTTAGTGAGAATAAGGTAATTCTAGGTCGCAAGTAGTCGGATTATCTACTGTAGCTGACATTTTGTAGGGTTTATTATAGTTACTTTTAAAAGGATTAACAGTCGTAGCTTGCAATTAGTCCCGGTTAGCGTGATAAATTTACTGAATTAAAAATTACTATTGTCATAGTTATTACGGTACCTTCTTGGTTATTTCGCCTTCAAAAACGCTACAGGAGCGACTTGCCAGAAATAATTGGTACCTCTTAGGGGTAAAAATATGCCAGTCCCACAATACGAGCACAGTACAGCTTTATAGCGTTCCTTTCTAAATTATCTTTACATTATCTATATCCAGCTTGTACAATTTTATCGTATTTGGTCCAGGGCCTTGCAAAATATGAAATGTAATTTAGTGTTGCATTCAACTGTTTGTTTTCTCCGTTTTAATGTGAAGGTGTTCACTGGAAATCAAGACCGTGGCACCGTTGTATACAATAGACTCAGCCAGTCAATCACAACACGCTATATCCGGATATTGCCTGTACAGTGGCACATTCATGTATCAATGAGGGTAGAGATCTACGGTTGCCCAGGTAGCTAAGTAAATAAAAAGGATAAAAATTCATAGTTGTTAATTAATTGCTGTTGTGTTTTCTGATCGTAGGTATCCATGCTTCAGGAATTTCAATTCCGCTGTCTTTATTGATGTTATTAGGATGAAGTCTAATTTGGATAGCCTCTTTGACCCCATCCTAATAACATCAATAGAGACAGCGGAATTGAAATTCCTGGAGCATGGATATCTACGATCAGGAAACACAATAGCCGTTCAACTAGAAAGCGGACATCTAAGGGAGCATCATCTGTTAGTCGGAATAACAATGAGGAACGAAATGCACCAACGTGCCTAAATAGCGACACGTATAACAATCGACCTCATCGCCTGATGAAGCCTAGCAGTTGCAGCCGAAACGTCGCGATCAACATCTCAAAGCGATTCTATCGTGAGACAAACGAACAAAAGCTCATTCCTAATGTTGGAGACAGTTTGGCTAAGGGATTGTCGCACATGCACATTGTCAACAAATCGTCAAATCGCGAAAACCTCGGTGTTGTAGACTATTCTGCAATAAAGGTATATATTTTTGTATCTTCTACTACAGGTTGTATAGCACCTCTTGGCATGGAAAGTAAATCAATAACTGATGACCAGTTAAGCGCCTCCTCACAGCTGGGAAGCAACTACTCCGCAGTACAGGCCAGGTTGCATTTTAAAGCAGATGGAAACAAGGCTGGAGGTTGGTCAGCCTTAAAAAATGATCTTAATCAATGGCTTCAGGTGGATTTTGGTAGTTACACCCGAGTGACACGTGTGGCGACTCAAGGAAGGAATGCATACAATGAGTGGGTAGCCAAATACAGGTTGCAGTACAGTGATGACGGAATCAGATTCCAATTTTACAAGGATGTTGGAGATAATTCAGCAAAGGTATACGTACGTTTATAAGTTATATACCAAACACTCGAGACAGAGTTCCGTCAGGATATCCAAACACAGAGAAAAGAGTTGAAAACTTGAATACGACGCGCAGCGGAGTATTTTTCACGAGATATCTTCTCAATCCAAACGAAAACTACGGAGTAAACAGATACATAAAATCGTAAAAAGCTATGCTAATTTAACCGGGTATCCAAACCTCTTTTACGTGTATGATTTTCTTTCTTTTAACTTGATGAATCGTTAATGAATTTCAGAAGTTGTGGTGCAACATGATATATAAAATAGCACTCAAAATACACGTACCTTAAAAAACTGTTGTGCTGCGTCTTCGAGAAAGTATAACAGCTGTTTATTAACTTGAAGTTTACAAGGGCAGTATGTAGGAGCCGGACAGTTCAGGTTTCGATAGATGACTTGACTTTGACTTGACTCTGGAAGAATAGGGCCATTTCCTTAGATGAAGCTACTAGAAATCTCGCCGAGAAAATACTAGTGCACCACTTAACGTTGTGTACATAATTTTGTTTTAAGGTGTTTGAGGGGAATCATGACAGTGATACCGTTGTGTACAACAAACTGCGACAGCCGATCATAACACGTTACATCCGAATTTTACCAACACGCTGGAATAATCGTATTTCAATGAGGATAGAGCTCTTTGGTTGTTCAGGTATTTGTCATGATTTCTGCCGTCTCCGATATAGTTGAAGTAAGAAATAACTAGCTGATAATCATTGTGTTTAACAAGTCGCAAGCCTGGCAACTAAAATTGAGAAGAAGGATTAAAAGTGTGAGCAGTTGGTGGCCAATTGGCCACTTAGGAAAAAATTAATTTGGAGGGTTGGCAAAGCTGAAGTTTCTGTCCGGGATTTGTGATGATTAGCAAAATGAGAGCCATGACACCCATTTGAAGTACAAAATATTAATATTCCTGAGCCTGACTAACCACACTTTTCAGTTTAACCCTAAAAGTAATCTTGTGGAGTTCGTCTATTAAAAAGACTTGTTACTAAGATAAGAATTGAATCTGGTCGAATACACTTTGACGTATTTTGTATACAGGTTCTCCTGTTTGGATTTCGCAAACAGCAAACCCACGAGTTAAACAAGCCAGCGACACGCCGCTTCGTTTCTCGCACAAAACCCAATCTTTTCACAGGCCTATTTGATCTTGGATGCATGTTCTCGAATTTATTTTATATTTTTGCTTGTGAATTAAACTCAGATTGCATAGCACCTGTTGGTATGGAAAGTGGATCAATCTCTGACACTCAGATAAGTGCGTCTTCACAACAAGATGACAACCTTGGGCCACAAGGAGGCAGGTTGAATATGAAGATAAGTGGAATCAAGCAAGGAGGGTGGGCGCCTCTCAAAAGCGATCTTAACCAATGGCTTCAGGTGAATCTTGGTAGCTACATCCGTGTCACGCGTGTGGCGACTCAAGGGAGAGACGGATACGACCAGTGGGTCACCAAATACAGATTACAATACAGCAATGACGGAGTGACTTTTGAGTTTTACCAGGAAATGCATGAACGTTCAGCCAAGGTATGCCCATCGTATTATCCTGCCACCGACTAGGCTACGTTGAAGAAAGGAGTGCATCGCGTAGTTAAAAAAGGGAAGCCTCGAGTCGTGCGGCCCATACTGCAGGAGTTATCCCGGTTTCGTTAGCATAAAGCAGCTAGAAATATTTCTTACACTTGTAACAACAACTCCTCTAACCGATTGCTTTCCTGTTACGTTCAGGTGTTTGATGGCAATGACGACAGTGACACAGTTGTTTACAACATTATGAACCCGCCATTCACTGCACGTTACATCCGGATAGTGCCAGTAGAATGGCACAATTACATCTCAATGAGATTAGAGATCTACGGTTGCCAAGGTAATGTTCAATTACATCCAAGGTAAAACAAAATAGTAAACAAATGTGAGAAAAAAGTGCAAATGTGGGGTGAATATGAGTTATTGGGGCAACAACAGTTATTAAAGGGGCTTCATCGCAATATATTAATTTATTTTTTGTTGTACAAAGTAACTTTTAGATTCCAATTGAAATTAATGAAAAAAAATAGTTTTCTTGGGGGAAATAAACAAGGTTGGTAAGGAACGAGGAAGATTAAGACGAATTACAAACGACAATTTTTAAAATGAACAATTTAAAAGAGTCAATGACAGAGCAATGTGCAACAAGGCTTGGTCTGACAACTAGCGAACTTTACTCATTATTAATTTGCTAACATCTTTGAGATCGAGTGATAAGGGTGCTGACATTGCAGGCGCACGACCTTTACCCTTTTTACATGTGGACTTGCTCAAATACATTTCCTCTGCCTTGCATTGACACCTGGGATCCTAAAACACATTATGTGCTTTAATACTGTATTTGAAATAGCTGACTATAGTGTTTAACACGGGGGAATCCCTGGAAAGTAAATGACCTGTCAAAAAGCCGTACCGTGGAGTTTATATGCACTCTTATTATTTAGTTTCATTTATTATTAAAATTTTAATAACGGAGGCTTTCGACAAACAATTTAGAATTAAAATAAGCGATAATAATTTCGAATGACGTTTCGATGAATCGTTCATCAATCAGTCAATCAATCAATCAAGAGAGATTTAACGGTCGTCCGTCAAATATGTTCGATACTCGGTCTTAGTAGCCTTTGAGATGGTTGGAAGCGCAAGCAGCCTTTGATTTTTTCCTATGCTCAGAGAGGTGGGTAGTATTGCACACGACAAGAACGTCATTTAAAGGAAAACACCCATTGAAAATTTAGATGTCAACGAGTAAACCATTATTTTTAGTCAATTATTTGCGGGTTAAGCAGTGGACTCTTGACCCACAAAAAAAAGAAAAAGGCAAACTGAATTGTTACATGTATTAACAATTTAACTGATTTTACATAATAAGTAAACCGTTTTCAATTTAGGTTGCATTTCTCCTCTTGGTATGGAGGATGACGCAATCTCAGATACACAAATAAGCGCCTCTTCACAACTGGATAACACTCATTCCGCGAAGCAGGCAAGGCTGCACTCCAAAGCAGATGGAAGCAAGTGGGAAAGCTGGTCAGCTCTCAGAAATGATCTTAACCAATGGCTTCAGGTGGATCTTCGTAGTTACATCCGGGTGACACGTGTAGCGACTCAGGGGAGGAATGGGTACGACCAGTGGGTGACTAAGTACAAATTACAGTACAGTGATGACGCAGATAGCTTTCACTCTTTGGAGGAGCCAGGCAATAGTGATGCTAAGGTATACCTTTGTTATCAACATTATTATAACAATGTTGATAATGATGATGATGATGACTAATAGGCCACCTTTTCCATAATATTACGGATCTACTATTTTACATGTAACACTTGGAAAACAAATTAACTGGATTGAAATCTTTAATACAAATTCCATTAACATGTTAAACAGAGGGCAATTGAGAATCAAGTAGCAAACGTAATAGCGCGAAAAGTGGTATTCTTCTTTTCAGAAGCCGGGCGATTGATATTTTTTGTCATTTGCATTGTTCACTGTTACACAGGCCTTGTTAAGAAACTTGTTGGAGATCCCGAACAAAGTCAGGAACTTTTCATATTGTTCACAATATATATCGAAAATGTTTTTTATTTGCTAGACAAAAAGGTAAGAAAATAACGAAATATTACAACAAAAAGCTGCTGCCCAGCGATCTTTCAACAACCATGAGCAACCATAAGGTTTAAATGAGATGAGGCGTTTTCGTTTTTTGTGTGCAATATGTTAAATCAATATTATGATGAATTAATTGTAGAAAGCATTATATTTTTCCTAAACGGCTTCCAAGGTTTTAATCGTCTGGTGATCAACATACTTCTTACATGTGCATATTTTCTGTTAATTTGTGTCGTATTCTCAAGATAGTGTTGGTTTTTGCTATGTTTAGGTATTTATTGGAAATCAGGACGCCAACACAGTTGCATACAACTCACTGAATCCGCCAATCACAACACGTTATATTCGGCTGAAGCCTGTTGAGTGGCATAGTCACATATCAATGAGGATAGAAATCTATGGATGTCCAGGTATTCACAGTGATGAGTGATCTATTTAGGTTGTCAAGGGTTTCCAACGTTTCGAAAAACGGCCTCTTTTAGAGTTATGAAAGAAGTCACTTCAATCGTGTTTGATGACAAAGTGACGATTCCATTTTTTAAAGTATGGAATATTGGAGCAGTATTTATGGATAAACAAGTTACAGCCATCGTTCAATTGTCGTTTGCTCACATCAGAAATATTCAGGCATCAGACATTCATTGGCTACGATACAAAAATATGCATTTATTCTTGCCTTCGTGATTACAAAAAGTAAATTTATAAATGACACTCTTCACGAACACAAACACAAGTCATCCATACTCGTTGTGTTGGCGACTTTATTGAATTGGTAAGTGGGTCGTGTAGCATTCAAAGAAAGGTCTTCCCTAGCGTTTATTGGACGGTATTAATTGAGATACAACCTCTTACAAAACAAGTGAACCTAAGGTATAGACCACGGTCAATCTACCAAAACTTTATTTAACGAGGGTGACACGTAATAGATTTTTTTTACTGTAAACAATAATCTAATTTAAAATCTAGTTTAAACCTGATAAAAAATCGAAATGTAATTAAAAAATCGAAGGTACAGTGTTAATCCAAAATTTATTACTAAAATATCACAATCCAAAAATTATTATCTTAAAAAAAGGAGAAAAAATCTTATTCTTGAGCTGACTTTAGTTAAAATATTTGTACAAAACATTCTTAAGGATATTTACACATAAAGAGGCGCGAAACTTAAGGGGGAGGTGATTCCAACATTAAGTAGTCGTTGCAGAAAACGTGCGACTCCTCTCTTTCGCTCTAATAAATTTCGTCGGTAAAATGGTAAAATTAGTGCCCTTTAATTCTTGGCTGTTATTTAGTCTTAAACTACTGTACATTGCACAGTTACTTCTCCCGCACTTACTTCAGTTTTCTTTTTTATCAAACTTAGGTTGCATTGCATCTCTTGGGATGGCCTTTGGAGCAATCTCCGATGACCAAATCAGCGCGTCTTCGCAACAAGATGGCAACCATACCGCAGTGCAGGCCAGGTTATATTTCAAGGGAGATCGAGCCAAGACTGGAGGCTGGTCAGCTCTCAGGAATGATCTTAATCAATGGCTTCAAGTGGATTTTGGTAGTTACACGAGAGTGACACGTGTGGCGACTCAAGGGATCTATGCTTATGACCAGTGGGTGACCAAATACAGATTGCAGTACAGTAATGATGGGATGACATTCCAGGTTTACAAACAGCCAGGAGAGGCATCAACGAAGGTATCCTCATATTGTAATTATTCTATTTTTTTTTCCTGTAGTTGTTCACAGTACTGACCGCACTCTTGCTTTTGTTTTCATTGGTATTTATTTTGAAAATCTGCATACATCAGCTGACGCGGTCTACTAAATCCATCTTTCGACAGCGTCTTTTGACGTGCTGTTTGAAATGAACCAATCCAAGCCGATGTATATCGTTGTTAGTTTTATGCAAAAAAGCCCGCAAGTTCGGAAGGTCATGCTAGTGGGTTGTGATTGGCGGATTTTGATCTGTGTTGTTTGCTAAGCATGTCGAAAGATGGATGTCGACAGAAAGTGTTGAGTATTTGTCGCTCTTATTGACCTTTATTTAACAAATAAAAAAGCCTTGGCCGTGCTTTGTTCTGTTATAAAGCACGCAAGGAAGTGACGAGTGCACGAAAGAAGTGTAGTGCTCTCGTCACTTCCTTGAGTGCTTTATTTTTTTTAATTTTTTTTTTGAGTGCTTTATAACAGAACAAAGCACGGCCAAAGCTTTTTTTATTTGTTTTATAATAAAGCTTTACTTAAAACTTTAGAGAAATTGGATTTAAACAAGATTTAATCTTAGGATGCGCGCGCGGAATGGCGTGACGGATTGTACGCGACGGCGTCGAAAGTTTTTTTCAAAAATGCGTCTAAATTTTTAAAATTAAAGCACATAAAGAACTTCTTGAGGTCTTATCATTAATTTTTGATAGAACTAAATCACTCTAACCTTGAAAAATCTCCTTGATTTGCTAAAACAGCGAGATTTGAAATGATCCACAAACTGCACGCGCACGCAAACGGTAAAAGATGGCGAGCGCACTCGTAAATTCCTATAAAGCACGCTGTTTAAACCAATAAGAACGCTCGTTAGATTGTCACTTTATTATAAATAAATATGACATAACTCAACGTTTGGGTTGCAAAGTAATAAAGTATCTGTCTTTCTCTATATCTTGCTTTTTTCTTCTTAATTTACAAGGTGTTTAATGGCAATCAAGACAGTGATAGTGTTGTGTACAATAAACTGAGCCCACCAATCATGACACGCTTCATCCGACTAGCGCCAGTAGACTGGCATAATCACATATCGATGAGGATAGAAATCTACGGCTGTCCAGGTATTTTATATGTGATTTATTTTGATGGAAGTGTGAACCAATAAGTTTGATATCCACTACTTATTTTCTTTAGTATCGCAAGCCACAAAAGGCCACTTGGTGTATCACTGCCCATTGTCGAACAGCTCATTGTTATGCAAAGACGTCGTATTGCATTTAATTTTGATTTTTACTTTCTTTGCTGAGAAAAGAAAAGAAGGTATCGTTAAACAGTTTCCATTTTGGTTACGTGCGCTGGCTTATTTATTATTTGAAATAACCACCTTCCCATTATCTAACGAAAGGGCCCTTCTCCCTTGAAAAAGATGTAATTCCTACAGGTTAGAGATTTGACTACACATCATTCCTGCTACTAAACAAATTCAGGTTGTGAAGCACCTCTTGGCATGAATAGCGGAGTGATTTCTGATGCTCAAATAACCGCTTCTTCACAATGGGATGAGGATCATGCTGCAAGGCAAGCTAGATTGCATTTTAAATGGTCTGTAGACAAGGAGGGAAGCTGGTCAGCTGGTAGAAATGATCTAAACCAATGGCTTCAAGTGGATCTTGGTGGGTTTACCATAGTAACACGTGTAGCGACTCAGGGGAGGAATGGGAACAACCAGTGGGTGAACTCATACAGGCTGCAGTACAGTGATGATGGAGTCACTTTCCAGTTTTACAAGGAACCACGGAGCGATTCACCCAAGGTGGGTCTGTGTAGTCCTTATCGCAAAGTTATGGCTAGCGATGTGAGCGTAATTAATTTGACCAGTCACTACGAATGCAAATAACGAAATGGGATAATGAAAAACGACAGACAAAATGAATCACGCAACCAGTGTCATGCGTGGAAAAACGTTACGCTTGTTTCTGATTGTCTAAAAAGCACCTCCTCCACCCGCGCAATGCAAGTTTGCTCAGATAAGTAAAAATATCTTGCAGTCCTTTTTGTCTAACCAATCAGAGAGCTCAGGAAAGACAAAGCCAAAGAAAAAACTCCCCTTTAACACTTAATCAAAATCCACTTTATGTGTAATGAAATGTGAACATTTTTTGTTCCTGCTGTCTGTGTCCAATTAGCAGTTTTGGAAATGTCACCAACTTTAAAGCCTTTTAAGCACAATTTAGATATATGTTTTCTGGTTGGCCTTATTATAGAGCGGAAAAACTATTTGAGCAGCGTTAGCTATTTGCTGAGGTCCTCCCTTTTCTGTAATTATTTTAATTAGGATTTCCTTGGAAATGAAGACAGTGACACCATTATATACAACAAAATAAGCCCGCCAATCACAGCGCGATACATTCGACTAAGACCAGTTGCGTGGTACAGACACATTTCTATGAGATTGGAAATCTATGGCTGTTCAGGTAATTTCTTTGCAAAACTGCTTTAGATGACTGCGACTATATATAGTCTGCTATCGAGCCTAGTGATCCACTTATATCTAGTGATCCACTTACAGTCTCCGTAGCACGAGGCAACTAGGAGTAGTTCTACCTCCCACTGGATGGGATGCAAGATTAACCCCAGCATTAAATTTGCTGGTGCCCATTTATGCACATGGATGGAGAGAGACACTGTGAATAACATGTCTTGCCGAGGAACACTATATAGCTATGAATTGTTTGTACTCGAGCGTAATAATAAGTCACACCCCTTCAGCTAATGTTTATTGGTCAAGGATGATGATAATAATAATAATAATAATAATAATAATAATAATAATAATAATAATAATAATAATAATAAACACAGACAGGAAAATAACAGCCAACAGACCCGATATAGTGATTAAAGACCACAGAACGAAAACCTGTAAATTTATTGACATGGCAGTACCATCAGACAGAAAAAAAACCGTGAAAGTCACTGAAAAACTATCCAAATATAAGGACTTGGAAATCGAAACAAGCCGAATGTGGGGCATGAGAACGGAAACGATACCAGTTATCATTGGAGCACTTGGAGCTATCAAAAAGGGACTAGAGAGTTATATTGGAAGAATCCCCGGCCAAATAAGCATCAGTGAACTACAGAAGATAACCTTGCTGGATACAGCGCATATTTTGAGGAGGGTGTTGTCAACCTAAAAACTGGCTACCCTTTAGTGCCCCAGGACCATGGTTTGGTCTCGGCGCTAAGGACTTTAAGCAAACATTACGTAAAGAACATAACAATAATAATAATAATAATAATAATAATAATAATTACACTTAAGTGTCAGTAAGAAGAATAGCAGTGACAGCCACTTATTTGAGACACCTATTTAAAGTGCTAAAACTTTAATTAAAACTAGCTACCCATTCTTTAATAATGCCTTATGTGAAGATAAATAGCCACTGAGATAGCTTCATGTGATCAAACTGCAGTTGAAAATGGGAATTCGCAGTATTTACAATAGTTATAAACATCTCGAGCTTCAATTCATAGTTTAGTCAATGTAAAAATAACTGCCTAAGTCCTTTACTAACTGTAGAAAGAACTTGTTATAAACCTAAAATGTATAAATATTTTTTTCTTATTTAACAACGTCAGGTTGCATAGCACCACTTGGTATGGAGAGTAAAGCAATCTCGGATGCGCAAATAACAGCCTCGTCGCAACTGGATGGCACACATACTCCAAAGCAGGCGAGGCTGCACGTAAGAGCAGATGGAAGCGAAGGTGGAGGCTGGTCAGCTCTTAGCATGGACTTTGATCAATGGCTTCAGGTTGATCTTGGTAGTTATACCACAGTGACACGTGTAGCGACTCAGGGGAGGAATGGGCACGACCAGTGGGTGACCAAATTCAGGATACAATATAGTTATGCTGGAATTACTTTTAAGTTTTACAGGAGGACAGAAAACAGTTCGGCAAAGGTATACTCTTATGGGCAACTTAGCATGGAAATTTAATAAATTATTAAACAAACCTCTTAAAGAACCGGGTCTTCTGTAAAGTTTAGAAGCAAAAAAGATACTCACTTTGTCGAGTTGACTATTTGATCACAGAAAACGATTGGGAGTATTTAAGTCTTATAATAGTGTTATTGTAGTGTATAAAGGATAGTTGTACCAAACGTTCAACGGCATTGTGACCGAAAAGTACGGAACAACATTTTCAGTTAATCATTTTTTTAGCAATAATTTACATTTTAAAAATAGGCACTATGTTATGCAAATACTCTGTTTAAAGCTAACTTGCGATCAGGCGTTCTTTTTATCAAAGCTGGAAAACGAGGATAATATTGGTATTACTTGTGTGACCAATGAGTGCTCGCTTGATGCTGCTATTTTTTTATTCTTTTCAGGTGTTTGATGGAAATAAAGACAGCGATACTGTTGTATTCAATAAACTGAGTCAGCCAATCACTGCACATTATATTCGGTTGTTACCGATTGAGTGGCACAACCGCATATCAATGAGAATAGAAATATACGGATGTCCAGGTAAATTTTACTTTCCAATGATTTTTTCCTTTATTAGCTTTTATTTTACCACATTCGTGAGTCACTCGAAAATGGAAATCAATAACAAATATTCAAAAACTGAAAAGAACAGGTGCAAATTAGCAAAAATCTTTTCATCATACAGATGAAAGTATAAAAGGAACAGTGAAAAAGGGGAAAATAACAGTCTAAAATCACTAAACGAGGGAAGAAGTTATGATTGAATCATCATTTTTCCATTTTGCACCGCTGTCATTTAGTTTAATTGAAATTGCGCTATCCATCGCCATTTCTTGGTGACACGAATATGACTTAATTCAAAGCCTTTTAGGATCCGGAATTGTTTATTTGTTTGTTTGTTTGCTCTTGTTCGATCATGTTAGGTTGTATAGCGCCTCTTGGTATGGAAAGCGGAGCGCTCGCTGACGCCCAAATAACCGCGTCTTCAGTGTTGGACGGCAACACCTTTCCAGGGCAGGCCAGATTGCATTTTAAAACAGTTGGAAACAAGGCTGGAGGCTGGTCAGCTCTAAAAAATGATCTTAACCAATGGCTTCAGGTGGATCTTGGTGGTTATAAAAAAGTGACACGCGTTGCAACTCAGGGGAGGAATGGGTACGACCAGTGGGTGACTAGGTACCGACTACAGTACAATGACGGAGTGAGCTTTCAGGTGTATAGGGAGCCTGGAGCTAGCTTAGCGAAGGTGACTTCATGGTTTTTTAGTGGTTCAGTTTTTTGTGTGATTTTACATGGTTCTTTTCCACGTTTAGCGTATTGAAAATGCATGGTGAAATGCAAAAAAATCCCAGTATCTGACTAAACGTATTTTAACCCTTTCAACAAGCGTTAGACCGTATTAAGGGAATTTTGGTTTTCAAGCCATGACAATTTATGAATTTACATCTTACAGAACTACCGTTCAGTTACATTTTTACTACAATTACTCTTTATTGTTTTCTCGTGGGGATGTAAGACTCCATGTTTACGTTTATCCTTAGGCATTTGATGTTCGATTATCGATTTGAAACGAGCACTCTCTCTAAAAAGCGGCCTCTAAAGCTCATAAAAAAGACCCCCCCCCCTTTTCTGTTAAGGCCCCCTTCCCCAACTCCTAAAGGAAGAAGTAACACCCCAACCTCCCTCCCCCTTCCCAACCCGTTGTGGGCTTTGAGGGACTTTTACAGTTTTTTTAAGGTAGTCTATCACTTCAATCTCAGTTGTCTATAATAATGTCTATAATATATAGTTCCTTAACATTATGTGAAATAACAAATTACTTTTTCCAATCATGTTTAGGAGTTCAATGGGAATCAAAACAGTGATACCGTTGTTTACAACGTATTGAGCCTGCCGATCACAGCACGATATGTTCGGTTAATACCAATAGAGTGGCACAATCACATATCAATGAGAATAGAGATCTATGGTTGTCCAGGTACACTTTAGTATTTTCAAGGCCAAAATGTCTGCAAATAAGTGTCAAATTGACTCTGGAGAAATTATTAAACAAACGTTTAGAAAACGTCTATGGCAGTTATTGTCTAGACCAGGATTAAAACAAGAAAAACTTATATTTTAATTATTACACCTTGTCTAAACACCGTCTGCGTAACTTGCAGTGCAAACATATATGTTGTAGCATCGAGTGTACACACCCTCAGAAAATGCTCTAGTGTCGATTAAAACGTCTATTTATACAGGTTGATCTCTGTTTTATAGCATACAAAACGTTGTGTTTGAAATCAAGATTTTTTTACCGACATGCGTTATCTTGACATGTTTTTCACCGCTGCGTTTCTTTTATTTTTACTGAAGTAAACATGGCCTAAGATTAAAGAGTGTCTATGATTTGCTTGTAATTGGGACAGATCATAAGAGAAGCGCATAAGGAGGCAGATGCGAATCTTAGCACGTTACTAACGAGTCGAATAAGGTTTTACAGATAAATCGGCATACATTCTCTTCTTTCTTTCCCGAAAAAAGGTTGTGCTGCAGCACTTGGCATGGAAAACGAAGGGATCACTGATGATCAGATAACCTCCTCATCACAGCTGGATGACTCTCACGCCGCACAAGAGGCAAGGCTGAACTTTAAGGCGGATGGTAGCAAGCGAGGAGGTTGGTCGGCTCAAATCAATGACTTGAACCAATGGCTGCAAGTAGAGCTTGGTTCTTTGAAACGTGTTACGCGTGTGGCGAGTCAGGGGAGGAATGGGAAGGACCAATGGGTGAGCAGATACAGGTTAAAGTACAGCGATGATGGAGTATCGTTCAAGTTTTATAAGGATACAATGAACAGTTCGGCAAAGGTATGCCCGCTGTAGCAGGTTCTTCTAGCAATTGGTGCTTGGAACGTCTTTGCCCTAGAAAATATATCTTTGTTATACTAGGTGCAGATGGGACTTTTCCTGTAGAAAACAGAGGGAGTAACGGAAGGGGGCAGAGAATTTCTCAATTGCCCAAATAAGGAGGCGATGAGAATTTTAGGCACTTTGGAAAAAAAAGTGAGGCCAAGAGCGTCTGGGTCCCTCTCCTCCCCTCCCCTCCCCTCTAATTTTAATTACTGTAAAAGGCTGTACATAATTTATAGAAGGTCTTTAATTCATAGGTCTGGATCAAAAAAGTCATCAGTGTTTTTACAATCCCAACTGATTGATAACTTCCAGCTTACTTTTTAACCAACTTTCTCTCGTTGTCAGGTATTTTATGGAAATCAAGACAGTGACACCGTTGTATACAACATTTTAAGCCCACCAATCACAGCACGTTATATTCGACTGAAGCCTGTTGAGTGGCATAATCATATATCAATGAGGATAGAATTCTACGGTTGCTTCGGTACAGTATTTTATACCATGCCATAGAAAATACAGCCAATCAGAATACAGGAAAGCCGTTGTATATTCGACGGTATTCAACCCAACCTTCCCATAGTGCGCTGCGACTGTATTCTCGACGAAATTTAGTAAGCGTATTTTCTATGGCATGGTATAAAATAGTTACACAACACTTTCTCGTGGTATACTATGGAATATCCCACTTGTCACTTGTATTTTCTTGGCATACACACTCGCCTAAAGGCTCGTGTGTATACCGAAAAAATACAAGTGACTCGTGGGATATTCCATAGTATACCACTCGAAAGCGTTGCATAACTAGTATATATACTACTAACTACTAACTATGACTCGTATTGAGAAATAAAAAAATAAAATAAGAATAAAAATACACTCCTTTATCGGAATCCTGGCTCGATGCACTCGCCTCTTTGAGTCAGGTTGTTTTGAAGATCAATACAAATTAAATTTAAATTTGAAAGTCAGAATAGCAAAAAAATTGAAAGAACTTATCAAAAACAATATCTGCAAAACACTATCGGCCTACAGCAGTTTCCAATACACCAAAAAACGTTTTTGCCTTATTTATTCTCGCCTACAATACCCCAGATACAAATGAACCAACCACTGAAAAGGCTGCTAAAAGTAGTTAAAGTAAGTTAAGTCGGTGGGCTTATATTGAGATTTAGCTCTTAAAGAATGCTATTACTTCTTTTCCCTACCCTACAGTTTCGTTCGAATGTCGCTACAGTATTTTCAAAGACTTTGTTGTTCATTTGAGGGCTTTAAAAATTGCTTTTTTGTTTTATATTTTAAAGCTTAGCGAGTGCGCGCCTAAACGTCTTCAGACACAACGTCCCTTTTCAACTACCCAACTTATTTCTTTCGGCTTTAATACATAAAAGGCTCACCAAAAAACCTTTGAACTAGAAAAACATATAATGTTTATAGATGAAACGTTGCAATAACTGGTTATAAGATAGCAATACCTAACTGTTAACACGATTATTTAAACTAAACTTATTTACTTTAAAGCGCCTACTGTTGCTCCAACCTCACCCTCGCCGGAAATGACGACAACGAAAAACAACTCAGCAGAAAGTGTGCCAACCGTCGACTTTAGACCGGAAGCGAATCGAGGTGCCAAAAAGGCGGGAAAAGGTAACCTAAGCGTGGGGTGTTTACCCTTTCTTCCTTCTTAAATTTCACTTCCATGAGCATCTTTAGACATCTTTTCAATCTAAAATATTATCTTTTAATACATGTAGATGGAATGTCACAAGTAATGGAAAAAACCACTAACGGAAGTGATAATATATCAACATGCAAGAGACAAAGATCGTTAAAACTCGTAAACCGTTACACGGGTAGTATTTTTATTAATTTTACTCTGAGTTAATTGACGTGCTTGTTAACTCTTGACAGGTATTAACGTTCCTGCTGTTGTCGTGCCTGTGGTGGTATGCATATTGATAGCAGTCTTGCTATTGGTTGGATTCTTTTTTTGGAAAAGGTGAGACTGAATATGCGTTGGTATGGCTCAACTGGTGAGGGGGGGGGGGGACAATGCCCGATTCCCTCTATGGCGTGCGCGTGCAGGAAATCACAGTAGTTGTATTCATCTTTGCTCAGTCTCGCGCATGGTTTGATGAATACAACTACCATCATTCCCTGTAGGCGCGCGCAATAGAGGGAATCAGGCATTCCAAGGTCGAGCAGACTTCCCCGTTCACACCAAAAAAAACACATCTTAATAATCAATGTTTAATTTGCAAGCGTTTGCACAGGATTATGACAAATCCCATTTGAAACTTTTTCGTCAGTAGCTCTAGTAAGTAAGTTTTATGCATCACATAATTTTTAAAACAATTTTTGAGCAGCGTTTAACAAGAGGCTAGAGAATGACATTAACAAAAGTGTCCGGTATGACTTTTTAAAGTTAGTAACTTCATAACAAAGCATTTAGCCTTAAAACTATAAAATTACTTTCAAGAAAAACACTGTCGGTTTGTATGATTGTCTGTCGATTGATTAATTAATTAATTAATTACGGTAATGAAAATCAATCATTTATTCATTCATTTATTTTTTTTGAACAGTAAAACTTGTACTAAAAACGAAAAATCAGCAAAAACCAATTTCAGTGTGTTTGAATTTCGATGAAATAAAGTATGTGGTTAACCCTTGCTCAAACAATTCGTTTTTGTTTTCACACAGGAGAAGATCTGAAAGGAGTGAGAATATAAAACCAGTCGTTTACAAGAGGTCAGTAAAAATACGTTAGCTCCCGCCGTGATTGTCAATACGACATATTCTTACTTTGCCTATAAAACCCTGTTATTAGTAAGATGAACATATCCAACGAATCCAGAGGTGGGGGAGGGGCGATTTTTGTCTGAAAAAGAGGGGGGAGGGCGGAGTGAAGGTGGACATTTCTTTCTGTCAGGGGGAGGGGAAAGTGTCGTCTAATATTTTCTTCGGTATATAGTAAGTTGGGGGAGGGGCACTGGATGAATAAATGTTTCCGGGTCTAGTGGTTCCCTTTCCGACTTAACGCCTAAAAACAACTATTCCTACTCCCCCTTTGAAATCAATGCATATGGGATACCAGTCATGACAGGTTATGAACTTCTAATGGTTCTAATGTTCTTTAATTTCTAGTCCTTTTTCACTGCCTCTTTTTTATATATTTATGTATGTTTTTTTCTTTTTCTTTTTTGTATGTCTCCAAAATTTATATATTGTGCAGTGAAAATGGATTCAATTAAATTAACTTATTTCATATCAACACATCTTACAAACTCAAACAGGCAGCGTTATCTATGTTGATATATTCTCTATATAGTTCTCAACGTTTTTCACTTTGTCGTGCAAGTTGGTTATACATGTACTTGAAGCGCGAGGCACGTGCATTCGTAAAAAGCTGCTCAAATTGTGACTTTCAGGTTTTTTCTAGCTTTGTATACTTCCTGGTCTTCTAAACGAACATTTTGGTCATTTTTTTACCTTTTTTCTAAGAAAAAAGTTGTTTGATGTTAGGTTTTTTTGGAATATATATTTAAATACTTTTTTTTATTTTCAGGGCAACCAATGAATTATCCACAGCAGAGGAGAACTTGTGCGATGATGACCGGTAAATATCTTAAAAACACATTTACTATATAACAGTCAAACCGCGGGACACCACCACACATAAACACCACGTTAATAGCTGTAAAATAGGTGAACAGTCAAGTTGGCTGAGAAGTGAAAATGTGTTCATACCCCGTGCTTAGTCACGTGACATACATCAGGATAAAATGACTAGTAAAGGAGGGGAGAGTCTAAAATGATACATTTATATCGCAATATCTTTCGTAAGCGGACGTGATCTCGGTCTTGTGATCTTGGCCTTAAGTATACATAAAATTTACAGTGTAGGCAAACTCCAACAATAAGAGGCGCGACACTTAGAGCAAGGTTACCAATAACATTGCATTAATGCATTCCTTTCTTACAGGGACGATGTGTTGCTGTGCCAAGAAACCTAAGAGCTTTTGTTAAACAAAGACAGAAACCTCTGACTTCTTGATCACGATAACCACATTTCAGTAAAAGCTTGTAACATGAAATAAATAAAAAAAATACTTGGAACTCCTACTTAACTATCCTTAACAAAAGGCTAAATCACGATACGTCCGCTGTTCAAAGAAGCTATCATCAGTGTTAGTCATTGTTCTGATGTACAAAATTGAAGGAAACCCTGCAAAAAAGTTTTGTGAACTAGAAAAACTCTAAAAAAGAAATCATAGACCAACAAGAAACAAGGATAGACACGACTGTAGGAAGATTAAAATGGATTGTCAATAACAAACTTTGCAATATTTGCCATTTCTTTTTTTAAGTTGCACCATTAGTGACGTAGCTGACTTAAGCCAACAATAGCGGGTAATTTTGCTTTTGGAATGCGTGTTGAAAGCAAACTGCCTGCGTCCTTTTCTCTTGTCTATGTACTCTACTATACTGATTTTGCTATGTTTGAGAGAGTGTTTTCTCTGCTAAGACTCACAGTCTACTAGAACTTATTGCAACTACTAGCTGCAATGTGTATTATGTTAAACTAGTCATTTAATCTAATTAAACGAGAGCAAACACAAAGGATGTTTAACGCTTTCATTGTTCTTTAAATGAAACAGAATAAAAATAAACTGATCATCGCCTTAGTTTCATAGTCTTGGAGGTTCCCGAATGAAGTTTAATTTTTGACCAGACGTTTGAAACAGAAGATATGAGCTTTCCTTAACTAAAATATCTGCCAATGATATTATAAATAAACCACTGAATGCAATGAACACACGACACATCTCCACGGCCCGGCCAAGACCTGTACGCATGCGCACAGCCTATTACCCGTGGAGTGGCAGCTATGGACAGCTGTTTCGTCCTTGTAAGGACTCATCAGCATGGCATAGCCAGGAAGGGTCTCACATAAGATCATAGACCCCGCCGTTTACTCCAGAGGCGAACCCGAAGGTTGCTATAAACCCCAGCTCCATATGGAACCATGCTGATGAGACCTTACAAGGACGAAACAGCTGTCCATGGCTGCCACTCCACGGGTAATAGGCTGTGCGCATGCGTACAGGTCTTGGCCGGGCCGTGGAGATGTGTCGTGTGACCATATCATTCAGTGGTTTATTAATGATATTATGTTACAGCCACCTCGGCCTCACGCAGTAGGAAGAGATGTCCATTTGTCGTTATGTTTGTGTGTCATTTCTAAGCCTCACGTACTGCGTCTAGTGGACTCTCTAATGACGTTGCATAAACGACTACTTAAAACCTCGACCATGGGCTAATTTTGGGAGCAGGGTTGGCGCCGTGGTGAGAGAGCTCGCCTCCCACGCACCAATGTGGCCCGAGTTCGATTCCGGCCCGGTGCCATATGTGAGTTGAGTTTCTTGTTGGTTCTCGTCCTTTCTCCAAGGGTTTTTCTTCGGTTTTCCTCCCTCCACAAAAACCAACACTCCAAATAATTCAAATTCGATCTTCGATGCACTCACATGTCCTAACAAGCTCCTGTGAGCTCTTTTGTGAATAAATTACATTTACAATTACATAACGTTGACATCACATATCTCCATGTGTTTCTAGTCGGCATAGCGTGCAAAGTAAAACAAAAAAATATAATCGAGTGAGATTCAGATAAGATTGACATTGTTTTCTTTTTGGAAAGGGTCTTTTTAAGCTATGACGTCATTGCCCCTCTGCGTTACCCCACCGACCGAAGAGCACTGGGAACTAGAGACATGGATGGGAACTATTAAATAACTACAGAAATATTTGAGACGTGAATAGAGATCAAGTTAAGCACAAGAAGAAATAAATTTTTGACAAATTTCCTAAAACTTATTTGAGATCCCCTTGGGAAACGCCATGGCTTCTGCATGCATTGCGTGCCGTTTATTTATTTGAGAGGTCCTTATTTGACGAGATAGTCACAGGGCTCTTTGTAAGATATTCATTTATGCATGTTGGGAGTCATGTAAATTGAGCTTCATGTATTTCTGAGAAACCGAAGCATGTTATCATGGCGTAAGAAAGCTTGGTTATGGAATTTGTTGCTTGCGGTGTTGATCATTACTTCGCAATACAGAGAACCAGAGACTGCGGAGGTGATCGTGATGCCGTGGCAAGCTTTATGTGTGACAATCATCGTGTTTAATCTACAGTCATCAGGTAAGTATATACAATATCGACCTTTGAAGGCATGGACGGGAGATTGGACAGACATCACACGCCAAAAAACATAAACAATCGTAGCTCGAAACTGAAACTTTATTGCTCTTTTGACATCATTATTCCACGTATTTTGATAATTATTTGAGCAATAACGGCTCAGCTCAATCGTAATATTGTACAATAGAACATAAAATACAGTATAATCTGAGGGTGAAATGGATACTTGATAAATATACATGGAAAGAGCTTGAAAGTAACGACCTCCAAAAAAATATAAAACTTTACGGTAATATAACTGATAAATCATACCGCGTATCACTTTTTAAAGAATGGTAAGTTGGTTGTTAGGCCTTCGCGAGCTTTTTCTTATTAACGCTGCGCAAAGGTCAGTGGAAACCAGAAGACCAAAATTAACTAAATTTTGCGTGATTCTCGGAAAGGAAACTAAGGAAAGAGCAATAATTGGCCTAAAGGGAAGGTATATCGAGCGTTAAATCGACTCCAACTTAATATGGCGACCGCGGCAATGGAATGAAATGGAGTTTCCGCGACAATGTCTCTCTGACGATTAGAGTTCGACTTATAACTAACCTTCCTAGACATCACGTAAATTCCACTGAAATTTCTAGGAAAGCTGAAATGAAGTAGGGGTCTCAGTCCTAAATGCAATGTGTATCGATCGCTCGATTAGTCAAATGCCGAATCCAATCGATTTCAGGTCCAGCAAGAGAATGATTTAGGTTTTGCGTGAATTTATATTGATAAGCGTGTGATTGGTGATGACGGACCAGCAGCTAGGCTACTGAATGCACAAATAAATACCCGAATTCTTACTTATGCACATAGAACAGGATTGTATTTACGTTAAAAAATGCAAATTACAATCGTTACATATACAAGGCTCAGAAAAACTACATCCAGATTCTCAAGTGCTCCTTTTAAGCATCCAACAAATACTCATGAAAAAGCACAAAATGGACGTAGACAATAAAATTCTACTATAACTGATACAAAGTATAATTAACAATTATTCTTTGAAATCGAGGTGAATATTCTGCCGCTATTCTGCCGCTATTCACCTCGATTTCAAAGAATAATTGTTTTAGTATATACACACGAAGTGATCTCAACAACAAGCGATCTCAAAGTTTTTTAGAATAGCCAGCCAACTTCATAATTTGACACTTTTCGACCTTTTTGTGTCCCGAAATAACCTATTTTTACTAAAGTTTTTTCGACTTTCTTCTGACTGTACCATTGATTTGCAGAATCCCTTCGTTGGCCAGCTGGAACATACGGGATACCCAAACCTGTATCCGGGTGTCCTCGGGCTGGTGGTTTTCGTTGGAGAACGGGATGGAGGCTTCAGGATACAAATTATTATGATGATCGAAACAAGTCAAACAACTCAAGGTCAACAGAATTCCACATTGATGGAAAAGTAACTAAGATCATAGTTAATAGATCGTTCTGTATAAAAGATACAACCACTGATGACTGGAATAGACCCACGTGGCCGCAAGGTTAGTCAAAGACATGCAGCTCAATGAAGGGAAAGAATTTGTGAAATTTCCAATAGGTATATCCTAAAAATTAAAATTAGTAGATACTAATCCCCGAGGGTTAATAGACTCGGCCCTACCCTGTGGATATTATCAAAATGAAGATAAAATTAAATTTCATATTTCCTACTCAATTCGTAGGGATGACTTTAAAGGAAAATATTGACCTTCTACAGAAGTTACTAAAAAAAATTATGAATTCTTCTAATTATTTCTTTTTAATATTTAAATTATGTAATTCATCTATTCATTTTTAAATTTAAGAAATAATTTATTATCAGTTCAGATTGATGTAATTTGATTGATTATTTCTTTTCTTCAAATTCTCTGCTTTTGCAAATGATACTGACGTATGAATTCATCGTCATGCAAAAAGAGCTACTTGGTGTTTTTGATGTCGTTTGATGTTCTCTTCACCTAGCTTTACTGTTCACCTGGGAATATAAGTTTTTGTCACCGTTTTTGTCATGTATAATTTACTGTATTTTGGACTCACCAGAAATAACTAAAGATGATGCAATTTGCGATTCAATTTGTTGTGCCATCATCGCATTTTCGCCTATAGTCGACGCTGTGTGTATGCTGTAGAATACAGGATTCAGAAAGCTATATCTTTTTTATTTATGCGGATAAATTGTATATATAATTTTGTCAACATACATGTTTTTCTGGTTTTATAGGAGCTTATTACGCCAGCTTTTGCATGCAGTCTAATATATTATTGTTAATTAAGCGAGTCTTTTAACTCGAAATACGAAAGCAAATATACAGATTCAACAGTACCTTTATCAGTATTTTCTATTCAATTGCCATATCTTTATTACTGTACATGTTGTTTCATAATCTTATGATAAAATAAAACCTTAAGAAATTGGTAGTAAAATGAATCTCGTACATTGCAGGGAAATACTGTATTTATAGAAGAAACGAACACTGCCCTGAAGGTTTGTCTTCAGGATGGGTCTTCTGGAATGACGACGAATTTGATTTTAATGACAAGGATGGAACGCTTCCCGATGGCAGTTATGTTCATTTCACAGAGATCAAGTTTTGTTGTAGAACTGACGGAAACAAAAACGATCCTATCTACCTCCCCACTGAGTCTCCATTTTTCCTGCTGGCTTATGAGTCAGCGAAATGCCAGATGGTTAAGTGGGCGATACCTAGTCTGGAGTGGATATATTATTTTACGACTGACTGGAACAATGACGACCAACGAAATGGGTCCTATCCTTACAATGCCGGAAAGATGCATCCGACCATTTATTACTGTTACTACCAAGGTAAGAAAACATGCATTAGACTAAGTGCGAGCTGTGCTACTAAGCTTTGATATATTAAAATTAGAAATAACACAGTTTGCTTCGTAAAACGACAACTTAACTGCATTGAAATTGTTCCAAAAAATCAAAAATCAAAAACATCGAGTGATATTCCACAACAAACACAGTGTACGAATTACTTTGCAATCTTTCTTTAGCTAATAATATTATTATTATTACAGTACTTGGCTCACCAAGTGTTTAGTTTTTAGTTAGTTAGTTGGTTTTTAGTTAGTAACTTTTTATTGTAGTAAGTTAATATAAGAAAATTGTAAGTCCAGACGTATGCTTCTGGGCATGTTTCTTTTGCAAATAATAAAGAATTGCTTCCTTCCAGTACCAGTTACAAAGGAGATAGACCCTCTAAAAGCTCCTAATACAAAAGCAGCAAATATTTCAAAAGAACAACTACGAATATTTTCCTATTTTTCAGGATGTAACAAAACCTTAACGGCCGTCAGTGGCACTTTTCAGTCACCAAACTATCCAAGAAATTACCCGGATGGACAATACTGCTCTTGGAGAATCATCGTTAATACAACACAACAAATTCACTTGGTGTTTTCAAGCTTTAGTTTGCAAAAGGAGAGGTTCACTGACGAGGTATACGTGTATGATGGAGATGATACAACAGGAGGGCTTTTGGAAGTGTTCTACGGAGGTCACCCTCCCCCAAAGGAAGGAATCTACTCCTCGTCAAGCCGGATGTTTGTAATATTCAAATCAGACAAGACTGGCTCTTACACAGGCTTCAACGCTTCTTACCATGCTGGTAAAAAACCAGGTAAGTGTTATCGTTTGCTTCCGTATTCTTATCCGTAAAATTCAATTAATTTATATTGAGAAGCACATCTAAATTCGTATTGGCTTTTCATTTCAGTGTATATGGCAACATGCGATTCAGAAAGCGCGGCATATCCCTAGTTCTCGTTGCTGTTCATTAGGTTTAGCGAACTTGACATTTCTAATGCGGGAAAAAGCATGTACCGAATTTCAAACAGTAATTGGGTGAAGTTTCCCGTAATATCCAGCTGTGTGTTATCAGACAAAGCTGAAGGCTGAGGCTGATAACACCGACTGTCGTCTGTTAGTACTACGAATCCTAGAACCTTAGTACAATTCTCTGGTTAAGTAACTTACTTTTCCGGTCAAAACTATTGTACAGTTCTTAGTGTCACGACTGCGAACTCGCCCATTCCGGAAGTGTCGGCATGGGTTACTGTTATAGCTACGACTGCAAAAGTCTCGGAAAAAATGTCACAGTCTGTCCTTACTTCTACGACTTCAAAAGCCCTAAAAGCCACTGTCGAATGCATGAAAATCGATATTCGCGCTTCTATGAAACAACGAGGTTTATTGCTTAGAGCTGTTGCCTAAAACTCAAACTAAATTAACAAAACACATTTAATTGCATTTTCTAACACTTAATTTATATATTGTTATTATGCATTATGCGTATATGAAGGAGAGAGACGGGAAAGGGAGAAATGCATGGCATACAGTTGAAATAGCAAATTTGGTCAAGGAAAATGAAGTGGCCAGAAGGATTGGTAATTCAAAACAAACTATTTTTCAGGATGTAACGAAACCCTTACTGCAGTCAATGGCACTTTTCAGACACCAAACTATCCAAGAAATTACCCGGATGGACAGTACTGCTCCTGGAGGATCACGGTTAATACAGCCCAACAAATTCACGTCGTGTTTTCAAGCTTTCGTTTGCAAAACGAGATTAACACGGACGCAGTTTATGTGTATGATGGAGAGAACGCTACAGGGGAGGTATTGGGAGTATTTTACGGGGGTGACCCTCTCCCAAAGGAGGGAATCTGCTTCTCGTCTAACCGGATATTCGTACTTTTCAAATCAGACAACGAGGGTTCTTACCATGGCTTCCGCGCTTCATATTATGGTGTTAATACGTCAGGTTAGTGTTGATGGGCCTGTATACTAGTCTTGGTTGTAACTCTTGATGAATGTTCTTTTAACATATTTTTTAAAAAAGGTATTTCTAAACTTAGATTGCTTGTTTGGTTTCGCGTCACCACTCATGGCAGAAAACAAAGCAATAATTTGAAATCCTCATAAATGTGTGTTATTTTACTATCATTAGTAAAAACTCAGTCGTTTTCTATTGGATATCCGCGAATGTGATTGGTTCTTGCATTGTTTTCTATTCGCAGTTATAGTTCACCACTAAATTTTCTCCGATTCTGATTGGTTTAAATTGAACACGTGACGCGATAGTGCCCGTCCGCCGGAGGGCACTATCAGCCCATAGTGCCCTCCCGTGAAAAATGCCCGGATCGATAGTGCCCGCCCGTGACCGTTTTTAGTAAACAAGCTGCCTGCAGACAAAAAAAACCCAACCAAATTCACTGCATTTAGTGGGTTTCTCGTCTAGTTTTGTTTCGTTTTTTTAATTTCGGCTTTCAATTGCGTTTTTTATCCTGAAAAGTAAAAATAATTCACGATGCTTGTTTTTGTATGTGCGCGCGGAAGAAAATTTAGTGGTGAACAATAAAGACAATAGAGTGTTTAGGTCTCGGAACTATCGGTCTGATAGTTGCCCCTTGAAAATTTGATGTTCTTCATATTAGCCCTCGAAGCTTCGCTTCTCGGGCTAATATTTGTTTTAAGAACATCAAATTTCCGCGGGGCAACTATCAGCCGATAGTTCCTCGACAGAAACACTCTATTGTTAAAATAGAACACGATCGCGCGCGCGCGCGATTTTTCTTAATTTTTGGCTTAAAAATATATAAAATAGTAGATTTTGTACTGCAACCAGTTTAGAGTTTCTACTAAAACAATTAGACTACTCGCCCTCGTTTTCTATGAACGACAGTCAACTCGGCTGCGCCTCGTTGACTATTCGCTCAAACTGAATTTCAAACAATGATTGGGTGAGGTTTCCCGTAATATCCAGCTGTGTGTTATCAGACAAAGCTGAAGGCTGAGGCTGAAAACACCGACTGTCGTCTGTTAGTACTACGAATATAGAAAGTATAACAACTTTTCAACGTTAACCGTAGTGCAAATCTGGTTAACTAACTTACTTTTCCGGTCAAAACTACAGTTCCTAGTGTCAAGACTGCGAGCTCACACATCCCGGAAGTGTCGCCATCGGTTACTGTTACAACTACGACTACAAAAGTCTCGGGAAAAATGTTACCGTCTGTCCTTACTTCTACGACTTCAAAAGCCCTAAAAGCCACTGTTACTACAACAACGCAAATTCAGGGCGTGACGTCCTCTCTTACTCTTACTACGACGACTGTAAAAGCATCAAAGATCATGCCATTATCCACTACACATGCTCCGGAAGCTACGTCCTTATCGTCTGTTAGTTCTACGAACCCGGGAGCCCGGACGCATTCACATCCCACCACTGCTGAGATAAAAACAACGCCCAAAGGAGAACCGTGGACACCAACAACTAAAGGACCGCAGAGGAAAGGTGTGACGCATTCATCTTCGATTATTATACGATGAAAAAAAAAATAATACCCAAAGCAAAGCCGTGGAGTCCAACAACTAATGGGCCGCCAAAGAAATATGGTAAAAATAAAAAGACCTGTCCAGTACCTCACGTTTTGACGTTTGGAGCGAATCTATTTCTTTGGGAACAGGCGAGGCCCAGACTCATGCTATATTTATGTGTTCTATTTAAGTGTAATATCTAACGGTTTTGTTTGCTACTATGCATGAAAATCCATACTCGTGCTTCTAACCCTCGTATCGATAAAAAAGGAATAAGCGCTCCCTTAGAATTATGAAACAACGAGGTTCATTGCATAGAGCTGTTGCCTAAAACTCAAACTAATTAACAAAACAACTTTATTGCCATTTTCTAACACTTAATTTATATATTGTTATAATGCATTATGTGGTATGACGGAGAGAGACGGAAAAGGGAGAAATTCATGGCATACAGTTGTTTAAATAAAATATTTGAAAACGGTAAATTTGGTCAAGGAAAATGAAGTGGCCAGAAGGATTGGTAATTCAAAACAAACTATTTTTCAGGATGTAACGAAACCCTTACTGCAGTCAATGGCACTTTCCAGTCACCAAACTATCCAAGAAATTACCCGGATGGACAGTACTGCTCCTGGAGGATCACGGTTAATACAGCCCAACAAATTCACTTGGTTTTTTCAAGCTTTCGTTTGCAAAACGAAAAGGACACGGACGCAGTTTATGTGTATGATGGAGAGAACGCAACAGGGGAGGTATTAGGAATGTTTTACGGAGGTCACCCGCCCCCAAAGGAAGGAATCTGCTTCTCGTCAAACCGGATATTTGTAATATTTAAATCAGACAACGAGGGTTCTTACCATGGCTTCAGAGCTTCATATTATGGTGTAAATAAGTCAGGTTAGTGTTGATGGGCCTGTATTTAGTCTTTCTTGTAACTCTTGATGAAATATAATGTGAATATTTAATTGTCGTATGGGAGGCATTTCTAAATTCAGATTGCTTAAGCTTGTTTGGTATCAACTAACCACACATGGCAGAATACAAAGCACTAAATGCATTATTGAATCCTCGTAAATGTGTGTTGTTTACTGTCACTGAATATGGCTTAATCGAAGTCAGCTTCTGTTATGAGCGGTTTCAAAAAACTGGCCAAATCTTCCCACCCTCATTGGTCAAGAGAAATGGTCGATAGAATTTAGAAGTGATAACTATTCATTACTGTTTAAATCGAAGTGATATCATCTTTTCCTCAAAACTAGAGCCATGTACAATTACCACGAGCCCACAAACGAATGCTGAGAAGTCAACATCTGGGCCTCCAAAGGAAGGTGGAAAAAAAGATGATAGTAAACAACCACAGAAAAAAGGTAACAAACCTATATCCTATAAACCACGTAATGCAAAGGTCACACGACACATCTCCACGGTCTGGCCAGTACCTGTATGCACAGCCTATTACCAGTGTCCTACACTTATAAAGTTCAGACGATCCAAATTAGTAATGATTTCTTTTTCTCCTCTTCGTTTCGTTCAACAATTCACGAAACAGCACAACTAATTTTTTACTAATTTTTGCTAATGTCAGTAAGTAGGAATGCTAACCTCTTTCTGCCCCAGGCTTGATAGATAAAATTATTCCTACTGATTGCTCACTCAGGGTACTTTTTGTTTATCGTACGTTTTCCAGGTTTTAATGTGGTACCAGTGGTTGTTCCAGTGGTGTCTGCTGTTTTTATAGCTACTCTTGTTGCAGCTGGAATATGTTATTGCAAAAGGTAATAGCGATATAGCCACACACGTATCGACCAATTTTATAACCTCGATACGTATTGTATTTATTTAAGGTTTTGAAATTACAGTCCCTTTATAATTGATCAACAACGAGGTGATCATGATAAGGTATCCGCGAATTTGGTTTTGAAAACGACGTTTCAAGGGTTAGCTCATCACCAGAGGAAATAAACTCATTTTGGATTGTAAGAATTGAAGTGTAATTTTAAATATTTTTACACTAAACAGTGTTTCCTTTAAACTGTAATTATTAGATGTATGCCATCTAAGTCATGACCACTTCGAGGTTATTGACAGTCAATATTCCGTGTGTACTTTAATTTACTTAATAGCAAGCTTCTTTCAAAATACATGCCCTGTATCTATTAATTTGTTTGTTTCTGTGTAGGAAAAAGTGTAAAAGACTCCCTGGACAAGACGATGCAATTTATATAAGGTATTTGCAAAATTTGTTTTACAGAGAAATAATAAAATGCCAATGAAGATAAGCCACAGATTTCGCAAGGCATTAAAATGCGTTGTTTAGCCGAATTACTGCCTTCTGAAACGTTTAGGTTGCCCTCCCTATCCGAGCCAGAGGCTCATGTATAAAGCGCACGACAGTAATTAAAATTAAGTATAAAGACAAGGGGAACTAATATAATTAATAATTAATAAAATATTAAAAAGTACATTAAGATATAAATATCAATAAAAATATACAAATGCTTCAGCCCCCGGTATCTAAATACTTTTATCATATGACCCGTACGGACCCGCGCGCAATTTCCTTGGAAAACCATATGAAAAAAAGTCCCGTATGAGGGCCGTACGCCTCGCTCTAGCAGGGCCGGAAAAAGCCGTACGGCCCTACTAGAAAAGCGTACGGCCCCGCTACTGCCGAAATTGGAACCAGTTGATCCCACAGCTTTGAATTCAGATGAGTAATAGTTAAGATTTTTCTAAAAAGCAAACTGATGTCTAACATGTTTATTAAAACTTAACTATCTAGAAAACAATGTAGTTTGCAGGCGCAAAAATTTAAAACAAAACGTGTTTAAACTCGGCAAATGATGAAGAAATACTCCGGACAACAACAATAAAATCGAAATAAAAGCCGTAAAAAAACCAACATAATCGGACAAAGACGTTTCCTGGTTTGTAGTCATGATAAACATTGAAGAAAAAATGCCAATGCGAAGTAAACATAAATTTCTCTTTTCTCAGGCTGCGGAAATTTTAAATCACAACAAACAAAATGCGAGTACCTGTTTGCGACTAACCTGATCAATGACACAGTTTTCCGCTTGTTTTCACGAAGCATTTTAAGCACAATTTGGACATCAACTTTAATGCAGAGCTCAACATCGTCGATGAACTAACGAATGCAAGTACTAAGCAGCAACAGCAGACGTTCATGAATCTACGACCCGTGGTAAACAAACCAATTTGAAGCCGAAGGGAAACGAAGCGAAGCAAAATCCTGAATTGCTAGTACAATCCCTTAACAAGTCTTCATGTAGTTGATAGATTATGATCTAGTGTTGTTTTTAACATCCAAAATCCTTCTTGGAGGAAAATTAATTAATCCTCTCGTTCAAACCAACTGTGAATTTCGACAAAAGAAACGTCGCTTAGTTGTTCAATCAGGTTAAATTCAGTCTTCGCTGAGACGAGCATGACTAGCCGAAACGTCGTGCAAACTCTTTGTTGTAGTCCTTCACAAACGTTTCCTTTGAAATTCCTCCTAACTGCATTCCTGTACGAGGAATTTAGTCGGATTTAAATCTCCTTGGATTGAAGCTTAACTCAGCGATTTGGTTGACAATTTTGAAGTTTTAAAACTTTGCACGCACATCGCAGTTCAAATGCACTTTACTTGCTTCCCCAACAAATTATACGAGCTACCATTGGCTTTTCAAAATGCGCGCGAAATGGGCCGCCGCGTCTGCATCCACGAAAGAAAAAACAATAAAAAATTCAGTGGTCATATGATAAAATGCTTATTGACTGAGTTAGGTCGGGCCGGACGGGAAAATATTTGGCTCTCGGTCAGGACGCACGGACCTCGCTGCGCTCGGTCCGTACGTCCTGACCTCGAGCCAAATATTTTCCCGTCCGGCCCTCCCACTCAGTCAATAAGTACATAATATTTTGTTGGTTTCAGGTTAAACCGGGAATCAACCGCTTCAGAAGAAAATACGGAATTATGATAAGTAAGAATCAAAACCTTCTTACACTCTCCATTTTAAAGATTATTACTCAGTTACCGTGTTTGAATACAAATGAAAGACCGTTGAGCTGGTAATGTTTACAATTTTTTTTATTCCTAGCGGGTGTACCAGTATACTTTTTAAGCACCATACGCTATAAATAATATGACAATAGGCCAGATCTTCTGTAGAAATCTTAAAACCAGTTTTCTAGATCGTTGCAAAATTGTTTGTTATGCACGGCATCGTTTATAAGTATTTGTATTCTTGTTGAAAATAAAATTATTACAAGCAATGGACTCATATAATAGAGCAGTTTTCAATTCAGTGTCGTAAAACAAAAACCAAAGTAATCACTCTAGCCAATCACAAAGGGAACAGGCAATCCAGTGGACCAATCAAAACTCGAAGCAAATACATGTAGCCGACGCGGAGCGCGGGAAAACGTGCGCGAGCCGAGCGAGTCACAATTGGTTTTGGTTTTAGTTCTGATTGGTCGAGAATGTGACGCGAGATTTCTAAACCAATCACTGAGCGAAGTAATGCAAAACCAAAGCAAATGCGAATTACTTTCGACACTCAAGTGAAAACCGCTGTATTGGCCTCGAAAACTGTTTAAGCAAAACCTGCTAATTACTGGATCAAGTTCAAATATTATTTTCTATAAAGATTTCCTAAAGCACATTATTCTTATTTGGCCTTAGTATATTTGATTTCTAACTATCAAAGAAATATTCTTACGATCAAACTGAGCACGTGCTCATCTTGTTTTTGCAGTTTCTCATGGAGAAGGAAGCCAGGAGGTCACATAACTAGTGTTCGAACTGATCAAGAAAAACGTTCATTTAACTAAGAGTTTGAGTATTTAAAATTAAATGATCACTTACTGCAAGTGCAAGGTAAAATAGGGATAGGATAGGATAGGATAGGATAGGATAGGATAGGATAGGATAGGATAGGATAGGATAGGATAGGATAGGATAGGATAGGATCGCACTAACAAGAAGCCAAGATCTTTAAATACTTACGATGCCGTTGTAGTCATTAAACTTTTTCCTGCAAAGTGGATAAAAGAGACAAAACGTTCACCGTGGAGCGACCACGGTACGTAAAGTAAGTGACTACCTAAACTGTGAAAAGGCAAAAGCAAGTTACATTTTTCCAAAAGGCGACAGCACTTCACAATTTACAAAACATGTTTTGGAAATACAATATCTATCGTGAGTTGCAAAAACCTCCAGATAAAATATATGTTTTTTTTGTTTTACCAACACAGTAAACACACTTTGTATTGAGTCAAGAGTTGTTGTTGGTGTTCTCAATCTACTTCCATGTAAATATTGCTATGATTTCCATTAATTATTAAAGTAATTATTAATTACAGGAGTTGTTTATAATTTTTAATTAACATAACATTTTAATAACACTAGTTTGTGTCAATGTTACCTTTCTGTGCTATAATTTAATGATGACTGAAATGAAGTTGGACCGTACTTTACCAGGGCTCGTGACTAACGGTAGCGAACTAGCCAAAGGCTAGTAGAAATGCAGTTTTGGCTGGTAGGTTCTGGGCTTTCAGTAGCCAAAATAGCTAGTTAAAATGTTACGAATTTGATTGGAAGAAAACCATACATAAAAATGGACTCCGAGAGAACAGAACTCACAATTATACTGTCGTCACGTATAAAATTATCAAAGACTGGGCAAGCTGAAATTACCAAAAGGTAACCTAAAATTAACCCTACAGATAATGATAACAGAGCTGGTGAAGACGCCAAAGTGTCTCTGCCCAAATCTAAGTTAGCGTTCAAGAGAATTCTGGCCAGTAGAAAATAGGTTTTGGCTAGTGAAATCAAAGCTGTCACTAACCAAGAGACTAGCTCACAAAAAAGTTAGTCTCGAGCCCTGCTTTACTAAAAATAAGATTTTACGTGTTGGTCTTGTAGCTTCTGCATCCTTTTTTAAATATTAATATACCTTTACCTCAATCAAACAATCCTTGTTCCTTTTTATTTTATTACGATCTCTACAGTGTTCTTTACCATTTAAACTTGTATTTTGAGGTTTTTCCTGACTTTAAGGCAACTTTGTACGTCATAAAAATACTCAATATACCGTGACATAATTTTGACTGCCACGTCATTCGTGTCTGTTATACCTTATTTCGGCACTTCAGCACGGCGCTGCACATCCCGAGGGGGGGGGGGGCACTCATTTATATGAGCTATATAAGTATGTGCCGCTGTGAAGGGTATGGATTTCAAGCAGTTTCGTCCGAGATAGGGTATAGAAATCAGAAAGTTTTGGTCTAGAATAGGGTATCATTTGCCGGGAAACTGATCAGTAGTATGAATAATTTAGAATAGGAGTAGAAACTCGGCAGAGAAAAAGACTTTCCTATAAACGCAAAGAAAATTATCGCGGCGACGTTGTTTACAAAAACACTTGTAATGATGCAGTGGTTACGGTAGGGAATTTTGATGTCTAGTCTAGAATAAGGCTGCAAAATCAGCAGCTGAACATGGTCTAGTAAAGAGTTAGGGTTTTGGAGTCCCAGCGGCACATCCCACCCAAAAAATACAGAGTACCTCGAGCTCCCCTGGGCTGCACATGTCTTTCTTCATCCCATTTCAGGTCATAACTAGTCTAATATTCAATTTTTTTCCTGGCTCGTCAATCCTTGCCCTGGCGTACACTGACCAAATCACAGGGCTGTCACATTTAGTAACAATCGAAAGGAGGAGGAAATAAACACCTTTCTTATCTTCGTACTTCAGGGGAAAGATAGAACCCACAAAAATGACCTGATCCCAATGTGTGGCTTCATAGCTCAGTTGGGAGACCATCACCATCACACCCCGGCATCACACCGGTGTCAGTGTTTGGTGTTAGAATTGACCTCCACCGTCAAAAGCTGTAAACACATTGTGCCATGGGTTTGTACATACGTTTTACACTGATGTGGTTCCCGCTCTCCAAATTAGAACGAATTTGGTAATTTCACGTTGTTGTTTTGCAGAGGACGGATAAAAATGTGTCAAGATTTATAGCGCACACGCAGAGTCATCGACTGCTACAGGTTATTTGCTCAGAGTTTAGCTCCCTGTTGTTGAGATATGAGGTCTTTTGCGACATTTACGTTCACTTAAGGAGAAGACTTACATTATAAACTTAATACATAAATTTAACCAGGCCTCTTCGACCTTCTGACTGAGTGTTTATTTGGAATAAAATTTCTAGGATTAACAAACTTTGTAAAACAATTGATGACGTTCAGTATTTGTAGAGAACACGCTTCACAGTTCCGAGAAACTGATGAAAAGTCATTGGTATGTAGTTCACTATATCCTTCATTTTTTCTTTGGATGTTGCACTGATATGATCTTATAATGGATGCGATGCTTCTGTGGCGAGTTTTATTTTCGATAACCTTGATGTACAGCCTGGAATCATCAGGTAGGCATTATACCGGGAACTAATTTGTTAATTTGTGATATCGACTTTAAAAAGCACGCATCGAAGATATAACTCGCGGATTATTTTAAACTTCAGGAACTCCCTCTTTACAGGCCTAACTAGGAACTTGTAGCTAGACAAAGTATAGCATAAGGGATCTTGAACAGGGCTACGATTTTATTACCTATCATCTTGAACAGCTAAAGAATCTGGCGTTTATTTGCCCCATGCAAAGTCTTTAAGATGATATATGCGCAGCCATTTTGAAGATTTTAACTTTGCTCTTGTACATAATTGCATTATAATATTACGTTTATGAATAGCACTAAAAGTACTAAAGTGATTCTAACTTGGTAGGTTGCTCGATTTTTATAAGGAAAACGATTTAGAATCGACGTATAATTATATTAACACGCATGTGTGTATGAAAGTTTTTTACCCATCCGACTATTTGCTTAGTTGATTGTCAAGTATTCCGGTGAAAAATTCCTGTGACGTTGCGTGATTAAGGTAAGTGCTTTCAATGCTTTATCGCTTAGAACAACGGATCAAATCACGTTAATTTTGATGAGGCTAGTCTTTTGTCTACTTGTAGAAACGTTTTTAGCTCTCGGCTAGCTGAACCAGAATCTCAAACACGGTAATGATGAGAAGTTATCCCGCTAGCAGAGTCGCTTCGATTGTTCCTAGAAAAATCGCCATCTTTTCCCGATCTTTCTAGGAAGATGGAAACGACCTTGCTGGCAATTAAGGTAACTTGCAATTGTTATACAGTGGAATCCCGATTTCTTAAACCCTCAATTTTTGAACCTTCTGATAACTCGAACCAAATGTGGTTTCCCTAAGCGGCCTTCACACAACAAACTATTGGCCAACTCTTGTTGGCAAACTCGAGTTGGTGTGTGTGAACGACGCAACAACGGCAAACAAGTTGGCAAACTGTTGGCGACAAAATAGAACTTGTCTCTATTCTCACCAACAGTTTGCCAACTTGTTTGCCAATTGTTGTTGCGTCGTTCACATACACCAACTTGTCAATGAGTTTGCCAACATGAGTTTGCCAACTTTAGCTTGTCGTGTGAAGGCCGCTTTACCCTCAGTAGAACACTGCCATTTTATCCTCGAGTTTTCGAAGCAATTGGCGTTTCCCTTGGAGGTTCGAGAAATCGGGATTTCGCTGTCCAATCCGTACTTCCTTGTCTTGTGCCGGCTTGACCGAACAGTAGAAGACATTCATAAGTTGCTGCCTTATGTTTTTTTATGAATGGCGGTTTTAAAAGTTTTCTTAGTACAATAGCTAAAAAGTTATAACTAGTTTAATTTGATTACCAATCAGGGAAGTTAAGTTTCAAAAAATATTCCATGAGAACTTTTAGTTTTGAGAAATCACTTTAAAGCCTCTAAAAAAACTTAACAGAATCCATTCCTTGGCCGGGTGGAACATATGGGATACCTAAACCTGCATCCGGTTGTCCTTGGTCAGACGGCTTTGTATGGAGGGAGGGATGGCGATCCCAGTCCACACATGGCAGACCATCAAACAGCACCAGATCACCGGAGTTCCACCTTGATGGGATAGTAGATAACACGAAAGTAAAAAGATCATTCTGTATTAAAGATCAGCTGGCTGACGACGGTAACAGACCGGTTTGGCCACAAGGTTAGTCATGTCCCGGGGTCATATTAGCCTGCGTTGCAAACGAACAAAACCCCGGTATAGAAGGACTATACTGGGGTTTTGTCCGTCTGCAACCCAGGCTAGGGTCACACACACAATTTCGTTGATTCAATTCCCCAGCTCGTGTTAATTCCTTTGTGGTTGCCAAGCTTTTCTTTCAGTGCAATATAACCCCTATTTTGTGACAGTGCATATACTTGTTTTTAAACTCATTTACAGAACTAAACCCAGCAGTATATAAAAAGTTAGTTTGTTACGTTTGAACCTTGGTATATGGACTCTATATGGCCTAGCTCCCACGCGTCTCCTGTAGCTCAGCGGTAGTGCGTCCGAACGGGGTGCGAGAGGTCATAGGTTCGACTCCTGCTGGTAGTTTTTGTCACTTGAGTTGTCAGTGACTCATTTACATCTTTCTCGTATTTTCATCACGATAGAAGTAAAGGAAATATTCCATCATACTTTGCAACGGGATTATTTTTGCAGGCAAATACTGTATTTATAAAGGAAGACGTCAGTGTCCCCCAGGTTTGACATCAGGGGATGTTTTCTGGGATGATGAAGATAAATGGAACAGCAATAACTATGAAGGGACACTTCCTGATGGCAGATATGACCATAACACATGGATATATTTTTGCTGCAAAACAGACGGAGACAAAGATGATCCTGTCCTCCTCCCAGCTAAATCTCCATTTTACCTGCTGGCTTACGAGTCAGCAAAATGCCAAATGGTCAAATGGGCGATGGCTACTGTGGAATGGATATATTATGATACAGAGGACTGGAACAACGGCGACGGCGTTACTGGGGCGTACCCGCACGAGGCTGGGAAGATACATCCCACCATTTACTACTGTCACTACCGAGGTGAGAAAACATACATTTCTACAAACCTCACACGATGTGTGTATCAAATTTCTTGACATCGAGTTAGAGCGATTTTCACGTCAGTGTCGAAAGTAATAAGCTTTGGTTTTGCACTACTACGCTTAGTGGAAAGCCTTTTGGGATTGGGTTAATAAAGTTATTGTAGTGATTAGTGATCGTGCTATTTCTCAACCAATAACAAGTGAAACCAAAACCAAACGTGGCTCGCTTACTTACGCTTTTTTAGGCTTAGTGCAGGTTTCATGTGTTTTGTTTAACTTTTGAATGTTTGCTGGGTTGTCTGTGTCCTTTGTTAGCAAATAAAGGAAATGGAAATAAAAAACTCGTGTTCTTGTTTCAGGATGTAATGAAACTCTAACAGCAGACAATGGCACTTTTCAGTCACCAAATTATCCAAAAGAATACCCGGATGGACAGTACTGCTCTTGGAGCATCATGGTCAATACAACGCCACACATTCACCTAATGTTCACAAACTTTAGTTTGCAAAATGAGAATAATACGGATGCATTGTACGTGTATGATGGAGCAAATGCAACAGGGGAGGTGTTGGGAGTATTTTATGGAAGTCATCCTCCCCCAAGTGTAGGAATATTTTCCATGTCAAACAATATGTTTGTAATATTCAAGTCAGACAATCAGACGGGACCATTCAACGGCTTCAGCGCTTCATATTTTGGTGTTAATAAGTCTGGTAAGTGTTAGCAGTCTTGTTCATAACGTATGAAAAAGCTGTAGATTTTTTATGTTAAGTGTTTTTTTAATTGTACCACGAGCTATTTTTTTATTCATTTTTATGGTTGTCTTTTACTGGTTATTATTATTATTATTATTATTATTATTATTATTATTATTATTATTATTTATTGTTACTCTCGTCTCGTATTTGCTATTTTCAATCTAACAGATAACCCTCTTATTTTCAGACGGGTTATCTACATTTTAGTTGTTGTTTTAAAAACCTTAAATCAATTTTTCTGTTACTGACAAATAAATAAAAGTGCTGGTTTATAGCCTTTGCATGAAATTATCAAATGATCACCTTTAAGGTGGATTTCCACTGTCGCGTTTTTGTTTACGCACGTTAACGCGCGTAAAAATTATAAACGTACGCAAAATGAAATTTTACGCGCGCGATTACGTGCGTCGAATTTACGTTGTCCAATTTCCAATGCCACGTTTTTTTCCAGGTATTTACGCACGTGACGCGCACGTTTACGCACGTAGCGATTTGGAGGGTTTTGAAAAAAGTTGAACCGAGTTCAACTTTTTTCGCGGCTGTCTGCGGTTACGCAACGATTTACCCAATCATACTTTTGGATTTCGTCACATGACACCACTTACCATGTGGAAAACCATTTTGTTTTAAATCGCCCAACGATTTACTTGGGAAAACATTCAGATGTAGAAACACTTCTCATCGAGAAAGTCTGAACATTTCAAGAAATAATCTATAGAACTGGCTACAGAACCAAATTACACGAACGCAGTAGTGAAAGAAAACGCCTGGCGTCAGGTCACGTAGGCTTTGAACCGGGAATCCGGGAAGGTCGCCTCAAATCTTCTTTTACTTGATGGTGTCTTTCGGAAGTATTTATAAAATGCCTCTTGGTCATATTCACGCATTTCTTTTTCTAGCGTGTGGTACAAAGTGTTTTCATGGCAGCCATGTTGGAAGAGTCAAACAACAAGATATTTGCATAAAAATGTTAATGATTTTTTCCCAAAGGAAAAACAATTTATTGTTTCACTCCTCCAATATGGCCGACAATCACGCACTCTATTCACCAACTTGATAATTCAGTATGGCGGGCATTTACGCACGTTCAACGCGCGTAAAAAGGAAACGCTTTTTACTACTTTTTACGCGACAGTGGAAATTTGCCTACGTATCTTTTTTTACGCACGTTTTACGTACGTAAATATTTACGCGTCAGTGGAAATCCACCTTTAGTCAGAAAAACGTTCTGATTAAAAATGAATTATTTTATAGAGCTAAGTTCCAGAGTCACCACTACGAGCGCACAAACCACTAAAGTGACTACATCATCGTCTCCTGTTACTCTTAAAACAATAACTACGCTGGAAGTTACAACATCCAGAACAGAACCACAGAAAACAATAACTGAACGATCGTCAAAGGAAGGTGGGAAATATGATAAAGCTTCAATTTTTGATCGTTTTAAATCGTTTGCTTTTTTGCACTATACCACGAGGTATGCATTTAAAATTGAGATTTTATTTGACTTGTTTCACTTATGTCCAGGATTGAACGCAAGTATTGTTTAATTAGTACTTCATGTTTGACTGTGTTATTTGACATTTCCATATTACTTCATATTTGACAGAATTTGGTGTTGTTGGTGAACTTTTATTAATGAGGACACTTGCCTGTCACGAGGAACGTGCATCTCATTAGCGTTCAATCTTGGACATATCTGTGTTTCAGAGAACTCGATGCAACTTGTCTTTTATAGGCAAATAAATACACGTGTGACACGTGTAAACATAAAAATAATGATGGGTCATGTTTGTTTATGGAGTTGCTATGTAATTACCAAATAATAACCAACAGTCAAACTTTCTGATTAAAAAATGAATTTTTATTCCTAAAAACTAGATTCCAGAGTCACCCCTACGAGCGCACAAACCCCTAAAGTAACGTCATCGCCTCCTATTACTCTTTAAACATTGCAAACGCTGGAAGTAACAACATCAAGGACAGAGCCACAGACATCAATAACTGAACGACCGTCACAGGAAGGTGGTAAATATGAAGAAAATGAACAATCTCAGAGCACAGGTAAATTACACACACGAATCCTGCATGTGCATTTCTCACCATTATAATCGGTGATCAAAAGTTGTTCAAATACTTTTTTCTTTGCTCTTCAATGTGGAGAGCAGTGAGCAGTGTTTTTTGTGTTGACAGAAATTGTGTCCATTACGATAATATTTTTTTTTTAAATCACAACGCAAAGGAGGCAAGCCGAGTGGTTTAGGGCGCTGGTGCTGGTTTAGGGCGCTGGTTTCTCGGTAGCTAGTCCCGAATTCAAATCCTCGGTCACGCTTTGCATATAGCCAACTGGTCGGCCTCCTGCCAGTTGGGATTTTTAACCTTGTTATGTTCATTTAAATTATTTGTTTCCTCTGTTTCAGTGGCAAGCCTGTAAACTAGCTATCTCGAAGCTAAGCGCATGATCACTATAAAAAAGACAAAAACAACAAAATCAAAATGTTTTTTTTTTAATTCGATAGTGAAGCTAGAGACACATTTTGATTTTTTGGCGAAAACATTTTTTTTTCAACTGCTGTTCCGGCAGATCAGACAAAGATCAGCAAAGATGCCATATATGGACCAGTGATTGGAGTCCTTACCTTGCTGTTGATTGGATCTATAATTAATTCAGTAGTCAGAAGCCAGAAACGTAAGCGCTTATGTTTTTTCTATTCATTTTTTTTATTTGCCACATAAGTAATAAAAAAGAATACAATATATAATTTAATTCATCTAAACAATAAATAGTGACCAGAAGGCAGAAAATATACTACAAAGCTTATCGGTGTTTCGTCCTCCCCGATTAGCTAAGTACTGAATATTGAATATGATATTGTTTAGCTATAGTATAGTCTAGAACACAACACCGTAAGAGGTACAATAACTATTGCATCGAATTCCTTTGGCTTATACGATGTACATGTGGCTGTATTAAAGGCGTCTTCATTAAAATTTTATGCCTGAAAATAACGCTGTTTTTCTTGGAATGGAGGTGTTTTCCTGACATGACCCGTTTAGTATTAACACGGAAATTAACTGTTTAAATTTATTTCAACTCTTTATAGGTCACAGAGTTGATCGGTAAGTTGACAAATATTTTTTCTGACAAAGGACAGAGTGACTAAGTGTAGGAACTTGTCAAACAAATAACAGGAGAAGATCAGTATTTACTATTTCTTCAATCCCTGTTCTTTGTCTTAAAAGAAACAAGGATAACCCTTAGCATGCTAGGAATAAGAGGGTATGAATACCATACTAATGAATTCTGCTATGTTATCACGATTGAACAATTGCCACTCTGAATAACACAAACTGTTAGAAATCAGTCTGCATCCTTTTCTTACAAAAGGCTGGAGTTTATTAATCTGAACGTTCTTGATTTGCGATCATTGAGCATGAAAAGATTCGCAAACTTGAAAAACGCTGTACAACTTCAATGTTACTTGGATTTGAACGAGAGTATATTCCAAACTTATCTTGGTTTGTTTCAGAATGGAAGAAAACCCTGTGGGGAAAAGAGGCTCCTATTTTGTAAGTGTAATATTTTAAGAAAAAATCCATAGAGCCCCCTCTTATAATGTCTAACAATCGAATGTAAGAGATGCATCACTTGGTTGATAGACAGTGACCAATGGACAATATCAAATGTAATCCTTGTATATTGCAGCCGGCCTTATGCGCCAACTGGCGGGATGGGTATAAATGAAGGTCGATGATGACAGTGAAGGTGATCGATAGTCAGTGATAGATGATCGATGATAATAATGACGGTAATGGTAAAGACTGTCAATCTCAGCTGTTTAGGATATTGATGTTTAGATTATCAAGTGAGCCACCGTGATATATAACGATAATTTAAAATTGTAAATAGCGCGCTAGATGGAGGAAAATTGTCTCCATACGTCTCGGGGTTACTGTCTCTTCTTCAGTGGAAAATATGAAACGCCAGCTAACGGAAAACAGAATGTAGCTATTGCTTTAACAACAGTAACGGAAAATAAGTCACATTTTAACACTAACTGAACCTTTTCTTCTACAACGCAGAACGAGGCAACTGAAATTGAAATGAGCAATGAAAACATGAACATTGCAAGCCAACATGGCCCTGGGCAATACATAGTTATAAAGAAGTCACACCATCCCAAGAACGATTGGAAGAAACAACAGACAAAGAAACTGCGTCTTCCTTGAATAACTTTACACCGCTGCATCCAGGAACACTTACGTGGGAAATTCCAAGGGAAAACGTTATCATTGGAAAGATAATAGGCGAAGAAGCATTTGGACAAGCCACTTCAGGCAAAACTCTACAGCTTCGCCTCGAGATAAAGGCGGAGCTAAAAGATACTACATCGTCTAAGGTTCTTTAAGGTAAAAGGTATTACATTGCCTAAGACTCATCCTGTAAAGTTAGTTTCCAGTCTACACAGATCGAACGATCCGGCCTGGTTCTGTTATATAAACTCATTCTATTTCTAATCGTATATAAATAAGGTCTACTAGGGGTTCAAGATGTAAGTACATGTACACTGTTTCCAAACAGTGATTTAAGGTGTTATCATTAATATATTGAACTGCGGTATTTACCAATTATGTTTCTAATATTTACACTTCGACTCTTTTTTTTGACAGAGGGTTAATAACATGCAAGATTACGGCACGACATTGGTGATAGTGTAGACGATTTGTTGCTTGAGGGACGCATTTATTCAGTGGACCTGAAAGATGAATTAATTCAGTAGAGCTTACAATTTTATCATATTATCCTGCTTGCATTTGGCAACCGAGTAGTTTGAAGTAGGTTTGGGGTTGGCTTTTTAGAAGGCTGGAGTTTCAGAGTGTACATATGTTTATAAGGCACTCCGAAGCCATAGGTATAGAGCATAGGTAAGAGCTTGCTTAACAACATACTCTCTACTTAAAGTTTCAGCATCCCAGAGAAAAACCTTTTACATAATTGGAAGAACCTCAAGGTGTGTAATCCAACTCTTGTACGTCTTGTACTTGTACATCCGAGGGATAGATAGAATAGAATAGATAACTTCATTTAGACGCGGTTAAAAAATCCTTCAGCATACAGTTATAAAAAAAAATGAATATCTATTATATATTTATTAGAAGATTACATCTTCTTAGGGAAGTGGTCATAACAAGTGTACTCGACGAGGACCCACCTTGTGTAGGGGTGGAGGGGTTATGCAAGATACCACCTGTCTGATTAGCCAAATGGACAAAATTTATTGGCTTCAAAATTTGAGTGAAGACTTTCATATTAAGTGTGCATGAAGCTTGCATTGATGGAGAAATGGCACAAGGATGTTTGAATCTTTTTCTTAGTTTCTACTCCTGATAGAGTGGGGGCTATACAAACAAGACACCATCTTTTTAAGGTGGGGATGGGGGAGGGAGGTACATGAAGAGACCACCTGTCTTTTTGCAGAGTGGTGCGTCCTGTTTGAGTACAATAGCTTATTTCCCTCATCATGGACAAAAAGATATTCAGTAACAACTGGCAGTAACTCAAAGCAATAGTTCAGGTAAACCTCGATTTTGTGATACTCTTTCTAGTTCGAGTAAAGACGTCTCCCAATGTGACATTATAATAATATCTTTTATTTAGACACGATAATTTTACAGCAGAGCTGATGTGGTCGTGTATAACATAACTGAGAATAAATGATAACAGGCTAGTTCGTTCCCAGATTTCAAAAATTACGTCACCACAAATAATAACAAAAAGAAAACACTTTGTTAAGGCTATTCCTCAACAACATTCGCTAAGTCCATCCTGTTCCAGTTTTTGTACTTTTTGTACATTGATAAACTGCAATCTGTACAGAACTTCGCATGTAGAATTGTAAGTGGTGCACGGAAATTCGATCACGTCACGTCCATACTAAAAGAATTAGAATGGCTGCCAGTATCAAGCCAGCTTTACTATCGAAGCGCCACTTTAGCCTTTAAGTGCATGACGGGCTGTGCCCCCGACTATTTGACCTCTTCTTTTATCAAACGTGCAGATATAAGCACGCGTACCACTAGTAGCTCTCAACAATTAAACATTCCTCCATTCAGAACTGCCACTGGCCGAGGAACCCTTTTATTATAGGACAACAACCATCTGGAACTCATTGGACCTTACTTTAAAACTCAGTAGAACTATTTCAATTTTTAAAAAGCATTGAAACGTAACTTAATTGTAGAGTTTTTAAATTCGTGATTATCCAAATTAGAATGTAATATTATTAATTTTAGTATATTAGTATTTTATTGTAGTATTGTACCATATTGTCTTCGAAAAGCCCCTATGGGGAAAGATAATAAAGGATGTATGTATGATGTATGTATGTATGCATAGTTAAGCCCATAACAGCTTTGGTAGCGTTTTCCATCGTTTGTGGCGAAGCGCTCTTGAACAATTTGCTGGCTTGTGAATGATTACCACGTCGTCCCTTAATTTGGTAAGGTTGTTAGTTTTGTTGTTAGAGTGTCGCTCAGGAAAGCGATTCTAGTGTATTACTACTTGTGTAGATATTAGGGTGTGCCATAAGCCTGTAATGGGGGCTGTAATCCAGGATGAGTTTGTTATGCTGACGCGTGCAAGTGGTAAATATTAAACTCCTTCTGTTGTTTAATATCCGTGTGATTTTAATGCTTTATATGTTCGAATTGGACAAGCTTGAGTCTCGGAAAATACACAAATCCAATTTTTTCTTACTTATCGTAGTATTACAGTTTATTGATTTTAGTTTCAGCAAGTTTTCTTGTGTTCTTGTGATACCGTAAAAGCTATGTTAAGCTTCCCTCTCCCCCCCCCCCCCCCCGCCCGACTCTAGCCAGCCCTCCGCCTGACAGTTTTACAGTTTTTTTAAATAAGCCACCCCCTCTTTAATTGTAACGCCCCTCTCTTCCCTGGATCGTAAAGCAGGACAATTTATGAACAAGGAAACACTAACATATCGTGTTGTCAAAGTGTGTCACAATTATGGAATAATAACCATCAGCGTCAGGTTTCATCTCGAGGTTGCCTTGAGAAACTGAAAGGTCATATCACAGTGTAATTTTTCTACTGCATATTTATGCTTCCATTCGTTTCTATTAAGACATTTCAGCGCGGTGGAGATGCTGTGGTGGCGAGCTTTAAGTCTGATAACCTTTTTGTACAGCTTAGAATTGTCAGGTAAGTTGGTGAGGAAGCTAACTCGACGTTGAAATGAATGCGAGGGAAATATCGCGGAGTGCGAGTTCAGACATGACGACTATCCTGATTAACAGTTTCAACTTCGTACAAATATCGTTGCTGTGTCCTACAATAGTACACAATGGCTTGTTTTAATACCAAGAAATTGGTTGAATTCGGTTTAATTTGGATGAAAGATAGATGTCAATTAGATAGTTTAAGCTCCTGATTCGGTGTTATATATATATGTCCATTAGACTTATTTTCCCGATGTTACACTCCTTCTTATTAAAGCGTGAACACTTAAAATATGTCTGGAATGTTCTTTGTGTTTTAACCAATCACATGCGAGAACTTCAGACCGCAGAAACCACAAACAACGAATGATGGGTTTCCATCGGTCACGGAACAATATTCGGTTCTCGTTTCGCTCCAATTTACAAGGAAACACTAATTGTAATTCCTTTCTTTTTGAGAACATTCACTGCCGTACTGAAGAATATGTATGAGTGATTTTTTTATAGAAAAAATTGAAAAACCAATGCGCCCGATGCCACGATTTGCCCCAGTTGCCGCCAATTTTCAAAAATTGTAACGAATTCGTTTCTGCAGTTACCGTTCGCCTGATGGCATGTTACAATTTGAACTGAGGTAAGCTTGCATTTTCCGGTTTTTATCTCACCCCAACTATTGTAGCAGACCTAAACACTGATAGAAGGAAGGTTCGTTTCTTCGATATCAGCGAAACGATAGCGGGAAGGAAAAGCGAAAATCAAGCGATTGAGGTGTTTACTTTGCACCAATCTGTTATCACGGCAACATTTTGAATAATTTTCGTCTGGAGCCTTTACAGTTTGCAGTCTTACGATCACGGAACCTCTGATTGCCTTAGGGTTGAAATCGTTTGCCGAAATAAATCGAATCCCTTGTTCTACCGAAAAGATTTACAATCAGTAACGAAAACTCCACAATTTTGTATTTTATTTTTGGTTTATCGTGTTTACATCTTATGTCTAGACGTGTCTACAACATACTGCATGCACTGAACCATGTCGTATAACGTCGCTGAAGGAACCGTCCTTTTTTTTTCCTTCAAAAATCCCTGAAACCTTGTTCTGGATGGCCCTCGATACGACAGAATAGCAGTTCTTTAAATTCCTGAAAAAGACAGAGCGTGTATCCTGAAACAAAATAAGAACTAAAGTTGCTCCGTGACCGATGGAAACCCATTTGTTGTTTGTGGTTTCTGCGGTCTGAAGTTCTCGCATGTGATTGGCTAAACATAAACATTCCAGACATATTTTTTAGTGTTCACGCTTTTATAAGAAGGAGTGTAATTGTAGCAAAAAGAAAACTATAGTATAACTAATTTATTGGCAAGATTTTGCATGTGATGTACATCCAATGAAGGTAATTATCTTAAATTTTTTTTTGTTTTTTATTCACAGTTTTTTAGATTTGTAATTTTAAATTTTATGCTAGTAATTTTTTATGCTTTTAAATTTTATGCTTTGTAAATTTTATGCTTTTATACTGGTCACCGATTGATACCAGTCAATCTCCTTGATTGACTGACCGGTTTTCCAGGATAAATAAAGTTATTATTAAATAAAGGTAGAACAGGATTATGGAAGAGATCGAATGTCATTTGAAATTCAGACATGCAGCATGATTTCATTCGACGCCACTTCGAAGTTTATTATGCATTTATAACGTTTTGCAAAATTACAGGAATAGTCCGTGTATTTGATGAGTTTCTTCTCCAAATTCAAAGCGAAATTAATGATGCAAGTGGCTCAGAAAAATCTGAAAAATAATTTTATCCTCTCTTGTTTATACGAAGCACTCAAGCAGACACAGCAGACAATGTAGCGCCGTATGACTGTTTACCCGTCGCTATTAAAAAAATTAAAGTTTGCGCCTTTTATTTTTATACTGTTTTATTGCAACGGCCAGCGATTGATAACTTAACAGCAGACGGGTTTAATCGGCACCAGTTATAAAGAGTTGTGGTCGCCGAAAAAAATATATTTATCTCCAGAACTTGTTGCGTGCGTGCGATTATGGAAGAGATCGAATGTCATTTGAAACTCAGACATGCAGCACGATTTCATTCAACGCCGCTTCGAAGTTTATTATACATTTAAAGCGTTTCGCAAAATTACAGGAATAGTCCGTGTATTTGATGAGTTTCTTCTCCTAATTCAAAGCGAAATTAATGATGCAAGTGGCTTTATAATACGCTGTAGAGAATTTCGAAAACTGTCACAACAGTCCCCCGGGAATTAAGTCCCGTAAATGCCCGCCATGGTAATCTAATAAATGCTCCGTGATTTCGTTTTCGAATGTTTCAAAACACGTTAATCATATTTTGAAAATATATTAAATTGATTTCGCAACGCATTTCGTTTTCGCTGAGAAACATTTCAAAACGATTTTCTTCAACGCATATTCAATGCATTGAAAGTGTTCTTCGGCAACGCGTTTTTAATGCATTGAAAACGTTCTTCAACGCATTTTCATCGCGTTGAAAATGCATTTCCAACGGAAAAACGGCACAACGCTATTTTCGTTAAGCCTGCTTTTCCCAAATAGGGTCACATATGGTCGAGACAGCAGCAAAAATGTAGAAATTTTCAAAAATAATACGACTTTTTTAATTTTCACAAACATGTTTCGACGGTACATCCGTCATCGTCAGTGTGACGGTTATGATTTGTAACAGGTAGGTTTTAAATCACTGTAAACTTTCATAACCGTCACACTGACGATGACGGATGTACCGTCGAAACATGTTTGTGAAAATTAAAAAAGTCGTATTTTTTTTAAAAAAATTCTTTATATATAAGTATCGATGAAATTTGTAAGATAGATGGTAGAAGTATATATAAAGAATGCGTACATGTAAAAAGTTACTGCTTGCAGCTTAAAGATAGATAAAGATAACTAAATATAGTGTTCACTGTTCAACCTATGCACAACGCTTGCAGTTATTCTGTACGTTGAGATAAAAGCGAAATTCAACACCTCGACCTGTAGTAATTTAGTATTTTGTGACAAAAATTAGATCCGAATGGAAAGTATCAGAGTGCTAGGGCCTGATTACATGAGCTGGGCTGGCTCGGTTTCCCGGGATGACTTCCAACCCGGTATTACATGAGCCGAGCCAGCCCGGGATGGACTAGATTTGGCACGGACGACATGATTTTGGCGCGAAGAATGAGTTGGATGATGTTGAAGACCTCTTTCCAGATATTTGCGTTTTATTTTCTACACTTATGCAGCTACATGAGCTGCTTTGTCACATCATATTTAAGAAAGAAGAATATTAGTTTTTGTGGTCAGTAGCGTGATCGGAAAACAAATTTAATGCTGGCCTGGTGAACGTAATTACATGAAAAATGTTCCCTAACCCTAAGGAAAATGTTCAGCCCGACAAGCCGGGATACCGGCATCACGTTACCGGGAACTCGGCTAACCGGGCTGGCTCGGTTGTCATGTAATCGCAAAGTTGTTTTTTGTTGTGTTTAATAACATACGTGGCGCGGTCTCGGCAAAACCGAGCCAGTCCGTCTCATGTAATCAGTCCCTAAATGGTAACGATAATAAATGATAAGAAATGATAAATGATTCTGATAACGATAACGATAACAACGACGACGACAATGAATGGTGTACAAAAGGTTTATATCCCTACGCTGGAACCAACTAAGGCCATTCAATTGATCCCACTTTTTGTCTCGTGACGTCATGACGTTGTCATGACGACACGAGATATATCTACAGGGGGAGAGGTGCATTCCATGCGTGTTTGCTTTCTGAGGCCGCCGAATTTCAACATTTTTCCCGCCATGTCAACATTTGCTTTGTGAGGCCGCGGAATTTTCCCGCCATGTCAACATTTGCTTTGTGATCTGAGGCCGCCGGAATTTCATATCAAAGAACAGATAATGTTTCTTTACAAAGGTCGCAACTAACGCGCTGGTTTATCAAACTGTAGGTTAGGAGTATTTATTGTAAAGGGCTTATTGTGTAAAAATATAGGCACGCTTTACTGTTCGTAAAATTTATTTCTTTTTTTACGTTTATTGCTGTAGTACTACTTAAAAAAAAACTGGTAGATCCCGTGGACATTATTTTCCTTGCGTGTCTTCAATTCGAGTATTACCCTAAAACGTGTGGGAATTCAACAGTCACGAAGACACACGCCAAAGGTCAACTCGTCGCTGTAAGAAAGACAAAACTTAACACCCAAATTGCAAAGTGAACGTCACGACTCTCTCTGGAGAGAGAGATAACGCTCTATTTAGAGATCCTTTCGGCTTGCTAAAAGGCCTTATCTCTAAATTGTCGAGTCCATTTGCTTTTGATAACAATCAATGTCTCACCCGGTTCTTGTTTACAATACATATGTTTTGGTTAATTAAATTTACGTGCACGCTATAAAAATATTTTAAGGGTTACATGTCACGGGTTGCGTTACTTGAGCAGATAATATTTTGCGACAATCAATTCAGAAACCTTATCAGAGCAATTTCTCAAGCATTTTTTTTTTTTTTTTTTTTTTTTTTTTTCACTACTAATGTATTACTTTATTTCCATTATATTCATTCTATTTTACAAAATGTCAAATATATCTGCTACATAAGATAATGTATATAATGGCTGGAGATCTCAGCAAGCTCTACTGAGCTTTTGTAAGAAGATCCCCATACATAAATATACTAATTACAATTTAGCAGATGGATGTAATTATTAATTGAATATGTTTAAGTGGGATTTAAGCATTTTGTAAGCATTTCTGTCTGTATTCTTTTTCTGCTGTTATCGGAGTCCTATAACTGTTCAAAGGCTACATGCTGGAGTGTACTTTGAATTTAAGTCAAGCCTACTTTCGAAAACGGTTGGTATTCTTTTTCTGCTGTTATCGGAGTCCTATAACTGTTCAACGGCTACATGCTGGAATGTACTTTGAATTTAAGTCAAGCCTACTTTCGGCTGCTTGGAAAAATCGCTTTTGATAAGGTGTCGGAAACAAGTCGCGTGACAATTATTAGTACAAACATTATCCGCCTGACAGAAATAGCAACAATCAATTAGTATGCATATGAATCAAGATGGACGCTTAATTACCGTGATAGTGATCGGAATGGATACCATTAAGGCATCGATTTCAAAACTTTGTTTTTAAGCATGTAATTGTTGTGTAAAAAAACGGCTTTTGTAAAAAAGCTGCTTTTTTACTTAAAAAGGCAGCTTTTTTACAAAAATAAAATTGTAAAAAAGCAGCTTTTTAACAAGAATATATATTTGTAAAAAGCCTGCTTTTTATGTAAAAAAGCAGCTTTATTACAATTATATAATTGTAAAAAAGCAGCTTTTTACAAATATATCATTGTAAAAATGCTGCTTTTTTACAAGAATATATATTTGTAAAAAAGCTGCTTTTTTACGTAAAAAAGCAGCTTTTTTACAGTTATATAGTTGTAAAAAAGCTGCTTTTTTACAAGAAATATCTTTGTAAAAAAGCTGCTTTTTACAGAAAAACAGCAAGATGCTGCATAGAGTACCTCTAGAGAATTTGAGTGGAGAATTAGGGTAGGCAAAAACCCATATACCAAAGCGCAACTGGCTTAAAGCCTCAGTCGACTGAGTCACAACATTTTAATGACCTCTGATATTAAAATATCATGCGCAACGTGTAGCATTTCTAGATCTGTTCAGTTGCCTTGTTGCTACACTTTTTGAAGTGTGCGTGATAATGAAGCGATCTTGCGTGCCCGGTACATCAAGCCTGTTTCATTTCGATCGACAAGATATTGATTTCTGTTCGCAAACATAACGAGCGACTGAAACAGGCTTATCTGTTTCGACGTGTGAATGTTTACGCAAGGGTCATGCAGAGGTCACGAAAATTAAATAATTTGGTGATTAAGAGGACAGGTCAAATTTTTTCCTAATGCGCTTTTTTCACTTATTTATTTTTTGGAGCAAAAAAAACCCGATGAGAAAATTTTTTTTTTTTTTTTTTGTTTTTTTTTAAAGGATATTCACTTCTTAAAATTACCTCTATTTAAAATACATTCATACGAATCTCGTGCTTCGGTGATGCAAAAATTAAGAACGGAAGCGGTTTATTATTTGAGGCCAGCTGCTTCATCAAAACTAAACAGTCATCTTTCCGATCCGGCGGCCTTCGGTCGGCGAGTTGAAATTTTAATTTGTTTAAAACAAGAAACGTCTGCTTTTAGGCTAAGAGTTAGAGTATAATACGAAGAACTTGCTCCAGTGTTTATCCATTTATATTTATTTGAAACAAACGAAAAAACGCAGTTTTAATTAGTCTTTGCTGAGCTGCATGTATAGCAGACAGACCTTTTCCTTACAAACCTAATTTTGTAAGGAAACCGGCCCTACACATTTTCACACATTAAAATACAGAATGACACTGCCAAATAGTTCAGTAGTAAGAGCCTTTAAAGTGCACTGCCACAGAAAGATTCAGAACACTTGCTTTAATTGAAAGAAAGCTATAGCCTTCGAATCATTTTTTTACAAATATATAAGTGTAAAAATGCAGCTTTTTTACAAAATATATTATTGTAAAAAACAGCTTTTTTACAATACCGTTTTTTTTACGCCACATAATCTTATATATATAGATATTTAGTTGGATTTTGAGCCTTTCGCGTGAGAACCTTTTGTAGTTGGAATAAACCTTTGTTTTTATCTTTAACTGTGAAATCGTGAAGTTCAGCGCAAGCATTCACGACAAAGGTTTCTGAACTGACAAGTGAATCAAGAGTTTCGTATATCGTGTTGTGAATGTCACAACTTTTATCGAGCAACAAAAGTAGCTTTAGTTTTAGTTCACATTTTAGGGGGTGAGGAGTCTAAATGTTTCTTTATGTTAGATGCACGCTTTTGAATTTTCGAAATCTTTACAAGCAATAAATAGACGTGAAAAGCGGTCTATTTTCAAATAAATTAAACTCTGAAAAGAGTCACGAGACACTAAGCCCAGAGGGCTTTTGATTTTTAATTGTGCGCTTGAACCCATTATTTGATTTTTATCTGAGCATTATCCCCAATCTATATCAGGCAAGCGGATAGTACTTAAAAGATGAAAGAATCACGTCCCCCAAACCCCAAAAGTTACTACCAGAGGTTACTACCCCTTCCAGAAATATGCTGATCCTGATCTTCATAAAGATCTCGCTTTAACTAGCCCTTGCAAGTTCTGGTGGTTCTTGCTTGCTTAAGTCTTTATCAGTTAAACCGTTTGAAAGTCCGGAGTTTATTCATAGCTAATTTGACTGCCTGAAAGTAATGATCCCAATTGAGCTGCTAAATTCAAATTAATGATCAAGTCAATATTAAGCAATCTAATATTCCCTTGTTAGACTTCAAATCATCTGTTCGAACGTGGTGTCAAACCTGCGTGACAATCATGGGATGATAACTGACTTTCAGTATTGACGTAACACGTCACGTTTCATCGTAAGATCTGGAGAAACTGAAAGGTCATAACGCAATGTAAATTTTGTAATACACCACTTGCATTTAGCTTCGCTTCTACTGAGATATTACTGTAGGTATTTGACCAATTTTAGCACTGTTAAGATGGTATGGTGGCAAGTCTTGAGTCTGACGAGCTTTGTCTGCTTCTTACATACATCAGGTAAGTTCTCAGTAAAAGGAAGCTTAAGCTTTACATGTACATGTGATATCGACTGTGAAAAGCATGCAAGGGCCGGATATCAGAAGTGTCGTGTATCTCAGACAGGACGAATGTGTATTCTTCCATCTCGGAACAAAACTCGTTGCCGTGTCCGACAGTGGTTCATTTTAAAGCTGAAAGCACTGAAGAACGCGGCTTAATTTGGATAAAAGGAATGACAATTAGATAACTGAAACACGTAATTAAGTGTTATTATTTCCAGTGGATTTACATAGAAACCACAGTGCAATTGTATTCTCGAGCGATTGCATGGTGTCGTTGATCGCTTTTAACAAATGTAGCAATCACCGTGTTTCATCTTAGTTTACATGGATCAAGATATACAGTTCACTTTATTACCACTTCCTGTTCAATAATCGTTGCGTGAGGGACAATATCCCAAGTGCCGGAAGACAGCTGTAGAAAATGACGTAAATCAGTAGTGGAACCAAGAAAGCTGAACTGAATTACAGGCCGGGAATCCCTTCTTTCTTTCCAGTTGATGAATCTTCTTTTAAGAAAAACTTAAAAGTTTTGCAGTTGATACTATGATGGAAGGATTAATCTTTTCATCAAAATATAATTTACAAACAAATTTTCCTGGGTGTCGATCATGCCTAGCATTATTTCTCTGCGGGAGAGAGAGCCAATTTAAATGTCGTGATCTCCAAGCCATTTTATACGGTGTTTATAACCTCTACCGACATTTCTCGGTGTAATGGCACGTTACAAAAAAATGTGTTCGAGTGATTCGTACGCATCTTACAACCGATTGCCCACCGTGTTCCAAAAGGCTTCGTAAAATTTTGCCCTTTAGCCGTCATCGCCTGGCATTTAGCAGTTAGCTTCCTCTTACAAACTTGAGCATTGTTAGCAGTTAGCCCTTATTAGGGCTTAACGGGGACGTGCGGCCCGATAGGGTATGGTTTTCAGGCTTTTTTGTCATGAACGGGGTATGTATTTCACCGCTTTTTGTCTTAAACAGGGTATCTTTGCATGGACCAATGTCAAACAGGATAGGCTTATATGCCTGCAGTGGTGTAACAAGCCAAATGTTCACAAATTCTTCCGTATTGCTGACTTACGTTGATTTCAGCATTGATACTTAGCTTAATTCACGATCACATCAAAGCCAGTGAGGTGCTTGTTTTTGTCTTAGACGGGGTATCAAAAATTGACATTCTGTCTTAAACAGGGTAGGAAAATCAGAGGTTCGTGTCTTAAACAGGGTCAGGGTTTAGGAGGCCGGGCCGCACCTCCCTACCCGAAATTATGTCGAGTAACCCCCCCCCCCCCCGGGTTTGTGTTTGTATGTTTGTGTAGGTAACTTCCTAGTGTGCATTATCAGAAACATTGAATACGAAATAAAAATACTAAAAAAATCCCTTCTTTCCCTATGTTGATACAGTATTTCAATTCAGGTAAGTACTGCTACCTATCTCTTTTGTGACTAAGTTTCACATATGTCTCAATAGAGGTCACAGAGCACCTCCAATCCTCTCTGTCTGCTGCTGCTCTTCGTACCTCCTGATCACTTCCAGCCCATTTCGTTTTTTCTTTTTATTTACTGTACGCGTCCAGGTGGTCTTTGGTCGTCCTCTTTTTCTTCTACCCTCGAGTGCCCAACTCATCGCTACACTCGCTTTGCAACTAGGTCAACTTTTTATGTTCCAAAAATTCGAACAAACTATGACAAATTCAATATTCGATACAATGGACTTATATTATAGAATGAAATTGATGAGAGATTTTTAGAATCTTAAAAGATTCTAACTCCTTACTCGTTTAAAAGAGAATTAGCCTTGCATTTCATTTATTTCTATTAGGTTTTTTAATAATTGCTATATTCTGGTATTTCTGGTATTTTTCTTTTTTACTATTATCTTTTTTATTGTACATACATGCTTAATAATTATTTGTTCTGTAATCTACCTCCTTAATTAAGTGTGTAAAATGCCTCTTTTCTGACCTTATATTTACTTTAAATTAATAAATGGTGGTCACCCAACTAGTTTAGCTTTTTAATTATTTGAATGACCAGCAACTGTATGTATTTTTAATTTATTTATTGTTTAAGATGTAACTAGTAATTTTGCAATTCAAATAAACCTTGTTGTTGTTGTTGTTGTAATATAAACAGTTGCAGTCGTTCGTGTGATGTTGCTGTAGTATCTAACTTCTGCGATCTACTTCTTCACTCAGTGGTTTTATGGCACCTCAGCTCGATGTTGCTGGCATTAAAACTGGGAAGATTCTTCGAAGGCACTTGAGTAAAATAAACTCTTTACAATATTATTGAAACCTATTTGTTAAATTTACAGCAAATCGCTGGCCAGCTGGAACATACGGAATGCCCAAGCCTGTATCCGGGTGTCCTATGGCTGATGGTTTTCAGTGGCAGAAGGGATGGAGATCTCAGGACACTAATGATGCAGAATCAAAGAATAAAAAATCCCTGGATTTTCATCTTGACGCAATAGTAGATGTCAAGAAAGTAGAAAGATCATTCTGTCTCAAAACATTGACGGCTGATGATAATAACAGACCCGACTGGCCAACAGGTTGGTAAAAGATGTTGAATTACAATAAGGGTCAATTAATTGCGATTAAAAATTGTTTGTCGACGCGGTAAACATTGGTAAGGGCAGTATATCAGTATATAATAAAATATTATATCAATTGTACAATGCGATGGACACAATACAGCTGAAGTTGAATATCAATGGAAACATCAAGTTGAACAAAGCGAATAAATTAGGTCAATAGTGGGAATAAGGATTTGAAACGTAAATAACATTTGTTAATGTTTTTATTAACGGCAAAGTAAACAAAATAAACTTAAACCAAAATCAATGTTTAATGCATTTTAAGTTGTTTCTCTTCTATTTACAATGTTTGTTTTTTATTTACAGTGTCCTCAATACGAACAGTAGAGCTAAATGCAATTGTGTTTTGTATTTTTTTATCAGTTATTTTATGTGATAAAATTAGATCCACGAAAGTAACCACATAAGATTGATAAGGTAAAGTGAATGGCATATTCTATGCAGGTCAATACTGTATCTACAAAAAGGGAATGTGCCCTGCAGGTCTGACCTTTGGTTTTGTCTACTGGGATGATGATGACTTTAAGAATTTAAATAAGAAGGGTGGAATACTTCCTGATGGTCGATATGACAGCAACACAAGGATCGAGTTTTGCTGTAAAGCAGACGGTGACAAAGATGATCCTATCCAGCTTCCCTCTAAATCTCCATTTTACCTCCTGGCTTACAAGTCAGCGAAATGCCAGATGGTCAAGTGGGCAGTAGCTACTGTGGAATGGATATATTATGACACAGAAGACGCATGGAACCTCGACAGCGACAAAAGAGGAGGAGCCTACCCTCACGAGGCTGAAAAAGACCATCCTCGCATTTATTACTGTTACTACCACGGTAAGTGAACAGAAATTTGTTCCCGGTATTCAAATGACGCAACTGTCTTAAACTGGCAAAATACCTCGTCCCCAGGGTGATCTTCCTTTCAAATGCGCCTTCTCACTTTTATAGATCGAAAGGACATAAGTCCACCGCTTTTTCCAGTTTAGCACTTTTGCTTACACCGTGTTTCTCTGTCGAAAACAAAACTTATTTTTTTATGTTTTTCGAATTAAAATTTTCCACAAAAGCAATTATGGTTTAAGACATTGATGGATCGTGCCAAATATCTTCCCTCGACCTCTGAGCGGAAAGGACGCGAAAACCAGCAAGTAATTAGTGACTTTAAGGTCGCGCAGGACCCTTGCTCATTTATAAATTCATTAGCCAAATTTCTTGACGGAGTGCTATCTTGTAAAGCTTTAATTCGCTACATGTTGAACATCGATTTCTTTAATCAGGACAAGAACGAAATTTTCAATTTCAAAAACTGCTAGAAGTTATCTGCTTCTAAGGGAGTAAAAATGTGAAATCTAAACTTTGAAACGTGCTATCTTCATTTTGAGAACGAAATTTCAAAATTCGCTCTTGTCATAACACAATAGGGTGCGCCAAGTTCATGTTCCTCGCGAATCAACTCCTGAAATTCTACATCGGCGAAGAAAACTTGGACACAAAATTGCAGGGTTTTCCGCTTCCGAAGACCTTCCGAGTCAATGTTTACAACCGACGTGTGCTATATTCGCAGCAGTGAATCTAATTATGATAATTCGCTTTGTTTCAGCGCACGGTACGCAAAGCTGAGAACAATACCGTGTAATTACTTGTACAAAGAACTTTAAGAAAAACATTGTCATGAATATTTCGTTTGCTGTCGGCTTCAGTCGTCGCAGTTTGTGCCTACTCTTTAAATAAATACATACATAATGATTTCAAGGGTCCTGCGCGACCTTAAAGTCAACTGATACCTCAAAAAGTTTCATCGAACGTTGCCTTGATTCAACCCAATTAAACAAAGAGCCAGATAATCAAGAAAATCAAGAGAATCTGAGGGGTTAGGCCTCAATCCCTTATGTTAAATGTTGTTAAGGATGTTTTCGAGAGAGTTCGACATGAACTTAGCAAAGAAAACATTAGGTTCTTCGTTCGAACCAGTTAAAACACTAAGCATCATTTCTAAGACACCAAAAGACGTGATTTCACCGAGGTCCGAGGCCTAGGAAGTAAGAGATCCTGGACTTCACGAGGTGCAGAACACAAGCCAGGTACAAGATCGAACAATAAACGCGCAATTAGGCACCACAAGCAGGCTTGCCTTTGGCAAGCGAAGCTAGCGGGCGCCACTTTTACCCAGACTACGTTGAAATTCTTGAAAGGATCCTGAAAAATAGGCAAGAAGGCCTTTTCCTGGAAGCTCTACATTCCATCCAAGACCGCGACTCGGTAAACGAACATATACAATTCCCAAAAGTTTGTTACCTTTAACATACAGAAGGGAAGAAGGACATAATCTCAGGTTAGAGACCAGCGGCAGCTAAGAACCGATTATGCGTGCAGTGACACTGTTTATTTAAAAATAACTCTGACGAAAACAGATTATTTTACATTTTTAAATAAAATTCGACAAGTTTTTAAGTTGACAATTATAATAATAATATCAAAGATGCAAATGCGGCCTGTACTACTGAAAATCTGAAAATTTTCAGTAGTACAGGCCGCATTTGCATCTGTGATATATGTTTCTTTGCTACTGCTGGACACACATTCACTTATAATAATAATGATAACGATTGCGAATATTTATACAGGAACTGACCCGTCAGTGGGAGTACTAGTAATACACTGTTATCAGAGGGGCCCTGTACGATAAAATAACAGCTAAAAATGAATATAAAAATAAGAAGTAGTTTTTGATGTAATTAATATGCATCCAAACAGACCGTGATATTCGGAATATTGAAAAACAACCTTTGAAAAATTGGTTTTAGACTCTTCCGAGTACTAATTGAATTGATTTATTTGAATCCGCCAAAATATAGGTGGCATTTTTTGCACGGCTAACACGTTGCCAAATGATGCTCTTCTTTTCTAGGATGCAACAAAACCCTTACAGGCATCAGTGGCACTTTCCAGTCACCAAACTATCCAAGTAGTTACCCGGATGGACAGTACTGCTCCTGGAGGATAACGGTTAACAAAACGCAACAAATTCACTTGGTGTTTTTAAGTTTTAGTTTACAACACGAAAATAATACGGACGAGTTGTACGTGTATGATGGAGTAAATGCAACAGGGGAACTGTTGGGAGTATTTTACGGAGATCACCCTCCGCCAAAAGAAGGAATCAACTCCTCGTCAAACGAGATGTTTGTAATATTCAAAGCAGACAAGACGGGGGGCTCTTACACCGGTTTCAGCGCTACTTACTATGTTGTTAATAGAACGGGTAAGCGTTGTTAAGGCTTTTAGCTTCGTTTCGCACCTAAATGTTTAACATTTTATTTGAACTTTGGGCAAAGTAGGCATTTCTAGATCCAATTGTGGAAGCGATGTGACCAAGGGGTTGGGAGCTGGTCGTATCATCTGAAAGTCCAGATATGTTTTCAGTGGTCCCGAGTTTAACTCCTCGATCACGTTTTGTGAATAGCTAACTTGTAGACGTCCTTCCAGTTGGGATTCTTACTATATTATGCTTATTTTAAATACTAGTTTCCTATGTTTGACTGGAACGGCTGTATACAGTAACTTTGAGCTAAATATATGTACACAGTAATTACAAGTTTCCATTGATGTATACTCGTTCATAACGTGATCTAATGTTATGTTTTGAACAGATAGCATATAATGTGTAATGCAAACTTTCATCAGTCAAATAAGCAAGAAGAAATATATGGGAGTTGTTTGTCAGATGTGTGAGATGAAATGGTTTATCGTCTTTGTATTGCGAATTTCCCTCTAATCTAGTGCCAAGTGTTTCGACCACACAAACCCCGGAAGTGACATTGCCTCCGAGTGCTTCGAAACCATTTCATACACTAGATAAGACGACAGTTAACAGTGTGTCTACTCAATCAACTGGTGGGCCGTCAGAGAAAAGTGGAGGGAAAGATGAAAGGAAACAAGCTCAGCGCAAAGGTATGTTAACTGAACATGAAGTGTGCGCTCTGATTGGTCAATTGTTATTCATTAAATGAAAACCGTACATCAAACCTAATGATCAAACTAAATGCCCATATTAGCTCCTTATAGATGTTCTCAGTGGTCTTTATAAAAGTTATTTTATAATTTGACAGGTTTTAATGTTACAGCTGTGGTCGTTCCAGTGGTGTTATTCGTTTTAGCCGTGCTTGCAGCTGCATTCTTTTATCGCAGAAGGTAAGAACCCATAAGAACTAAACAGTAAGAAGCTGAAATGGAAACCAAACAGTTGCCATTTTAGCTGCCGTCAATCATGCACAGTTTATACTACGACTGGGATCTAATGAAAATCATTTGATTTTCATACTTAAAGTAGACTCATGATTTTAATTAAAATTACATTACTACATGTGTAAAGCTGGAGTAGACGTTTCGAGCTTAAGCCAAAAGGAATATACGGTCATAAAAATTCTGGATTCTCAAATGTTATCCCTGAGGCGGCGTCTTTTTCAATCCCTGCTTCTACTGATCTTAAACCGTCACTGTGAATAACAATACTAGTTTATCGTATTGTTTTATATTGAGAAGCCTAACTAAGGGCACTTTTTAAATCATTCAGCAAGCATTCGCCTCAGTTTTTCATAACAATTCCCCTTATCTCTTTTTCACAAAGAGAAACGTATTCAGTATTCTGTGTTACGTTTTCTGTGTAAGGCGCAACAAAAAGAAATTACTGAGCAATTTAAAAAAAATGGTTAGAAACTTCTTTTAGTAACTGAAAACTTACATTTTCTTTATTGTTGGTTTGTTTTTCACACAGGAAGAGGACAAAAAACAACGCAAAACAAAATGAAGTTGTTTTCTCTGCGAGGTACTAAGAGCAGGAATTTACTTCTTTGGCCTACTTGTAAACAAGTTGGTGCGTCCTTGTAAAATTTGTCCGTCAAGTCTGATGGACGCACCGTCACCATAGCCAAGCGTCCAAAGAACCTTAAAATAAACTTATACTTCTATACTTAATTGTATACCTCTGCGTTTGTGGCTGAGGTATAAAATTTCGAAGAATTTACCTTGATAACTTGATTTACACCAAGTATAACCCTACTTTCCAATGAATCTCGAAGAAATTTTATAACTAGTAAAGTTTAAGTTGAATCTAATTTCCTTTAATGACAAATAGTATAAAAACAACTAAAAAACAATCATATTTCTTAACTGAATTATAATCCAGTTTCTCGTTACAATGTTCATGTCTATAATATGTATTTGTTTGTTAATTTTCAGGTCAAACGATGAATCACCCATTTTAGTTGAAAATACGTATTATGACCGGTGAGAATCACGAGTAATGAAATCTACCAAATATATTGTGTATAGTGTGTCATTACCAACTCAACTATAACTAGTTGCGCTCCGATCCCTCTGAAAAAGAAGCCGTTCTATCGTTTCCCTAACAGCTCGCTGGTTCTCTTTTATTCTCCTTGATGGAGAGAAGTTCTGTCCGCCAGAGTAAAGTGCTTCGCTCAAAACCACCACCCAGTTACTCCGCGGCCAGGGTTGTCAGATCGCGTCTCCCTTCAGTTAAGCAAGTTTTGTCATGTTTATTTAAACTTTGACGCGCCCGATAGAATTGTTGAAACATAAACCTACTTGTAAAATATTTACTGAAGTGAAAAAAAACACCTTCAAATAAGTAATACTCCGTTGTTTATTTCACAGCAACTTGGTTGTCACAAACGCAAATGAGCCGAGTTTTACAGAAGGAACCGATACGTACACTGAGGTTAAAGGCACAGAACAAACGAATGAGAACGAACGTTACATGGAGCAAGAGAATGAAAACCCATTGTACGAGGGTGCCGACACCAATGCTGTTGTGTTAAACCCTATTTACAGCAGGTTAGTGTTTTTAAAGTAAAACATAAAACTGTCATAAACAACAACTTTTGTTTGTTTCTAATACATATACTTCAGGGGGGGGGGGGGTAGATGCTTACCTTAAGTGTTCTTACTACGAAAAAGAATTCTTCTAACCAGTTCACTGTGCTACTCGAGTGCGCTGTGATTGAATAGGTGTGATTACTATACAAGCTATAAGAGCTATATTTTGTGAAAGAAACATTTAGGACAAAATCTTTTTCCAAAAGGCTTTGTATGTAGTGCTCCGGTATTATTTACAAACCCCTAAAAACTTACAGCAAAAATATCCACCTTCTAATTGCTGTTGTATATCAGCTCAGGCAAGACAGCATTTTGGGTAATGCATTTAGGTTGGATGGAGGAGACTTAAATATAATTAATTATTTCACAGTGACGTGCTTATCGGAATCACAAACGAGCCGAGTTTTTCAGAAGGAAACGAGATGTACACTGATGTCAAAGAACCAGAAAACAAGAATGAGAAGCCTTACACGGAGCAAGAAAATGAGAATCCATTGTACGAAGCTGCCGACGCTGATGATGCTGTGTTAAACCCCATTTATGACAGGTGTGTTCTCTTAACAGTCAGCTGTTGTTGTTCTTGTTCTTCATTGTTGTTGGGTTTTAAAAATGTACTTAAGGAAGGTACGTTTTTTCTTGGGGAGGGAGGGCTGGGGCCTCAGAGGGGAGGGTCAGCAGTGTAAGCAAGCACCAAAAGGGGAGGGCCATGCCTCTTTGTAAGAGGTTCACACATCTTTTTCAGAATTTTTTAATGAGAATTTTTGTGATGTTGCTTTCCATTTGTCTTTAACCAATTAATTTTTTTCTTTTCACCTACTTTTATTTAGTTTGGTGTTTAACTTTAGGTGCTAGGATACATTTCCACATGTTTATTTTGCCATGGCACATAGTTTTCTCGGAGGACTCATGTCCTTTCCCGTCCGTATCGAGACGTACTAATTAAGGTATCGTTTCTTCAGCTTCTTGCTGTTAACTATCCGCTTCCTGATCTCCTGAGTCGTTTAGTTCTGCTCCCTACCCTATAAAATGTTTGGCAGTCACCTAAAGGTGGAGTGGGGGAGGGGGGGGGGGGGTCAGGAGTTTCTTTATTTAAATGCAAGGGAGGGCCAACCCTTTTGTTGGAAAAAATACCAAAATTCTCCAGCCCCCCCGCCCCCAAGAAAAAACGTACCTTCCCTTAACCTACGATGCTGTTACTTATATTATATTCAGTTCCCTATTCGCACTGCATAAATTATCGACATTGCATATAAGTACCACAGTTATGAATAAATTGACATTGTTCAAGTGCAACGGCTCCTGCGCTACTCGAGTGCGCTAAGATTGGCTCGCTGCTGCTGGGATAACTATTAGGTGGATGGAACTACTGTAAATTTCCATAGCCAATAACCCAACTCCAGCTAAATTAGCAAAATTACTTCTGACAGGGGATCAGTAATTTTTCGCGTTACATCGTAAATGTAAGTAGCTTTTTCTCCGGAGGTTATGCAATAAGTTAATTTTCACGAGCTTACATCAACCGATTGTATCACGAGTATGTCTGATGTTGGCTTTCTTGCAAACATGCCGTGTATCATTTTGGCTAGATTTAAAACACCTAATATTCAGCTACAAATGTATATTATTACGACATTAAAAATATGTTTGTTTATTGCAGTTCCATCTAAGGAAGAACGCCGAGGGCACAGCGCTAGACACCGTTAGAATTCAAGTACTCAGAATGTGTCATTTAAGTGTAAAGTTAAATAAAAAGAGCATAAGTGAGAGTTCTCACATTATAGCTTTTAAACGCCATGCACAAATACGGTGCTGAGCTGAAAGACGGGGAGAACACAATGTTAGTACAGTTATAGTTCTTTTTTTTCCCATAGCAGTTTTTTTAAAACGAATTTTCACTGCGGTACGGCCACGGTTTTAGCTCGACAAATGCATTCAGACGTTTTCATTTTTGTTTGTTTTTGGTTGTTTGTTTGCCGATTTTTCTTTCTTTTATCAAGAATTGTTATAGTACACTGTCTCATTATTCAATACCGTTAATAAATTTGAACGGGAATTTTGATCTTTACTTCTAAAAATAACAACACCTTTCTGTTAGAATGTACGCATAAAAGAAGCCCTGTACACATTAAAAATAAAATAAGGTGACAATATGGACACGTTCTTCCCCCAATACGATGCATGCTTCCATTTCCCATCTCTTTCTTTTTTTCCGGAACTACTGAGAGAAATGCATCTTTATGGCTCCGACTGCCTATTTTTATGTGTCACTCTACCTATGGCTTTAAAGTTAATCAACCTTATGTCCACCTAGGATCCTGATGAAGGCCTTCTATATCTGTTGTACTTATCAGCTACGAGATATGTGTACGTCTGTGTACGTTTTTTAGCGCGTTTACAAGAGTGATTTTTTTTCCTCGCGTGCCCCCCTCGCGCCTTTCGCGTTTTCCACACGCGCGCTCGAAACTAGCAGGCTACGAGATATATTTATTTCTAGTTTACCTTTAGCTAATACAACTACTTTGTACGCTCCCTACCATGAGCTTTTTTATAACGATTATTTCCCATTTTTACACTAAGGTATTTTTCTGCGATCAGTTCAATCAACATGTAATCACTGTTTCCATAAAACCCAATTAAAATTTAAAAACTTTAAAAAACAAATATTCCGCTCGTGCCTTTGTATTTGACTACCTGAAAGTAACGATTCCAATTTAACTGCTAAACCTGTACCAGAAATTAATGATCACTATAGTTCTCAATACCACTGACTAGCACAAGAATTCCTGAAGTATGCACAAGTTATATCACGCCGTTTTATATTCCTGAGTTTTACTTTGATCAACATAACATATTTTCAAAGTTCAGGGCCGTAACTAACAAGAGGCAACTGGCGAGGCATTTGCCTCGTCTAAACTTTAACCGACAATTAAACACAAAAAATAATCCCAAGTTGGACAAGATTGATTTTTCTCAAGAAACACCTTATGAAAAATGTTGAAGAAAGAGTTTACCCAAGTAGCAAAACCCCCAAGTAGCAAAATCTAGCCTCGCCAGGAGCCCATTTGCTATGGGCTCCTGGCCTCGCCCATAGCAAATGTCTGGTTACAGCCCTGAAGTTGCGTGACAATCATGGGAAGATGACGTAGCAGGTTTTGAGTTCGCTTTGCGGAACCTTAAAGGTCATAATTGTAAACAACGCACTATGAATTGAATTACACTTCGCGTCGTTTCTATTGAGGTATTGCACCGATTTCACTGCCATGGAGATGCTTTTTTGGTGCAATCTTGGTCTCATAACTTTTGTCTGTAACCTTAAATCGTCAGGTAAGTTCTAAGAGAGCTTGAGCTTAGGTGTATGATGTCGAATTTGAAAAGCATGTAAGAGATATATTTTCAGACACGACGACTATCCTGATAAACAGTTCCACCACCGTACAAAGTTTGTTTCTGTAGCATGCTGTGTTCAACGACGGCTTATTCTCAGCAATAGCTAATATATTTAGCTAGAAGAGCTCAAATTGGGCTGAATTGAAAAAAAAAAAAACTATAAATGTACATGGGACGGATTGATCATGTGAATGATATTAAATAAAATAACTGAAAATCCTGATTGGGTAGTAAAAATGTCCACTTGATGTACTAAAATATATTGAGAGTTACAGTACAATTCTATACCGAAACCTGCATCCGGGTGTCCTTTTGCTGATGGCTTTCAGTGGCAGGAGGGATGGAGATCTCAGGACACAAATGGTTATTATTCAAACAACAAAAAATCCGCTGAATTCCACCTTGATGGAAGAGTAGATAGCAGTGAAGTAAAAAGATCGTTCTGTATTAAATCATCTACGACTGGCGATCATAACAGAACGGACTGGCCTCCAGGTGAGGAAATAACTTTTTTTTATTTTCAGAAATTGGCCAAAAACCGTTAATTAGTGCTTTCTAAATTGGTGAGTGACTGGAAAAACAGTTTCTTAGAAAAAGGAAATTAATTTTTTTATGATGGTAGTAATAAATGTGACAACGTAAGCTATTTGTATGTGCTATAAAAACTGAGTGTACTGAATAAATATCTGCAAGTAGTAAGTTGGCCAAGTTGTAACAAACTCTCTATATTTATAAAAAGAACAGACTATGAGAAGTACTTGTGAATGCTTAACTTATAAGAAAATTATAGAATAAGGTGTGTCGATAAAAGGCACTTGTCTCTACGACTATCATCCTTAGAAAACATAAACAGCAATTGTTTGTTGTTGTTGTTTTTTATCTGAACAGAAAAGTGTAAAAAAACAACGAACAAAAAAGAGCAACAACTGTAACAGCTATTCTATGTAAGGTTCATAGAAGCAACCACTTTAACTTGGAAAAACATCCAATACTCTCTGCAGGTCAATACTGTATTTATCAATTCGTACAGTGCCCGACAGGCTTCACATCAGGATATGTGTACTGGGATGACGACGACTATTTAAACGCAAACGATGCTAGTGGAACACTTCCTAATGGCGAATATGGCGGAGACACAAAGATTTACTTTTGCTGTAAAACAGACGGAGACAAAACTGATCCTATCATACTTCCCTCTAACTCTCCATTTTTCCTGCTGGCTTACAAGTCAGCAAAGTGCCAGAAAGTAAAGTGGACCGTAGATAATGTGGAGTGGATAAAGTATGATACAGAACACTGGGACAACAAAGATGAAGCCGTTGATTGGTATCCTCACGAGGCCGGGATAAAGCACCCTACCATTTACTACTGTTACTACCGCGGTGAGAAACATATTTTTGTGCTAGCTTGGCATCTAGGCACGTATGCTTGTCAAAATAAAGCATTTTGGCAGGTACGGCAACGCCGGATAGGAGTAGAGACAGCAGCCGTAATGACTTCTCGAGCGTTTACTTTTTGTATGCTGTCCTGTTGAAGTTAGCCTTCTTGCGTCAGAAAAGGCTTATCGGTGTAGAGTATATGAAAGAATTTATATATAGGAACTGCGAATGAGATTTAAAGTAAAGAAAAGTTCCTCGCAGCGTATTTACAATTAAAGAAATTGCAAGGAAAGAAGCCAGAAAAAAATCTTTCGGGATATGAAACCGTGACCGGAACATCGCACCGGAATCGTGTAGGTCACGGGTTCAAATCCCGTTAAAGCCAGAATTGTTTCTGGCTTCATTCTTGGCAATTTGTTTAATTGAAAATTTACTGCGAGGATCATTTCTTTAATTCGAAAGGCTAAGCAGCGCTCATCCGACGGAAATACATATTAGCAAATTAGGAGTCTGCGCGTACGTTTTCAAGAGGTATTGGTGTATCATAGTAAGATTTTAGTTGTATGTTTTTGATACTATGCAAGGTTTGCATCCACTTCACTCCTTGGATGAACTTGTTGAAATACCCAAAATATTCAACTTTATAATAATTATAGATAGGAGTCTGAGCGCGCTCTGATTGGCTAAAAACCTATGTTTTATCAGGGTATAAAACATAGAAAAATCATGTTTTATTGTATTTCAGTTCGTCAGCTTTCCTCGAGTGCTTCGCGCCTCGTTGGCTATAACCACTCGTATCCAACAAGGGCGAATGGAACAATTGTTTTATTAAACTGCTTTTTAAGTAAATCCACTGGACATTTCATTTTGATGTAAACGAAGTTAATTGAAGTTCAAACAGACAAAATCGAGATTGAAAGGTAACAAACTTACCTGAAATGCTGAGCCATATTTTACGTCGAACACTGAATGAAATTGTGTCAGTTTTTTGGTCTTCCCGTAAACTATTTGCTGCTTTTCATCTTCGTTCGATTCAGTCGCTCTTGTTGTACATTTACAAGTATTTTTTAATTTAACTTTTCACTCGCAGCGTCTAAAATCTAGATCGTAAAGCAAAGAAAGAAGCCTAAGCCATGTTTTACACTGTCATAAAACACGACGAGCATTTGAGAACACTCGAGAAATGTAGAAAACATTCGCCTGCGGCTCATGTTTTCTACATTTCCCTCGTGTTCTCAAACGCCCGTCGTGTTTCATGGCAGTATAAAACATGGCTTAGGCTTCTTTATTTGTTAAATACCCTCTATAATTTGCCAGTTCATCTCAATTTTTTTTTTAGGATGTAATGAAACTCTAACCGCAGTTAATGGCACCTTCCAGTCTCCAAACTATCCAGACGAATACCCGAATGGACAGTACTGCTCCTGGAGGATCGTGGCTAATACAACGCCACACATTCACTTAATGTTCACAAACTTTGTTTTGCAAAACGAGAATAACACGGACGCGTTATACATTTACGATGGAGAGAATTCGACAGGGGTGGTGTTGGGAGTGTTTTACGGGGGCCACCCTCCCCCGCAGGAAGGAATTTACTCCTCGTCAAGCCGGATGTTTGTAATATTCAAATCAGACAAGACTGTCTCTTATACAGGCTTTAGTGCTTCTTACTATGCTGTTAACAAATCAGGTAAGTTTTGTCAAAGTTTGTAGTTTTGTTCGTGCTTTAATATATTTCATTTCATGTTTTATATATATTCAACTGGCGGGAAAAGTAAGCATTTCGAGATTCCCAGTGACCCTGAGGTATCACGTGACCTAATTTCGATGGTTTTAAGTTGTTTTAGTCAATTAAGAAATAAAATACAGGAGTTGTTGGTCATGTCCTAAAAAAGCAACGACTTACCATACATATACTTGCATAACGAATTTCTGTCCAAACTAGGACCAAGTGGCACTACCACACAAACCCCGTATATTACTCCTAAAACAGCACATACGCCGGTAAGGACAACATCCACTAGAGAGCAGACATCAACAATCGATGGACCGACGAAGGAAGGTGGAAAAAAAGATGAAAGAAAGAAACCTCAGGGAAAAGGTAATACGCCAAAATGGAGCGTTTTAAGTGAGACTGTTACAGTGTGTAATGGCACCTTTTATGCGCTGAGTTTATCCAATTTGACAACTAATGAAAATATCAACGATTATTTAAGATAATTTCGTTGAAAAATCAACCAACATCACCACGTCCCGTGGTTTCTAGGGCCTTCTACTCTCCTTCGCAGCAATTGTTTGGGTCCCCACGTTAGTCTGGAGAAGCGTTGCGTGACGAGCCAAATGACGGCTAAGAAGGAGACTACGTGGCTTCTGATGCAGCCAGTATACTGCTGTTAACTCTTTACCAGTGGACACTTGTACTACTTTCGTTTCGCCTAATCTCCAGCTATTGCGTTTACTGATTGATTTGTATAAATTTACTGTGCACAGGTTTTAATGTGGTAGCTGTGGTTGTTCCGGTGGTGCTAGTCGTGTTCTTAGTAGCCGTGCTTATAGCTGCGTTCTTTTACCTCAAAAGGTAAGATTACGTAAAGAAACGGATCTGTTATTTATCAGTTACCTAAATACACCGAAGGAGACTAGCTGCTTTTGGCTGCTGTCAACTATTCATTCACAATTAAGGTTTCCGCGCGCGTGGGGACATGACGCAGGGACGTGACTCGTCTCCAGTCGTCTCTCAGTCTCGCCTATTAATATTAACGTGAGAGGCGCGGGAAGCCCGAGGGGTGATGATTCCCTCCGTTTTCAGTTTGACCCAGTTTCCCTGGACACAGGAGAGACAGAAAAGACGACTGGGGACGATTCAGGGGACCTGTCGCAGCAACATGTAGCAGCGAAAAAATCATGTGTTGTTCACAATGCGGGGACATGTAGCAGGGACGTGTAGCGGGGACATGTAGCAGCAGCAAAAACGAAATGTGTACACACACAAGTAACTGTAGCGGGGACATGCCCCAGGAACATATCGCAGCGACACATCCCCTCGTGTGTGCTGAATAATTTTTGGCAAAAGTCAAAATCTGAATAATTTTTAGACAAAAGTCTAACCGCGCACGCCTGGTACCAGAAAACAAAATGGCGGACTTCCGCAGGAGGCAAGTTGTTTTGTTTTTGAATGATGCTGTTGGACGAAGAGGAGAGTAAAACGATCAACACAACTCAGTGGCAATGTAAGTGGCTCCAGAGGAAGGAAGTAATGGGCGCATACCATTCAATTTTCATGGAGCTGGCTGCGGAGGACACGCCGAAATTCTTTGCTTTTTTTTTCCGCCATTTTGAAAAACGGGGCGATGGAAGCTGGGTTCTAAAACGACGGCTTTTCATTGGCTAGAATTCGGGGGATGCGGGAATCCGATCCCGTGAACGATGAAAACCGATACACACTACAAATTCGACCGATTTGTGGGACTATTGGTCCCTGCGACTAGTCCCAGAAATCAAACCAGCTTAATTCGTGGGACTAGTCCGACTAGAATTTCGATGCAAAAGACAAGTACACACTAGGGGACTGGTCCTCGACGCAAGGCCCTGCGACTAGTCCCCTAGTGTGTGCCGACCTTAACGAGTTGAATTCCGTGCAACATGTCGCAGGGACAAAACAGCTTTAAAGTTCGTGCGTGCCAAAAATAATCAGCACACACGAGGGGACGTGTCACTGCGACACGTCCCTGGAACATGTCCCTGGCTACATTTTCTTGCGTGTGTACACATTGTGATTTTGTTGCTGCTACATGTCCCCACTTAACGTTCCCTCAGTGTGAACAACACGTGACTTTGTCGCTGCTAGATTTCGCTGCGACGTGTCCCTGCGACATGTCCCCACGTGTGCGGAGACCTTAACATTTGAACTTTAATGCAATATGGTCGCGAGAATTAGGAAAGCATTTACGTCTGATGTCTCGGGCGCTAGCCTAATGAAGTGTATTAAGAACACTTTCTGTACAGTAATTCTGGATTCTACATTTTTTTAGGTCACCCGTTTTGCAGTCCTTGCTTGTGTTAGTTTGAACCACCGTTTTGGAAAACAGGGTGAAGCCTATTTAAGGGTATTTTACTCAATTTCCAGCAAGCAAGCATCCACCTTACTTTTCGTGAATGTACTTCTTCTCGTATACTTTTCAGATAAATGGAGATACTGTATTCAGCATTCCGAAATATGTTTTCAGTGTCTGACTTAAAGGGAATTTACTTAACAAATTAATTTAGGCAATTTGAAGTATCGCTTGAAACTTCTTGCAGTAGCTCGAAATTGTTTCTTTCGTTTAATCATTATTATTATTATTATTATTATTATTATTATATCATCATATTGCTGTTATTATTCGTAGGAAGAGGACGGAAAAAGATGCGAAACCAAATAAAGTGATTTTTTCGGCGAGGTAATTATAAACTGAGTTGCATTTAGAGAGGTTGGGAGAATGAACTTTAACAATTTAGACAAAGCATCAAAACTATACTTTAATCATAATTGAAAGGAAATAAAACCTAAAATAAACATGGCATTTAGTTTTTGTAGTATTTGTATTTAGCTGAGCTATTATTTTCCTCGTTACAAGATCTGTGTCTAAAATATCTATGTCATTGTTGATTTTCTGGTCAAGCGACGAATCACACATTTCAGTTGAAAATCCGTATTACGGCCGGTAAGAATAACGTGAAATCAATCTATCACAGTTTTATTCCCCCGCTTATAAGCCAACCAGTTTAGGGGCCGATCCGTCTGCTAACACACAAAACTTTCCAGTTATATTAGCCCGGAATAGGCCCTCCCCATTTTAACTTTTTCCTAAAGACCTCACTGAACATTGAAGACCTCATTGACTGACTAAAGACGGACGGACGGATGAATAACCACTATATGCCTCATCAGAGTCGTTTCTTGTCAGTTTATTTCCCAACGGATTTTATTTGACGCTTACAAGCCCTCCGGATATAATCTACCTCGCTCATAAGCCCATCAAAAACCTCCTTAACGAAGTTAAATCTCAGGGCTTATAACCAGCATTTTACGGTATGGTGCAACCCCCAAAATAGTCAGAAGATATACGATACTACACCTGGCTAATATTATACCCCGTTGTTTACTACACAGTGACTTAGTAATCGCAAACACAAACGAGGCGTGTTTTTCACAAGGGAACGATATGTACACTGAGGTTGAAGACACAGAGAAAACGAATAAGAAGGAACGTTATATGGAACAACAGAATGAAAACCCATTGTACGAGGGTGCCGACACGGATGCTGTTGTGTTAAACCCCGTTTATAACAGGTCTGTTTTATACATTTAAACTTTTGTTTCAAATATTTAAGGGGGTTTTCTTAAATATACCTAACCTAAAATGCTATTACTAAGAAAAGGAAAACTTCTAATAATAGTAACAACTAAATCAAGCCAAAAATAAGCCGAAAGGACGATTTGCAAAAGAGTCAGAGACCCCATATTAAAACAAATCACCTTGCAATTATAAACATAAAAAGTAGAATATTATAAAAAGAATCCACAAGCTGCTAAATAACTCAAGAACATACTACACAATTTGAAAAGCCGACAGACAATTTTTGATTCAAAAACGTTCCCACGCGAACCTCGAAAGGCAGAATGTTACAGCTCAATTATCCCATGAAAAAAAACTTAACCGTACTGATGATGTACTTTGACATACTTGGGTGGTCTGAAAAAAACATACACTCTCTAATTATAATTTTACCTCTTTCTTTCACTCAGTGGCTTGGTTATCGCAAACACAAATGAGCCGAGATTTTCAGAAGACGAGATGTACACTGATGTTAAAGAACTAGAAAACAAGAATGAGAAGCCTTACACGGAGCAAAAGAATGAGAACCCACTGTATGAAGCTGCTGACGTAGATGTTGCTGTGTTAAACCCCATTTACGACAGGTGTGTTTTCTTTAGAGACAAGAGCCGTTGTTGCCGCTGTTATTGTTTATTTTAATGAGCCTAACCAATTGCAAAAGAATGTGCATATTCTCTTGGCCTAACCTACAATCCTACAACTGAGCTGTCACTAATATTCTATTTAGTTCACTGTTTTACCTGAGTGCGCTACGGTTGGATTGGCTAGCCGCTGCCGCGATTACTATGGGTTAGATGGAATTACTTTAGTGTTACCATAGTCAATGAAGAGACCGACTCAAGTTGAAAAAATAAAAGTACTTTTTACACGCAACGGATTTATACTTTGAATTGCGCGATACGGGTTAAAACTAAGGGCCTGTTTATATGGAGGAGAGTTGTCCCTGGTAGGAGGGTTACCCTCCAAACCGAGCCACCCCGGGCGAGAGAGCTTTTCATACGTTTCTTTATAAAAAGCTGCGAACCGTTTACATGAGAAATTGCAAAGCTGGCTCGGGAGGCAGGGTGACCCTGGGTAGAGGGTCACTCGCTTTGAAGGTAGGGTGACCCTGGAGAGCGAGCCAACTTTTTTCCATATAAACAGTTTGGTTATTTTTGCCTCGCCTACCAGGGACAAGTTGACACATACGGAGAATGTGCAAATGCTGCAATCGGCCAAAACAACATCGAAGTCGGCGGTAAATTTGTCCAAAATGGTCTTCTCCGGTGTTTCAGCGTTCCTGATTTTAGAAAAGGCCGCCATAATAGCTATTTCAAAATAACTTTCGCCAGTCTTATGAACCGACAGGGCCAAGTTTTGGCTCGGTCAACAGGGACAACTTTCTCATATAAACGCTCGGTAAAAGATAGCGCGGGGGAGAGGATAACTCTTCTACCAGGGACAACTCTACTCCATATAAACAGGCCTTAAATAGCTTTTGTGCCGAAGGTAACGTGATCATTTCTTATATCAACCGACTTTATCACATATATATGTCTCATTTTATTTTGCTGTATATTGTATGTAATTTTACCTAGATTAAGACACACGGTATTCACGAGCAAATAAATATTTTTACGACATTAAATATCTACTTGTCTTTTTTTCTTTGCAGTTCAACATGAAGGTACAACGCCGAAGGGTGAAGTCAATTTAAGATATATAATAAAAATAATAATTATGTTTTACACTCAGGACAAAGTTGAAGTTAAAATATTCTGCAGAATATGTCATTTTGATGTTAAGTATAAAGAGACATACTTCCTTTGAAAAGCCATAAGTAGTTACGACACTGGGAGATTATAGGATAGTATATATATCTCTCTCAACCAGGTCGTGAACAAGTACATTTTTTTAACCGAAACACGCTTTAATTGCTGCGGTTGTAATCTTCAGTTGTTCTTTTCCCAGAAATATTGTTTGTATTATTGAAAGGAACGTTCACTGCCGTGCGCTAGGACATGGTTTCAGCTCCACGAATGCATTCAGAAGTGCACTAGCTAACGTCCTGATTTGTATTTGTGTTTGTTTGTTTGTTTGTTTTGTTTTTCCTTTTAAACCTAGGATTGATATTGTCACATTACTGCATAATTTTTGATAAATTCAAATTGCAATAATGTATTTTTACTTTTAAAATAACCTTTGCTCCTGTACACAATGAAAAAATTTAAAATGATGATATGACTCCACTCAACCTAAAATATTCCAAACACGTTGCGCCACCCCCCCCCCCCCCCCAAAAAAAAAAAAAAAAAAACCCTTCTCCCGACCGTTATGCACGTGTTCTCTGAGCTACACCCCCGATGGGGTATCTTTTTAATTTAGGTTACATTATTCACGTTTGCCATCGAAATCCTTCTTATTCTTCCTTAATGTTACCCATTTTTGCTCCTTCCTTGTTTTTTTTTTTATTGACTCTTTATTGTTTCTATACTGTTATTTTGAAGACAAGTTTTTTTCGGTCTGAAGGCATCTTTGTAGATCGCAAAAAATACTTAATACTTTACCCGCACCGTAAAGTGACGACCTCTCGATGATAGCGTCTTCGAAATCACTGTTGTTATAGCAAATCCCGAAACACTCCGAGAGTAGCGGCCTCGCGCAACATGACTTGCACGATCAGTCTTGCAAATCAGAATGTTTATCAACCATAATGATAAATACATACCCGGCGGACATTTCTTTTTTATTTAACTGGGGTCAGTAGGCTAGCTTTAGCCTTATGGGGCATTTTTGGAGTCTAGAAATTTGGCTTTAGTTACATCACCCCGTCACTAATACACTCCAGTTCTCAACCATACATAAATACATATACTTTATTTTAGTGTCAAAATCTTTTAGCGTGCCTTAAGAGGCCCACTAATCGGGGACACTACCTTCATAAAATTAGTTATCGCAATTATCTTTTGAATCAATAAAGACCATTATTATTATTATACAATATTCATATTTATCACCTATGGCTGAACTACCAACCCCGTCCAGGAATTCGAATACCTGAAGGTAACGTTCCCAATTATTAATCCTCAATACTAAGAATTCTATTGTTAACCAGTGACATGTACAAGATATACCACGACGTTTAGGGTTTGATAAGTGTCATTAGTCACCGGCTCCTGTGCAGTCACCTGACGACCTAATGGGAGTAACGTGTTTTCGAAGTTACGTGACAGTCATGGGTTAAATTGTAACCAGTCACGTCTCGTCTCGAGTTCTCATTAGGAGAAATTCTCTGAAGTCATAACGCAATGTAAGGATTTTAGGATCGTTTCTATTGGGATCTTGCGCCGATTTTTGTGCTTTGGACATGCTGTGGTGGCAAGCTGTAAGTCTGCTAACCTTGGTCTGTAGCCCGGTCTGTGGCTTAGAATCTGGTAAGTTTTGACGAAGCTTGAACTTATGTAATATTTGGTATGCATGGAGATGCTGTGTCCAAGTCAAAGTGGCATTTTCAATAATCGTGTAGCTCATACATTAAGCTTGATGAGGATGAAAGATTGGTCAATTTATAAAAACGAATGTACAGGGGAAGGACTGATGACCACTGATACTTAGGAAAATTAAAAGAGATAAATTAAGTCAGATATAAAGCCAGGAACGCTTGATATCTGAGGCCCATAATAAGAGGGATTTATCAAGGTGACTTACAATGCAATTTAAGTTTTAGAGCGATATAAATAGGTTATACACTGTTTATATCCCAAGTGATATATGAGGCGACTGTTTAGAAGTGCAGTATATATTGTAAAACACCCTGATTGGTGTTAATATTATAAGTTTCCAGTGGATTTACTTTATTGATATTGACCGTAGTTAAATAAGGAACTTTAGTACATTTTTAATAAATAAAGTATTCAGCTACCCTGGGAGCCAGAGGCTTTTCATGCGCGGTTTCCGGTTTCCGTCATGTCTTTGCTGTTTGTGACCCGCGCGAAAAGTATTTCGCCACGTGCGAGAAAAATCCTCTGGCACTGAGAGTAGTATTCAGCGTGTTTGAACTCGTAGTGTTTACTATCTAATCCTGTGTGACACAAGTGCTCCTAACCCCGAACGGAGGGTCAACTGATGCCCGAATTGATTCTGAAGTAATCCCGACCCCGAAATGTTCCCCAAGTAATTTTTGAATGGCGCCATTCACAATAGTATGACAATTTTATTTGCAATCCAAGTGGAGGCAAAATCCTAACAAGGGTAACAAAAATAGAAATTTCTTCTCCAAATGCTGTCGTTTACCGAATGTTTCTTTCAATTTGAAAGTAATTTTGTACATCAGAAAAATGACTCAAAATATCGTCACATAGTCCTGAGGTTAAATGTTTGTTGATAGACTCAGTTCGCTGGCCAGCCGGAACATACGGGATACCTAAGCCTGCATCCGGGTGTCCTTTGGCTGATGGCTTTCAGTGGCAGGAGGGATGGAGATCTCAGGACACAGATGGAACATATTCAAACAACGCAAAATCCGCTGAATTTCATCTTGATGGAAAAGTAGATAGCGAAAAAGTGAACAGATCGTTTTGTATTAAAACATCTTTGGTTAATGATAAAAACAGACCCGACTGGCCACCTGGTAAGTTTACAATTTCCCTATTAGTCCTATTACGGTAGGTAGGGGAATCTTGAACTATTGTCAGTGTTTATCTCAAGTGTTATAACATTTATTCGTAGATGTTATCCGGCAGGTCCATAAAAGTAGTCACCTTGTATTTTGCCTCATTATCGTCAATCTCGTCCCCAGAGGCCGCGATCCTTCTGGTCTGCGCTACATTACGCGTAATTGTAGGCATCGTGCGCTTAAAAAGCTGACTCTAATACAGTCGAAGCTCTCGTAAGTGACTAGGGAAAAGTGGCCGGAACGAGGTCGTTTACTGAATAAAAGAATGAGCTCTCCTAAGCGACCACACGCTGAAACAAGAGAGGCAGCTGGTTGCTTTCTTGAGCTTTTAACATAAAGCTTTCTACGTCACTCTCAGGGTTATACAATTTTTTCAGCCGTAAATCATCTTGTTTTTTGTTCAAGATGTTTTGATCTTGAATTAAACGTGTATCAACAAAAAATAATTCGTACATTAGGGCAAAATGTCTACTCGTTCCATGCCCTTTTTTCAATATTTCGGCTTTAATTTTCTATCTCGATCAGAGACTGAAGCGGTTATGATAATGAAACAAAGGTTTTAAACAACGGCTCTCCTATAATCTCTGCAGGTCAATACTGTATGTATAAAGAGGATCAAGGGTGCCCGACAGGTTTTACGGAAGGAAGTGTCTACTGGGATGACGATGACTCAAATAATGCAAACAGTAAAGGTGGACTTCTTCCTGGTGGAAAATATAGCGGGAACACATGGATATATTTCTGCTGCAAAACAGAGGGAGACAAAGTTGTTCCCATCCTCCTCCCCACTAAATCTCCATTTTACCTGCTGGCTTACAAGTCAAAGAAATGCCAGATGGCCAAATGGGCGGTGGCTACTGTGGAATGGATATATTATGATACAGAGCACTTTAACAACAAAGACAAGGTCAATGGTGCGTACCCTTACAAGGCTGGGAAAAAGCACCCCACCATTTACTACTGTTACTACCGAGGTGAGAAAACGAACCTGTTACTAGCGTTGAATCTAGCTAGCCATGTGTGCATTTATTTTCTTTCAATTCGGTAAATTTGTTGCTTAAAAGAAGTAATGTTAATTAAGATATTATTTAGGATAGGTTTTTATGTAGGTTATAATTGCTTTATATTTGTAATCTGCTGTCTTGTCAAATATAGCATTTTTGTGTCGCTATTAGCTCATCCACAAGATTTACTTCCAGTCCACCACATAGATGAACGCCTTTTTCAAATTCCCCCCAAAATATAAGCTGTATGAAGGTAAAGTAAGAAACTTTATTAAAAGAAAAACTCGGCCGGATTGATGGTGCTGATAAAAAGGTTAGGCTCCAAGCAGTACATGCTAATATGCCGAGCTAACATAATGAAAAATCAAGAAAAAACCAATATGACCAATATGTATATTATATTACTTATGGAAAGTGTAGCAATGATTCTTTAGATCAGCGTTAATCATCTTAATTACTTTTTTTTAGGATGCAGCGTAACCCTTACCGCAAGCAACGGCACTTTCCAGTCACTAAAAATCTCGGATGCACAGTACTGCTCTTGGAGGATCATGGTTAATACAACCCAATATATCCACTTGACGATCAATTACTTTAGTCAACAAGACGAGGATGGGATTGATGAGCTATACGTGTATGATGGAGAGAATGCAACAGGGGAGGTGTTGGGGGTGTTTAATGGAAGTCACCCTCCCCCTAAAGAAGGAATTTACTCCTCGTCAAATTGCGTTTTTGTAATATTTAAATCAGATAAGAATGGCGCTAACACTGGTTTCAACGCTTCATACTATGGTGTTAAAACTCCCGGGAATACTACAGGTATGTTGTTGTCTTTTTTCCATCCCTCTTTGACTCCGATTATCTTTATCAGTCTTCTTCTTAGTGCTAGTGTACTCCATACTACTGATTCTCTCCCTTTAATAGGCACGTGTCCTTTTAAATCTACTCACCCAAACCTCTAGCCTGTTCCAGCAGGCGTTCGGTTTGTTGGGAGCGGCGCAAGGAACGGTGAGCGAAAAAATGGCGAAAGAACAGGCTACCAAACCTCTGGATAACTCTCCATTTTCTTCCGTAGCACTGCCTATAGTACGGACTACCGTAATGATTCGATTTAGCGCCCGGGGCGCTTATTTACTTTTTGCACCTCAAGGGAGCGCGCTTAATCGAGGCAGGGCGCTTATTCGGGACAGGGCGCTAATTTAATTTTTCGAGAAATAACCAGATGTTCAAAACAAAGCTTTAATAAATATTAAGATAACTAACAATAACAGAAACTGTAACAGCAGCAAATTGTTGCAAGTTCAGCTACTTTTAAAAGAATTGTTCATTTTAGCAGTAATTATATACATGTACGGTATGGTAAATGTTCATGCGTTTATTTACTTAAGTAGATAACTTCATTAGAGAGTTAATTTCCTTGTAATTTCGGTTCTGGAAATGGAGACAGCTCTGTTCCCTTTCCACCATAAGCTGTAAAACCCAGTCAAAAAGTGAAGATTTAAAAATATAGTTTGAAATCGCGCTTGTGGTGACCCAATCGGAAATTAATTAAACGACACTAATTAGGCTGTTAATTAACCCGAAATAAATTATCACTAATCTTCGTTACACAGTAATTCTATTGTTGTCCAAAAATAAGTACAAGGTATATTACGTCGTTTTATATTCCTCTGAGAAGTAGCCGGTCCTCTGCAGACACCTAACTGGAACATAACATGTATTTTCGAAATTGCGTGACAGTAATATGATGATAGTTTAGTGATATATTGTTATTATTATATTACTACCTGTCACGTCTCATCTCGAGCTCGCGCTACTATGAGAAATTCCTTGAAGGGTCATAACACAATGTAAGGATTGACTTCTACTTAGCTTCGTTTCCACTGAGATCTTGCACCGATTTTTGTGCTGTGAAGATGCTGTGGTGGCGAGCTGTATGTTTGCTAACCTTAGTCTGTAGCTTAGAATCGTCAGGTAAGTTTTTAACGGAGCTTGAAGTTGATAAGATCGTTTGATAAGTATGAAGGAGATGTCGCGATGTGTTGTATTTAGATAAATATTGTGTTCAAGGTGGAGTGGCATGAAGCTAATACATTAAGCTAGAAGGAATGGAAAAATCGGTCAATTTGAAAAAGAGAATGTACAGGGGAAGGATTGATCTCATGAATGACAATTTTATAATCCGGCGTTCGTTGTTAGTCACATATCATACCACTAACCAGGGGCGCTTTCGGGCTGCAGTTTAAGATGGTTTTACATACACAGATGAAGAAGACGAACACAACAATCAATCTGATAGTTAGAGCGAAATAAAGTTGGTTACACATTGCATTGGATATATATGATGCGACTGTTCTCCCGAAGTATGTAAATTCTGATTGGTAGCCAACAGGTTTATTTTTGATACTGAAATTGACCATAGTAAATAAGGAACTGTCGAATATTTTTTATCAAAATCGTGTGTGCGATGCCCATTGAAGGTAAATTATTTTAAATAAATGAAGTATTTAGCGCATTTTCTTCTTAGTCCACAAGGAATTCATAGTATTTGCTGTCAATTTTCGTGAAAACGTCCTGTAGTTTCCTGCATCGACTAAATTGTTGGCGTTGTGTGACACAAGTGCCACCGGAAGCCAGAAGAAGCAAAATGTGAAAATTTGAGAGAAACTAAAATGCTGAACAAGTCCCTTGTTTACGTTTTGAGAAATAAATAAAGGAGCTACTGACGTTACGGAAGACGCATTTTAAAAAAATTGGTTATCTTAAAAATTTGGCCAATTTTCTTAGTTTTCGTTCCTAATAATCTTTCACATATGTAATCATCTTTGTTTATTTTTGGTTTGTTATTGTAAAGAACCGAAAGTAACAACCTCCCGGAAGCAGTTATCATGCGAAAATAGCGATAAAATTTCACAGCTGTTGGCAAATCCCAAATCCGAGAGTAACGACGCTCCTCAAGCGACCTTAGCTCAAAAGTAACTTGACTTGTTATTCAGAGACAAGGGAGAGGTGTCCGCCTTACTTTGGTTTTTTTATATTGTTTTATGGTTTCCTTTTATCCTATCGACCCCGTTAGAATCATCACGTTAAATGTTGATTTATAGACTCCGTTCGCTGGCCAGGCGGAAAATACGGGATACCGAAACCTGCATCCGGGTGTCCTTTGGCTGATGGCTTTCAGTGGCAGGAGGGATGGAGATCTCAGGGCACAAATGGAACATATTCGGACAACGAAAAATCCGCTGAATTTCACATTGATGGAAAAGTAGATAGCGAGAAAGTGAACAGATCGTTTTGTATTAAAAAATCTAGGGCTGGGCCAAACTGGCCACCAGGTAAGTAAAAGATTTTTAATCTAATTAACCTGCGATCAAGCCTCTTAGAGAGCCTGATCACAAATTAGTTACGAAACAGATTTTTTTTTCGGAGAAAAGAAAGAAAGTATATTGTGACAGCCATGTCAAACATTGTGCGAGATTGCAAACTCTATGCGGTAAAATTGAAAGTAAAAACAGAAAAAAAAATTAACAAACATTGCTAAGCATTTCAATGGAATTCAGTAGAACTTCGAAATTTGTTTTCGATGTTTGGTGTCGTTAGAAAAAAAATGATTTCTTTTGATAAGACATTTTGTATAGGTAATCACATGATTTCGAGTGCAATTTGGGATAAATAAGCACGAGTAAATTTTTCAAAGGCTAACAAAATTGCATGATCCCGTAGGGCGAGTGCAATTTGTAGTCTTTGAAAAATTTCCGAGTGCTTATTTATCCCAAATTGCACGAGAAAAATCATGTAATTACTTATTTATAATATTCCATTCTCGACCCCAGAGCGCTTCTCTTTTGCGCATGACTGACGGCGAGAAGAGCTCTGGGAAACTCCACGCAAGCGTAGCCAAAATCTAGCTACGAAGACTCTATTGCGCACGCTCCACATTTATTCACCAGAGACTAGACTCCGGCGTTTTATGCAAATCTAGATCGTGTCACGTTATATTGTAATCAGTGCTGTTTTTGGACGATTGTCTGTTGTTAAACAACGTTATACATTAAACATGCTTATTTAAGTAAGAAAGAATTGCTCCGAGACTGTTCATATCGTCTTCAAACAGAAATACATCCGAAAACAGCACATATTACGATTGCGTGCACAATCTTTGATTTGCATAAGGCACAAACATTCAATTCCCTAGGGGCCAGGACAACCATTCCGACGCACGTTTAAATTTTGGTGGGTTACAGATTGACCAATCAGAGGTGTTTTCATTGTTTCAACGAACTTCAAATGAGAATAGGTTCTGTTCCAGGGTTGCCCAGAGCTCTTCTCGCCGTCAGACATGCGCAAAAGAGAAGTGCTCTGGGGTCGAGAATGATAATATTCATGAAAAAAATTGCGAGAAAATAACATGCGCAAATCTCGTACAAAGACAATTCATTCAAACTCGGCAAATATCATCACGCGTTCATTCAAAACAATTAAGGTCAAAGCCAAAACAACGTACAGGTTCCTCAATGTTTTAAAAGTTTTTTAGTCAAAAAAACTGGCTTATAAGTCAAACGAATTGTCTGAATAAAAGATGCTGGGTTTTACCTCTTCCAAAGATTTCCTTTTGGGTTCATAATCTTCGAAAATGTGTTTGTTGTGTTTGAATTCAGCGAATTCGGCGTAAATAAATTTGCTCAAGCAAAGCGTGAAGCTTAGTCAGCTTGTAGTTTCGATTTTGTCGGCAATTTCCTTCTTAGGAAACCAGTTATTCCAAAACGAGAACGAAAAACCAGTGCTTTTCACTGCTATGGTATTTGCAGCTGTCTTCTGGTCCTCTACTGTGCTCAAAACGCCAGCCATTGTTATTTACTCGCATCTCGAAGCAGATCCAAACTTCGCGCCTTTTAAATCGCGTGGAAGCATTTGATTGGCCCCCTGTGGCTGCCTTAGTTTATTAACCAATCAGCATGCCGCGTTTGTTTCTCTTTTTTGCACTGAATTTCGTCATTTCTGCATCGAATTTCTTAACAACTGCATTTCTCTAAGCCAATCAGATTCGAGAAATGTTTTGATGTATATTATTAAAAAAGTAACACGGATTCCGTCTTAAAGTCATCGAATGCTTCTTGTAGAGTTATCGAAACAGAGTATGTCCATCCTTAAAATATAGAAATATAAAATGAAAAGTGGAATAAAACTCAGTATTTTTTCCGTTTAGTTGTTTTATGTCATGTTTATTTGTTGATGTTATTCGGCAGGTTCGTGAAAGTAACCATATAAGATCGGTATAGTGCCCAAAAAATGTACATTTGATGAGCGAATTCACTGCTCCCTCTCTCTCTAGGTCAATATTGTATCTATAAGTTTAAACCCTGCCCGGACAATTTGACCCAAGGATCTGTCTTTTGGGATGATGACAACACTTTGAAAGCAAACAGCGAGGGCGGACTACTTCCTGGTGGTAAATATAACGAGAACACATGGATATATTTTTGCTGCAAAACAGACGGAAACAAAGCTGAACCTATCCACCTCCCAACTAAATCTCCATTTTACCTGCTGGCTTACAAGTCAAAGAAATGCCAGATGGTCAAGTGGGCGGTGGCTAGTCTGGAGTGGATATATTATGACACAGAGCGCAGAAATAACAAAGACAGGGTCTATGGAGAGTACCCTTACGATGCTGGAAAAAATCACCCCACCATTTACTACTGTTACTACCGAGGTGAGAAAACAAGCCTTGTTACTAGCGTTGAATCAAACTATATATATGCATCTATTTTCTTTCAATTTAGTAAATGATATTAAGTAGTTGGTCCTCTGGTAATCATTCTGCGTCGAGAGTGGGTGACTTTTTCGGACGTCCAAAAATATACAGTACAGGTGAACATAGGTGGCAAACATTCCTTAAACGAGCATTAATTGTCTTTAATTTTTTTAGGGTGTAGTGGAACCCTTAGCGCAAGCAGCGGCACTTTGCAGTCACCCAACATCTCGGATGCACAGTACTGCTCTTGGAGGATAATAGTTAATACAACCCAATATATCCACTTGGCAATCAAGTACTTTAGTCAACAAGACGAGAACGGGAGTGACGAGCTGTACGTGTATGATGGAGAGAATGCAACAGGGGAGGTGCTGGGAGTGTTTAATGGAAGTCACCCTCCCCCTGAAGAAGGAATCTACTCCTCGTCAAATCGCATTTTTATTATCTTCAAATCAGATAAGAATGGCTCTAACACCGGGTTCAGTGCTTCATATTGTGGTATCAATACCCTGGCCATGGGTAAGTGTTTTTAACTTTTGTAGTCTCTATGGGTTCAGTTGAAAGCATTTCAGTTGGACACTCAACTGGTCTTGTGGCGATGCTTAACAGCGGCTAAATGTGCTTTTTGGTACGGTTTTATTACTTTTTTATCGTTATTAAACATTTTTTTGTTTTAACTGTCTAAACATTTTAAAACGAGGACGTTTCGGTTAAAAACTTTAATAGGCTGATGTAAATGGGACGATTTTAAGAACGCTAGAACCTCGCTAGGAATTGTGCAAAAATTGTTAATGTCTGAAATGTAATATATTCAGTAATTGAACTTGGTTTGCGAATAGAATAACATGCTTTTAAAATATACTCCGTGACCACTGGAAACTGTTGACTGTTTGTATACACATGTACTGAAGACTGAAGCCTTTGTCGTATTCTTATAAAATTAATGATGTGTCAGCGGCGGATCCAGACCTTCAGGTAAGTTAGGGGCCCGATCATCCAGAGCCTGAAATAATAATTTTTCTCGCCCCTGCGGTTCTTAGTATTGGCAAAAAATAAGGTGGGGCCCCGGGGCCCCCTGGGACCCTTCCCTGGATCCACCACTGTGTGCTAAGAGAAATAACTTAACAAACGTGTTTGGAATTATTTTTCTTACCAGCGCCCTGTGTTACGACGACAAAGCGCCCAGAATTAACGACATTGCCTTCTGTTACTCCTAAAACATTACATACGACGGAAAATACGGCGTCTAGTAAAGAGACAATACCAGCAACTGAAGGGCCATCAAAGGATGAAGGGGAAAAAGGTCAAAGAGGGCGACCAAAGGGAAAAGGTGACACATCTAAAGAAAGTATTTACAGTTTTACAAACTATACAATAGAGCGTTTTTCACTTGAGTGTCGAAAGTAAATTGCATTTGCTTTGGTATTGCATTGCTACGCTTAGAGATTAGCTTAAAAATCTCGCGCCACTTTCTCAGCCAATCGGAACTAAAACCAAAACCAATCGTGACTCGCTCGCGCACGTTTTTTTCCGCGCTTCGTGACGGCTACATGTATTTGCTTTGAATTTCAATTGGTTGACTGGATTGTCTGTGTCATTTGTGATTGGCCAGAGTTATTACTTTGGTTTTGGTTTTACGAAACTCAATTGAAAACTGCTCTAACTAACGCTTGTATGATGTGATTGGTCAAATGTAGCTCACTATTGTACCGGTAAACCGTAATTTTCCAGCAGTTGTAGCCTGCGAGCATGCTCTCTATTCGGGGGCAAAGTGAATTGAACTCTTCGAGCGCCGAAGTCGCGATCCCGCGAGTTCCGAAGCTGGCTGGGAGAGCGAAGCGAGGCGCTATAGCAGTTGCGTTTTGTTTAAAATCCTAGTAGAATGTCACGACTGTGAAACAACCATCTGTACCCTTTAGTCTCTTTACCCAACTGACTTTTTCTATTAAATCTGTCTGACAGGTTTTAGTGTCATAGCTGTTGTCGTGCCCATTGTGTCAGGTTTCATTTTGATTGTTCTTCTCGTCCCTGCATTCGTCTATTGGAGAAGGTAAGAGAACGTGTAGCAAACAGATGCTTCACAGACGTTTTAAATTTTCAAAGAAAAGCCAATGACTGGCTTTTTAGCTGGCATCAGTCACGCACATTATAATTGCACGATGCCTATATTTCGTCATGAAATCCTTGCCTATCTGTCATCCGTTCATACCAGATATCCAGTGATATACTACGTAGTTTGCCATATCTGGAAGTACCCTCAAGAGGTCTTGTCGAACATTTTGCAAAGCATGGCTTAACCACAGTTTATGTAGCCATAAAACTGCGTTTCATTGACAATTTGCTAAATAATGAGGCAATTGTCCCGCTCAATATTGGGGGATATTGTCTGATTAAATGGCTTATTGCCCACGTGGCCAACGGTCCTGTCGCTTGTATCAGGCGATATTCCACACAACGGGCTACGATTGCCGTCTAATGAATATTACAAGTATAAAAATATCGTGGTTTATCATAATGTTTTGGAAGGTAAAACATTTTGGTGCATTTTGCATTTTGGTGACTTTATTTACTGGAAACATTCACCTTAATTTTGCTTATAAGGTTTTCCACCTTACAGTAATTTTCAGAGAACTAATTGCACTGTTTTTATTGGTATTATAACTTGGCTGAAAAAATATAACACTTTCAGTTAGCCAACTGAACAATACTGTGGATTACTTTACCCTTATTATTTATAAGTTTGCTTTTTTGTTTTCTCTTAGGAAGAAGACCAAAAAAGATGCAAGTAAAGTTAGTTTTTCGAGGTACATAAAAACTTAATAGCTTTAGAAGCCTGACTGGCAATTTCAAAACACGGACTTGATAATTTAGGACTAAGCCGAACTTCCGTTTTTATCTGAATGATGAGGAAGCTATTAGACGATAATACACGGCAGCTCTTACGTGAACTTCTTTTACCTTAAGTTTAAATCAAAAGGTGTTGTTTTAAGAACAAGTAACAACTTAAAAGTTGTTACTAGGCACTCAGCATATTCTTTTGGAAATCGGTGAATGTGATTGATGCTTCCATGGTTGATAAAGCACGGTCGCGCACGCGTTGTCCTTGAAAAGGAAAATAATTCTTGATTTTACTGCTACTCTTTATGGTTTTACTAAAACATTTAGACTTTTTCGCCCAGCCCTTCTTTCCTGGGTGCAATAGTCAACTCAGCTGCGCCTAGTAGATTATTCGCTCATCATAAGGAAACTCGAGCTCTTAGTCTAGATGATAAATAGTTCAGCTTATATTCAGCCGAGAGAGAATATGTTTTATATGACATGCATCCAGATGGTCCTGATGACTATCCGTTGTTGATATTTTTAGGGCAAGCGGCGATGGAAACCCCATTTCAGTTGGTAATCCGTATTACGGCCGGTAAGAATAATGGGTAATGAAATCGAGCACCGTGTAAACAGTCACTATTCTGCTAGTTGAAAACGCATTCCGTAACCTTTCTAATTTACCTTTTAGCAAACTATCCCAGCACTAGCCTACCTCATAAAATGTTCAGATATTTGTTTTCCCAAGAAAAAGAACAGGAAGAAAGGCGGCTTTAGTTTGTGTAACGAATATTGTTTTTACTAAACTAAACCTGTGATCATGCCCTCCCTCCCTATTTATCACTCCAGTAAAGGAAAGAACACAAAATTAAAGGTCCATATAACCAGGATTTATAATTATATTATAGTACTCATTCGCTTCGTTTGACCACCCTAAGCACAACGTCTAATTACTTGTATCTCTCTGCCTTTTGTTTCACAGTGACGTGATTATTGCAAACACACACGAGTTATACACTGAGCCGATCACAAAGCAAAAGAAAAAGAATGGCGAGGAACATTACATGGATCTAATCCAAAAAAATCGAGATTCATTGTACGAGACTACAGCCACCGAAAGGTTTGTTTTTCTCGAACAAAATCTTTATTTAACATTCACTAGAAGTTACGATTAATTTGTTGTTATTTTTTTTTTTGTTTTTCCCACTATGTTCTTAACAAGTGTAATATTGGCTGTTTTTATGCTAGAGACGATAATGTCGTCAGACGACTTTAACGTCTAAGACGTTAAAGGCGTCTGTTATAAAAACGGGACGCCTTTAGTAGACAGCTTTTCAGAAAAAAAAAAAAGACTGGGTTCGACACTCGGAGGACACTGGACACGAAGACGTAAAGCCATCACTCCCATCAGACGTTAACGGCGTCTGTCTTATTTACTGTTTTCATACTAGTTCACGACGTCCCGTTTTTATACTAGACGGCTTTAACGTCTGAGACGTTAAAGCTGTCCGATAAGAGCGTCGTTTAGACGCTCTTACGAAAAGACGTTAAAGCCATCAGACGTTAAAGGCGTCTGTCTCATTTACCGTTTTTATACTAGACGTTAATGTCATCTCGAGACAGCTTTAACGTCTACGACAGCTTTAACGTCTCTAGCATAAAAACGGCCATTTTGCATGTTTTGTTCTGTTCTGGGTTTATTATGCTTTGATACTTTACTTACTTACTGATCTGGAGGCTCGTGGGAAATTTTTTTGTAACGTGTATTTTATAGTATATATTATATTGTACTGTAATAGGTAAAGCACACTGAAGTTTAGCTTGAAATTGTAATGGCCGTTTTCACACTAGAGACGGACAAATCGTCTTAGTGTGAAAACGGGACGGACACGATTTTGGACGTACAAGTCATCTAAAATTGTCCGTCGATTTGGCCGTCTACGAAGACGATTTTTCGAGAACGACTTGGCCGTCTAGACGGACAAGTCGCCTAAATGCCGTCTTAAATTCACACTAGACGAACAACTCGTCAGACGACTTGTTCGTCTTGTAGTGTGAAAACGGCCAATGTTGTCTTTCCTTTGATTATTCATAGTGATTTGGTTATCGCAAACACAAATGGGAAGTGTTTATCAGAAGAAACAGAGTTGTACACGGAACCGGTCACGAAGCACGAAAGAAAGAATGGGGAAGAACATTACCTGGATTTAAACAAAGAAAACCAAGAATCACTGTACGAGACTGCGGATGTTGATGCTGTATTGAACCCTGTTTACGAAAGGTTTGATTTTGTTAAACCTTTGACTACTAGTTGTTGTTGTTGTTGTTTTACTCGGTTTGTCGAAAGGGGCTAATCCCGGGCTATGTCACGATATTTAAAGTTATTTTTCAGGGGGTTTCAAATTTATGAAACCCCCAAAATAATAGTTTACCAAGGAAGGAAAACAACAAAGAAGTTATAACAAACCTAAAATAAGCAGGGATAGATACGATGAGGGAAGATAGAAAAGGAATTATAAACAGCAAACCTAAAACATTGACCAATTTTTCTAACATGCGTTGGGCGTGACAGCTTGAAATGTAATAAACTTGTTTTTTTTTTTCGCACAGTTTTTGCATTTCTCTTTTATTTTTAAGAATTTTGTTACGGTTTTTTCTTCAGCTCCCCCTGTAGAAACACTGACGAGGAGCTGCCTTTGTACATGGAACTAGAAAAAGAGAATCCCTTGTATGAGGTTTCCACCGCCGATGCTGTGTTGAATCCCATTTATGATAGGTTGGTTTCCTTAAACTAAAATTTGAACTATTTTTCTCTAACCAACTGCTGTCGGGAACGTGTGGGTTTCTTATTTCTCCCATGCCCGTCCCAAACTGAATAGAAGTTACTTAGTGAGTGACTTACTTGATTGACAGAGTTTAGTATTTACCAGCTCTGTTTTGTACTATTTTTTGACATTTAAGCAATGATATTATGCCGGTTCAGCTCGGTTCCCTATCAAACACTGTTTTGGACAAACAGGTACAAAGCATTCCGCCCTCTCTTTCTCTCTTCGTTTATTTATATTTTGTAAAATACAATATACATTATTGTACTTAGGGTGAGCGCAAATTCAATGCTGTAAATTAAAATTTTCTTTGCTTTTTGCAGCTCCACCTGAAGAAGGACGAAGGTTGCCCAAGAAAGGAAGATTATTTGCTGACGAACACAACACTCCGCTAAATAGTTACATTGATAGTTAGAGTTTGATGTGTCACTGTAGGTAAAAGTTAAACGGTTATAGTATAAGAATGTTAACCTCACTAGCATTGAAAATCCATTTACAAATAACTTATTATCTTAGACAGCGGAGTAGGTCGTTGTTTTAGAAATAAGGAATAGTATTCCCACCTTTCTTAAAATTAAAACCTGTTTTGGTCTTTCCAAAGAATAGTTTGCAATTTTGAATAGATAGGTCCCTGCGAGAGAGACTCAAAGGGCAGTGTGTTAAAATGTAATAATAACCTGCTCAAGTTTCTCGTTTCGTAGGAAAGAGAGGAAGAATAAGCAAGTATACACTTACCCATCATAAGTACGATGTAGGTGGCGCATAGCAGTCATCCTCTTTTTTTGCTTAGTCCATTCCATTCCAAACTAAGGTGAAGGGCCCGGTGGAAAACCTCCATTGTTAGAAAAAAATTGGTTTGATAGGAGCGTTTTAAGGTTTCTGTATACTATATATCTTAATGGCAATAACTTTGTCCCTTGCTACCATTTGAGTTGTCAACCTTTTTCTCGACAGCGAACTTGCTCATTGTTTGCAACATTCCGTTCACTGTTGAAAATATTTGGGTCTTGCTGTGGTTTTATAACTAATAGTTCCTAGCCCACCTCGGGCAACTATCTAATTAATCACAAATGCGAGTAATTTATCAAAGCGTTTTCATATGATCCAGAAAAATTGATTTCCCTTCAACGATATTGAAACTGCTAAACAGCGTGTTGCTTGTCACCCTCCCCCAGAGGGGGGCTTAATAGGATGCGTAGTGGATTGTGAGACTGCCAGTGATATTTTTACTGGCACCTTACTGTGTAACGCAAGTCAAGTTTAGCTGGAGGGGTAATAATTATAGATATACCTTCTTTACGACCCTGACCTCAAAGTCAATGGTGTAATTGAAGAGTATCAACGGCGGCAATTTATCACGGAAAAGCTACACTTGTTTTGGGTTGAAAACTAGTCGTAATTTTTACACTAATGTCTTTCAAATGGAAACATCTTTGTCTTGTAGATATTTTAGTACGTGAAAGGATTGCCGTAAGCGATATTTGAGAAACAGATATTCATACGATGATTGAGACATCACATGATATGTCTGCGAAAATCTTCCTATATGTTACAAATTTGGTCTTAGTTTACGTTTGAAGTTTAAAAAAAAGTGTTTTTGCCTAGACATAGCAGACGATTAGGATTTATAACGGTTTTTAAGCCATAAGATTTACAGCTCATCGAACCGAATAGAAGGGTCAATCCGATCTACTTATATGAAACGGATATGCATAAAGGAATCAACAGCTGTTCTTGTATATTGCAGACGAATCCTCTGAAGTCAGTTGAGCGAATACTAATAAAGGCAGTTTAATAATCCTGGCAGTCATTGTTTTGAACAGAGTCCCCAGTAATTAAATCACTTTAAAACAACTCTTCAGATTTGTGTACACGATTCATACGTCACAGGTCAGCTTAGTAACAAATGAAAATGCATAAGGTAACACTTATAAAGCCGAGCAGAATCACGGACACACGTTGTAAACAGTGTGAAATTCCTAAACAATGAATGGTACAAGAGCAGCCCAGTTTATTCTGTTGGCAGGTATGTAAATCGAGTTGTTTTAGTAGGAACAAAGCCATAATACGCAAAGATATCTTTGCCATAATTACGAGCTTCATTCCATCGCGTGGTTTACGTGTTTACAAATAGCATTTATAAGATGTTTAACCTTCCAATTATGTGAAATCTATCGACTGAAAAGTCCTGCCCAGCCTTGAGCCATATTGTTTTGGCAGCCAAGATATCGCATGCATTTTAGCCGGCAAAGTTGTGCAACTATTATACGCACTGTACAACCGATGAAACTGCAGATCTCTGACAGATTTCATCGCCGCACAACATTCTCTTCCTTGGCAACGTAGAGCTTCAAAATGTCGCCACAGTTTGTTTTGTCTTAACGAAGAAAAGAATTACGTTTCCCCTTCGTCTCAAATCTTTCTTTGCGATCTTAAGAACTTGTGCCTCGCAGTAAAGAAGTTCGTGTACAAAGGGCCATTAGCAAGCTATTAATGCGAGGTAATTGTGGAGCACGGGACAATGGAAAGAAAATAATGTAATTGTCTTCCATACACAAGTTTTTATTTTGTCAAAACCAGGAGTGTTCATCAAACCCAGTGTGTCTTTTACATGGAAACCCGCTGTGGAATTGTTTTGCCATGTCAGTTAAAGGATATAATTTATCTTCTGCTTTGTCGTTGATAAATGCCATCATGACCAGCGCTCCGAGCGGACGCTCTCATCTATTTTTCTTGCAATCTACTTACATGTTAATCATGCTAATTAAACAAGTTGATACGAAGGCAGATTGGCAGATTACTCATCCGTGCTTTTATTTTTTTGTAAAAAATGTTTTGAAAACAAACATTGTGTGACAGCCCAGTCAAAGGTCCTAGAAAAACAGGAAAGAATCACTCCTACATTTTATTTTACCGGGAAAAGGGTGCTTGTACACAGGGTCAGCAGTAGAAAATATTAGGACTCCATAAAACAAATTCCGAAAGCAACGCATGTAAGTAGCCTCCTACGCAGACGTTCTTTTGGGTCGTCTCGGAAGATAGATTGCACGACGAGCCAAAAGAATGCCTGCGTCAATGGCTACATAAGAAAGCGGCCTTGAGAGGTCCTAACACAGGGGTACAAAATTACTCTTGTTTCTTTGGCCATGCCGCTATTCCAACAAAAGAATGCAATATTTATTCCCTTGTGCTGCGGTATATTGGAACAATTTTTAATATAGCCGGAATACCGGTTTCAGAAAAAGCTTTAAATAAGAAATTTAAATAACAAAGAAAAGCTTGATCTGTCTGTTTATTTAAATGCCTTTAGAGTCTTATTCTCGATACCCTTTTCACGCAATAAGTCACGCAATACAAGTAGAGGACTTGGGCTGGGTGAAATGCTTCGTGACAGCTCATCAGACAATAATTAACAATGTTCAAATATTTTCTGACAGGAATCATTTTGTTAAAGACCTCGGCAAAAGATATAGGTAAGACAGCACGGTTATTGTGTAGGGACTGTGTTATGCACGGCAGAGTTAATTTAAGTTAATTTAAAATGCCCTTAATGTTTAAGAAAAAAATACTTCTATGGATCTGAAGTAAAAAAACACAGCTTCAATACGACCAAATGTGTCTCCCGGACGCTATAATTTAAAGTTACAAGCAAACGAGATTAAGTTTGAAAACAGTTCAGTCTAACAGTATTTCAAAAACCCATATCGCAATCCGTTTCAATCTTTTTCGCTTTTGGTCATCCGTACCTATTTTTGTATTTGTTGTTACTGAAATGTTGCTTTACCGTTTTAAGCAGTAATTTCTATTTTTACTGAATTTGGTGGTAGTCCCTAAGCCTAAATTTGGGTAAAATCCGTGAGAAAGTTTCTTTAAACAGTCAGCACTACATGGGGCTTTTTCTGTCACTATTTGCTTGCGTCGATTAGTCAGAATACCTTTCGCTCTAATTATTGCATAATACTCTTTATATTTAAGTCCGTTTGGTGGAAGGACCAACTGCTAGAGAGGGCCGAGTGGAGGTATACAATTCCGACGCCTGGGGTGTAGTGTGCGGTGAACTCTGGGATAAGGTAGATGCCAATGTCGTTTGCCGAATGTTGGGCTATGGTGGAGCCGTGGCATATCAACAGAATATCACTTTTGAGCAGAAAAATGACACTGTGTGGCTGAGTCGTGTACAATGTATTGGAAATGAGAGTTCTCTTTCTCAGTGTGCCCACGCTGGGTGGGGAAAGCACACCTGTAATTCAAGTCAAGCTGCAGGTGTCACGTGTCTTGGGCGAGACAGGAGTGAGTATGTTTCACTGTTCTATAGTATTACTGTTAGAAGCGATATGTGTGGTCGAATGGTTAGTGTATTGGTTCTTTTATCTACAGGTCTGGATTTGTTCCTCATCCGCCTCCTTGTGAGGGATGTCTTTGTTCACTAGAACTGAAGGAAGACATGCTTAGGCTACCTCATGTAACCAAAAATTGGGGAAAGCAGAGAGTGTGTTATCACTCTCTGAAAGACTGGAATAACCTAGACAGAGACACTAGAAATGCACTTGATTTTGTAAATTTTAAGCGTAGCGTTCTAAGTAGGTTTTTTAGTTAATTCTTTCTTTTGTATTCAAGTTAGTTTTTAATAATAGTTTTTAATTCTTAGGTATTTTTCGTTTTATTGTATATAGTCTTATTAAGTATTTTTAATCTTAGTTAGGACCTTTCTGAAAACCACTGTATAGTGAATGAGGGCTTTCTAATAAAAGATTATTATTATTATTATTATTATTATTATTATTATTATTATTATTATTATTATTATTATTATTATTATTATTATTATTATTATTATTATTATTATGAACGTTTTATACCCATGAGCTTTTATACTAGCCTATTGTGCTTACCAAGAAAAATCCAGTTGGGAGTACAAAAGCAATGAATAGATCCCGGGAGGGGGGGGGGGGGGGGCGGGGATAGATATGATATAGCTGACGCATGCTCATTCAACATACAAGAATTACCCTGGGTATTATGGCAAGATAAACCCATTGTATACATTCCCTGACTGCATCGTCAATTCTGCAATGGAAGGAATTCTCTTGCCTTCGGACTGGCTGTATAGACGAACGTAGATTGCTATTGAGGAGTTTTTTTGTGTGTATACCGGTTTCCGACTGTTAGAGCGGTTTTCACTTGAGTGTCGAAAGTAATTTGCGTTTGCTTTGGTTTTGCGTTCACTACGCTTAGTGATTGGTTTAAAAATTTCGCGCCACTTTCTCGGCCAATCAGAAGTAAAACCAAAACCAATTGTGACTCGCTCGCGCACGTTTTCCCGCGCTTCGTGCCAACTACATGTATTTGCTTCGAGTTTTGATTGGTTCACTGGATTGTCTGTGTCCTTTGTGATTGGCCAGAGTAATTACTTTGGTTTTGGTTTTACGACACTCAATTGAAAACTGCTCTATAAACAAGTTATTTTTTATTTCATTGCTTTAGATATCTCCTCAGTGGCACCACAGTTTATTTCAAGTACCCTGGACACCATAACCATATCGTGTAACATGCCTGGCGTGACATTAATGACGTATGCGGTACAAATATGGTCAAGAACTACTAAGAAATGGCTTGACACCAAATGTAGACATGGCAACGTGAACGGGTCGTGTGTTGTAAGAAACCCTTGTGCGAATATAACTGTCGAGGGTCTTATTCCTGGGCATGCTTACTACTTCAGATTTGTTTCTCCTTCGTTTGAGTCCAGCCAGGGATCACATGAAATGGTAACCAAAAAACTAGGTAAGACACGGTCTTGGGGGTAATCCCTATTGTAGAATATACGGGGAAGCTCCACCAAAAAGGGTTTCATGTACCTTTTTCAGGCTGAACAGAAGGTATACAAAAGGGTAGGGATTCTATGGGTTGGAGTACATGTATACCAAAAGATAGGGGAAAATGTCTGTATGTGAAACGGGTACCTTTTTCTATCGAAAGTATACGAAAGGATTGCCTTTTCTGCAAAAAAAGGTACCGTATTTTCTCGATTAAACGCCGGGTCTCCAAGGTGGACTTGAATATAGGCCCCTATAAAGGTATTTATTTAAGGTATGGTTAGCTGTAGCTATATCAGCCAGATACGTAGTAGTTAGAAACAACGAATAAAAACCGTTGCTAAATGAAAACTAGGCTCGAAAAACAACAGGAGTCAAATAAACGACGGGTCCACCAGGTGAAGTTTGTAATAAACGCCGGGGGCGTCTAATCGAGAAAATACGGTAAACAGGCGCGTAGCCGTCAGAATCTTTTTATGCGAGTGACCGGGCTAAAAGAATGAACGGGTTTCTAAAAGGAGCAAGAATCTCAACACTTTAAGCCCCTATGACACAAAAGGTCTTCCAAGCTGCATTATGCCTTTACAATCATACACGAGTAAGAAGGGGTAAACCTAACGTTTATTACTTCAATATTTTTTGTCTTCAAGGTTATCCCACTGCTCCACGTTTTGTCTCTAGAACTAACAGCTCTATTACATTAATATGGGAGTCAGCCGCGTCAGAGTCTACGAACTTCTCGGTAGAAATGAGGTGCTGTCAACAAAAGACATGGACAGAAGCGCATTGTAAAGAAAATCTGTTTGGTAAAGGCTGTACTGTTAGTCGTACTACAGCGACTGTAACTGGTCTAAAGCAAAATAAGGTGTATTACTTTAGAGTGTACGCGGTTTATAAGAGTTGGAAGAGCGCAACGAGTGCCGCAAGTGAAGCAATGAGAACACAGTCAGGAAAGGCAGGTAAGGATCTGTTAGGGTAGTCCGCCATCTTAGGGTACCCGCAGCATTAAAGTCGTCGGTACCCATTTATACCCCTGAGTGGAGAGAGGAGCTGTAAGAGTTGAGAGGTGTCTTTTCCAAAAACACAATGCAGAGCCTCGGTCAGGACTAGAACACATACCACTCGATCCGAAGTCCAGCGCGCTACCCATTACGTCATCGAGCTTCCCATGCACTCTGTGGGTGCTGGCGATATTTAGAGTTGAGCAGTGATATAAATAACACTTACAGAAATATCACTAAAAGTGTTCAAGAAACTGTGCAGCTAAAAAAGAAAGCCCTGATTAAACGGGATTTAATCCCGTAACTGTGCCATGCGTTACATTAAAGGCATATTTTTTTAATAACGCTGTGGACAGGCTCAAGCCTATTTTTAAAATTGCGTTATGTATGATGTCACCATCAATACACACAAGGATATTAATCTAGGGTGTTTCCATTATTATATTTTTCACATTTTTTAAGGGATGACGTCGCTGTATGACATGAGGCGTAGACCTGGGAGAGAAACAAAGTATATTGTATGACCTTGCATTTGACCTTGCTCGCTCTCGAGAAGTATCGTATATCGAATGTTATGTTACAAGATAACGCAACTTTTGTTGAACAATCATTTAACACAAAAGTTGTCAGCCTTTTTTATTTACGTTGATTTTTTGACACATCTCCTGAAAATTATTAAAGATCCCCCTTAAGAAACGTCATCACTTCTGCACACATTGCGTGCCGTTGATATTGATTCATAACTGATAGGGTTTTTTTCTTTTTTAGATTTTCCCAAGGGTAAAATTTGGATCGCCTCACTGGCATCGCAGTGTGTAACGTCACAAATCGGTGATACCATAACTCTGTTTTGTCATGTTCCTGGTGACAAACTAAACTTTTACAAATGGACGAAAGGAGATAGAACGATTTTTAATGGCAGTGGAGATGGTGTTCTAAATGTGTCCATTTCTTCAGTGTCTGACTTTGGGGTGTACACGTGTCATGCAATCAATTCTGAGGGCCACGCAATTTACAACATTAGCATTTGCCAAAAAACTGCTCTAGTGGAAACGGTCACGCAAGGTACAATATAAAATTAGGAGAAACAATGTCAAATTAGCTAGATTAAGGCTCGAATGTCAATATGCGCCGTGATCTTGCTGTCTTAGGGTAACCTGGTGCTAATCTTTAGGTGGGCGTGGTAGAAAGTTTTTAGAAAAGAAGTTTCCTCCACCCCTTGATAAGGCTTTATTCTGTTGTGGTTAAAATACGATGTAATAGAATCTGCAACATTAGTGACTAGAAAACAGTCTCAACACTTGTGATTAGACACTTCCTTTTTCTGCTTCGTAATTATTGCTTACCATTTGTTTCTTTTCTCTTGACAGATCCAATGAACAACATTGTTATAGCCATTATCACAACTTCTTTTATATGTTTTGGAATATTTATCATAGTACTGATTCTCATAAAAATGGCGCAAATCTACCGACGACGGAAGAAGCAATCAAAAGATAAATCTTCAGGCCGCGAGGAGGTGGCCATGCTACATTACAGGCAGAAGTCGGTCAGAAGTGGAAATAACAATGAAGAAGACCTCGACTAAATAGCTAGACTCTTCACCCCTCCCCTGCTAAACGTACACTTTCCATTAGGGACGGACCATTATTTTTTTGGAGGGAGGGGGGATGAAAAGTATTGAAAAAAATTGTTTGCAGGGCCTGAAAAGACAAAATAAATTAATAAAGATAAGATGTTCTACATGACACGAGCATGGGACAAAGAAAAAATTCTGAGTCCCCGACGGGAATCGAACCCATGGCCTCCCAGATACCGGTTGGGCGCTCTAACCAACTGAGCTACGAGAGACTCGTTGTGAGCTTGGCCATTTTACTAGGTTGATATGTGACACGCGTCCTGCATACTGCTAGGATCAGCAATGTCGAATTCATCAAGTTTTGTAGTAAATAATAAAGATGGTAAATTTTAAGCTCGGTAATAAATAATAAAGATAAGATGTTCTACATGTCCCATGCTCGTGTCATGTTATTATTTAATATTACCGAGCTTAAAATTTACCATCTTTATTATTTACTACAAAATAAATTGTTTGCAAACACGATATGTATAACAAAAAATAGTAAGAATTTCGAAAAAAATGTTTGCAGAGGTGCATAAACTAAAAAAAAAGTTTGCAGAGGAAAATTTTTCATCCCTCCCCTCCAAGAAAATAATGGTTCGTCCCTTAGGGGTCTAGCCAGGCTTTCAGGATCGCGCAGAAAACAAACCCAAGGCCACTCAGTTGAAATGCTGTGTGACTACTGTTTTATAGTGTCAATGGTTCCTACGCAGTCCTTTTTATTACGCCTTCCTCTATAACACTGACACCCAAATATCAAGTAGCTATGAGAGAGCGATTGACTGATGGTTTCACAAGTTTAGCGAAAAATATATAGAAGTGACTGAGATTAGAAATGGTTTTGTATTATTTTTATGGCGTAGTTGTCTCATAATTTGTAAATGTGCTGCATATAGAATCAATAAAACGTTAGCTCCTTTAACGGCAGTTATTGCGATTTCTAGGCGCTTTGTGAGAGCAGTCGGCCTCATAATTCGCAGCATGTAGCGAGTGAAATATGAAGCAGGAGTCGAGGATGAAAGCATTTTTTCCTTCTTCTAAACGTGATTATCTTGTGCTTGCGCCTTTTTTATTTTTTAATATTAATTTCTAATAATTCTTTTTATTATTTTTCTGTTGTTTTCGGTGGCGTTTTCGTTAGCGTTATGCGCGAGCGGCCAAGCTGTGAGAGAGAAAACTTCTCTCTCCCATTTTTCTCTGGGCTTTACCATTCGTCTAGTTAATCGTTACCAGCTACATAGTCCTGCGCGAAGTTAGCCTCAATCGTAACCTGTGACGAACAGGCTTCCAAGTAGGGCAGGGTGAAAAAGATAGGCGAGTGAAGTGGGCCAAGAAGGACCTGGGGAAGAACGGAACTCTTCCTCTCCCCTAGACTTCCCACAAGTCGACCTCGCGAGAATTAAGCGAGCGAAGCGAGTTTTAGGCCGCGAAGCATCCTAGTGAAAACGAACGACGCAAGTCGCGAGAGGTCGTCCTTCGTCCCAGCGTGTCATAATAAAGACAAGGGACTTTATTGAAAGTCTACCTCTCCCCAGCCCCCGCCTTTCCCCCTCCCCCTCACTCTTCTTCCCCTTCCCGCTTTATTTTCGCCCCATCCCCGACGTGACCGGAGAGCCTTTCCACAGGCTACCTCAATCAAAGCCAGTGTCCCAGAGGATTTCGAAGTTAAGCTTGGACCTTAGGTCCATCAGATAGTAGATTTGGAGTTTCCTAAATTTGGACTCCCGCTCCATTTCTGCTGACTGATTTGGATTTGATTTGAGGAGACTGGGGTATAAGCGGAAACGGAAATTAAGCAAGATTATGAACAAGAATTTTTTTATTTAAATTTAAAACGGTTATTTATTAACATAAAAAGCCTCTAAGGGTTTCCTTTGATACCCAATATCGATGGTAGTGATTATTTTAAAAGCAGGAAATAAAATGCAACATATTCTGACACAGGAGACCCTTGTAAAGCACAACTTTCTTGACTGATATATGATATTCCGTAGATAATTTTAAATTGCACTTCACTAAGGATGACGTTACATCTGTCACAAATGATGTTAATTATTAATTGGCCTCTTGCAAATGAACACTACTCGCAGTTGTCGCTTGGCAGTGACTGAATATCCTGGCTGAATATAGGCCAAGATGATTCGGACAACACTCGCATTCGTGGCTTTCACAGGTGAGTAAGACACTATGGGCACACTTCAGAAATGAAGGAATTTTACTTTCGGAGTTAATGCAAATATAACTTCAGAGTTATTTAAATCTAAAGCAAGCGATACTGGCAACTTTGTTCAACAGAACGGTTGCAAGATTTAGAATATTCGAGGACACAACAAGCTTAACATGAAGTAATTCGTTGTAAGTGTGTTGTCGAACTCCCTTTAAAGGTGACGGACGAATGAGAAAGCATGCCATGCTTAATTATAATATATATGCACAAAATAAAGCGCGCAAATACAACATGACATCATTGCTTGCTGAGCTTTTTGTCTTGTAAAATGATTAGATTGTAACCATGGCCTACTTTGAATTACACAGACAATCCAAGAACTGCAAAACATTGTTATATAAATAACGTATTTTACACGCTACAGTCATTGATGTTCAATTGGCCGCTCATTGATTGCTCACGTTCTGGAGCCACGCTGATAATAGACTCCAGTTACTACAGCAATTCATTTTACTGTATTCCTAAAATTAAGCGGCATTTTCAAGGCACATTTTTATGAGATTTCGTAACTCTAAATGGCTGCTAGGCATTTTAGACAAAAGATTTTATCATTGCCTCCCGAAAGATTTCGTGAATCCAGCTATGATATTCGAGGTGCCCTTTACTTTGTTTGGTCCGTGGGCCAGTTCAACTTACTCATTAAAATTACCAAAAGAATATTATTCACTTATATTTAGTTGCAAACAGTTAAACAGAATTCAATCATAAATAAATATGCAGATATTGCAAGCGTTTTCGTGACCTACTACATGTACAAGCTAATTTTATTGTTTTTAAAAGCTTCCCTTTTGCGCATACACTTTGTTTTTAACATACCGTATTTTCTCGTTTAAACGCCCCCGGCGTTTATTTCAAACTTGGCCTGATAGAGCCGGCGTTTATTTGATTCCAGGAGTTTGTTCAAGCCCTATGTTTCTCAGAAATGATTTTTATTCATTATTTTTGACAGCAATATATTTAGACATTATTTTTAAAGCATGTGAAACTTTTAATAATTGTTTATGGTTTTTTTTTTCAAATTCATCTTGGAGACCCGGCGTTTAATCGAGAAAATACGGTATTTAATTATTTTTTTCATATATATCTACGGGATATGTTTCTTTTTTATAGACCTGTCGCCTTGCAGCAAAGCACACTGCATTTTGGGGATAAAAATATAAATTGTATTAATTTTGAATATGTTGTTGAATTATTGTGCGGGCTTTTGAGACATTTATCTTCCTTGACCAGCTGCCCTCCCCTGGAGCAACAATAAACGACATAAATCCACTACTTTAAAGGAAACCGTTCTTTTGGTGATAAAAGATGTAAATATCTTTTCTGTGACGTTTTCTTTGATGACACTGCTCCAGTGTTTTTCTTTTCCTGCGCTTTTTTGGTTGTATTTCTTTAGAGTGCAAATTCACTTCGTAGACACTTTCAAAACACTTTGTACCAGCTCTTTCAAAAGATAATAGTGTTTGTATTTGACGGGAAAATGCTTTTAAAAGGCTGCATCATTGTAGCAGCTGCTATGAAAAGTCCAATATCAGTCATGGCCATTGCACTAAAAGTGTGATTCCTTGATACTATAAAATTATAACAAGATTTTAGTTTCAGATAAATAAATTCAAAAATTATTTGCATACTTTTTTGTCCAACATCTCTTCCCTTTTTACACAAGATAGGCTCAATCTATATCATTGTGGTCCCTATTTTCTATTCATGTTTTAATTTTAATTTTTTGGTGAGTTTTGGCTTTTCCCAGAGATTAAAATGTAGGAGTTGGTAAAAAATTGCAATATATTTTAATCATAATCAGCCTTCATGGCTAATTTATAATATTCACTTTCCATACAAAACTTGAAGAACCTTTTCAGCTGTTCGACTGCTCGGACTTGTTGTCAGGCAACGCTTCTCTTAGCGTATCCTTGCGTGACAGCGCGAATGACTGCTGCGTATTCCATAGTGAAAGAAATTATCGACGCAAAAATTAAAGAAGAATAAGCTTGAACTGAGTTCGACACCGGGACAGTGTTCCGTCAATTGAACTAGGAGCTGGTTACACGCGGCAAAATCGTGGTAGTCAATAGACATATCATGAAGCGACGGTTGAATTTCTCAGTTTCCGTAATTATAAATTCTGATTTGTTGCCTGATATTGATTCGCAGTTTTCCTGCAGTGGAAGCCGACTTGTGGTGGTTTTTTAGGTAAGTCACGGTTTAGCCATGCAATACTTAGTTATGTGCACAAAATGTAACATTTATGTCAGGTACAAACTGGAAGCGACAAGTATCTCCCTCGCGAGTCTTACGTTAGACTCGGGCGGAGGTCTTCTTGCTTTTCGGAGATTTTTCTTGTAGCCAGGAATCACAAGAACTAGTGTATTGTGCTAACTTCTAAATTTAGACGTAAACACTAACACTATCACGATAAGCAGTAGTTAACATGGAAACAGAGGAGTTTTTTTAGAAAATAGGGAAATAATAACTTTAAACACTCCCCTTCTTTTCACGCATGCGTGACGTGCGCATACGGAACTGTTACACCCAGGTTGGTGCAAACTGTCTCGCCGCGGCTGTTAGCAGAACATGTCCCCGTCTTGAAAAAGTTCTATTTTTGCACAGAGTCGTTATTCAAAGTGACAACGGAGCTTTTCATTAAGTGTCAGTGATATATTTGGTTTTGTTTTATTTGGTTGCTTGCTTATTTCGTTGTTGGTGTTATTGTTTTTTGTGAAGATTGCACCCCGGCCATGACCAATAGATCAGTGTGGTTGTCAAACATCAGTCCATCAAAAAACATTTCAAGTCCGACGACATTTCCATCAAACGAGTCAGTATTTTGTTTATGGAGAGTTAACGTTCCTAGAGGATATCGCATTAAAGTTCACTTCAATTCCTTTGATGTGAAGAACACTTCAAACTGTTCTCAAGCTGCTGTGGAAGTAGCCGAAATACAAGGAGTTTTTAACACGGTGCTAGGTCGATATTGTGGTGAACAACCTGATGACGTGGTCTCCACATTCAGCTTTGTTACAGTGATATACAGCGTATCAAAAGGATCCACACAAGTACATCCGGGATTTCATGCCTCTCTATTACTAGCACCAGCAGGTAAAACTATAAATCAGCTACGGTGTGGAGGTTCCCAGGGCTTTTCCAAATTACCAAGGGAAAAGCCCTGGGAGCGAGGCTGGGTTTTCTATATTGATAAACAAGAGCCTTGGTATCTAAAAAACAAGAGCACAGCGCATTACGAATCGGTCAAAAATCTAAAAGAACGAAGTGTCTTCTAGATTCTGGCGGACGATCTCGAGGCACTCGCCCTTTTTGGCGCGAATGAGGGAATGAGTCATTCCTTCTTGTTTTTTTGTTTTTATTTAGTGCTTTTGGTTTAAGTATAAGTGCTATATCAGTGAAGAGATCTGAACTCTGTATTATAGTTTCCGCTCGGTGGTTGTAATAAAGTCACACTAATCAACGGTCTCCTCATTTTTTTGGTCTACAAATCTTAAACGTTAGATACGTTAGAGCACGGAATTAAATATATTCAGACAACAAACTACAACTCCCCGGCACTAGTCAAAGCTATGCGAAACAGTATATTTCGTGTTTCTATAGCTTGCGATTAGGCTAGGTTTTACTGATTTGGCGGTCTTCTGTTTATCGATGCCATGAAAATATCGATTACCGTAAAAAGTATGCAAAATCAAAATAAATCTTAAACTTATAGCTGGTGTAATTTTCAAATCGATTCGAGTAAGGAAAGGCCACTAAAAGGCCAATTGGAAATTGTAGGTATGGTCTAGAAAAAACTGTAGGGAGACACCTTAAAGCTGACTTCCAGTCCGTACTGCGCACACTCGGGGTTTGTTTACGTTTTTGTTTTGAATTCGTTGAAACGTTACACTTCGGTGACAGCATACATGACGTTTTTTGAGTCCGCCATTACAGTTCGTTTCGTTCAAGAATTTCCGATGAGCTGAAACGTCGGTTTGAAATAGCGTCAAGGTTCTTCTACTCGTTATTATTTGTTCTGCAAGGATATCTGGCGTTAATAATGAAGAAAAAGGTAAGTTTGTCGCGGAATTTTTAGTTTTGCTTGTAAACATTCCCTTCGTGGTGGGCTCACATAAACATTGCAGCCGAGATTGCGCAGTACGGACTGGAATTCATCTTTAATATTTAACTACACTTTTATCGTCTTTGTATTTAAAGAAACATGCAATCCATATCATGACCCTGAAGCAAACAACAACATCGTGTTGAGTGGCTCCAGTGGCACGATTTACAGTCCATTATTTCCAACGCCTTACCATGTCAACATGAAATGTCGCTGGACAATCACAGTGCCCAGCGGTCACCGCATAAAGCTTAGCTTCCGCGCCTTTCACCTTGGGGAACACGAAGCGGAGGACTGCGATAAAGTGGACCACGTGAAGGTGCGAGATAGCTACAACGAAAATGACCCTGGTTATGGGACATTTTGTGGCAATGTGGCTCCTTCATCAATATACTCAGTTGGGCCTAAGATTGAGGTTACATTTGTATCGGACGAAGAGAGAGTTTTTCAGGGATTCTCCGCCAGGTTTGAGTCAATATCTGGAGGTAAGCTTGGTTCTTTGGTTGAGACAATTCTCTCTTTAATTGCGCTGATTGCACAAAGTTTTGAGCAAAATGCCTTTGATCTAATGTTAAAGAAATTACATTTTCGTGATAGGTCTATTTAGAGGCAACTTCGAAGGCCGTTGGACAGTACCTTTCGCTTCTCTTGGAATATTTAATACAAGTTATATATATACTTCCTGGTTAAATCTTTCGATTAAAGTTATTTTTTCATTGATTGTAAGTGAAGTTAGGTTTGACGAACTAATACCGCCCTATCTACCAAACTAAACTCACAAGATTGTTGTTCTTCTGTTTTCATGTGTGCTAATTGATTAATGATATTAAATAAACCCCAACCCCACCCCATCCCCACATAGTGTGGATAGAACAGGTGATTGACATATTAAATTTATGTTTTAGGTATATGCACTGCTGGCAACGGAATCGTTCAACTTAATCTGACCCATAATTCAACAGGGCGATTGTCGTCACCAGACTACCCGCTCCAGTACCCTCCGGTCAGTGCGTGTTATTGGCGACTGAAGGCGCCTGATGGTCACCAAGTAAAGCTTCATTTTACTACGTTAAACATTGAAGGAGATTGTAAGGACAACGTGAATGAAGGGGAGTGGGTACGAGTGGATGATTATTTCACCACCGACTTTTACAGTGTTACCTGGTTTTGGGGCAAATTCTGTAAAGGAGTACAACCACCATTGATTTATTCAACAAGAAATGAACTTCAAGTGTTTTTTACTTCTAATTATACCAGTAACAGAGATTACAACGGTTATAAACAAGCGGATTCCAGCACGAATAACGGATTTTATGCAACCTTCGAGGTAACTCCACAAGGTAAAGAATATGTATCATTATAAATATTGTAGAAATATAATAAAAAACAGAATCTAAACATGCATAAACCACGCCTCCTGATCCCACAGCTTTGTATGGTGCATGATAAACTACGTGTGCATGTACCGACAAAATCGAAACGTAATATAAAGTGAGAAGAACGTGTGCGTGCGAACGCGTGCGTGCTTGCGTGTTTTGTTTTGACTTCTTAAAAAGTAATAGATAACTTTAAAATCGTTCATTAAATTAATTATTATTGCTTATTTTTCTATCTTGACTAACTATGTGCACATGTATGTATGTAGTAAGTAGAAACCATAAAATAAATTTGAGGTAAGAATGTGTATTTTGTGTGGGTGTGCGTGTATGTTCGCGCGAGCGTACGTGTTTCGATCAAATTCAATATTCCTGAAAAGTAATACGGATTGCTTTAAATCGTTAATTTAATTATTGTTGATTTTTGTATCTTGGATGATAAAGTAAGTGTACATGTATGAATGTAGTACAGCTAAGGTAGCGAACGCAACATAAAGTTAGAAGTAGGAATGTGTATTTTGTGCATGTGTGTGTGCGCGAAATTCAAATATTCCTGAAATCAAATTCAATATTACTGATGAGGAACAAGGATTGCTTAAAAACGTTAATTTAAATAATTATTTTCATACTCTAATTTATGGTGAAATGCAATGTAGGGAGAGTATACATGGGCAAGAGGAAAAATAATGTTATAATTTTGAATATTTTTTGGTAGTTCTAATAAAACAATATAAATACACTAAGTCCACATAATAGTAATTGTTACAAGGTAATAAAACGATTATATATTTAATAGTTATACCACAAGAAAGTTCCCTATCGTAAGAATATACCTTAAATCAAAGAAACGTAGCAAACATTTCAACATTAGCAATTTCAAAATGTTCAAAGTCATCAGGCAACAAATGGTAAAAATATTAATTCTACATGGATTATACTGACCTTAGTTTCATTAGTAAGACCTCAGAGATGCGGAACACTCCTGAGTCTCCTGAAACAGATTCAACAGGATTATTCATTGCATGTTGTATAAAAATTAATTACACTTATTTCGATTCTCTTAGATTATACAAGCCGATGTCGAACTGATATCAGCCCAGAAGAACCCATCAAAGTGCAAGGCAATACGGGTTCCTTAGTGAGTCCGGGCTATCCCAATTCGTATCCCATCATCACCTGTACATGGAACATAGTTGTCCCGGATGGTTACATAGTAGAGATGGACGTAAAAGATTTTGAAATGGACTGCGCTGGAAACAGTGAACTTCAAGTCGGCAAGGATCGTTATTGTGGCTCAAAGAAACCTTCAGGTCTTTTGACATCTGAATCCGACCTAAAAATAAAGATGATATCAAAGGTAGCGCAAAATAACCGCGGTTTTCGTGCGACGTTTTCAATGACAAAGAAAGGTTCGTAGATATTGGTAACTACGTTAACAAAAGTACCCAACGAAGGTTATTACATGCTGTTTTTTTTTTTGCCAGGCTAGCTTTTAGTCGAAAAAATGCAACAAATTCAAGTGAAAATATTGTTTCCAATTCTGTTGAGAACATATTGAACAGAAGATGCCTAGCAGAATCGCAGCGCCTTTTCCCAAGTGATGATAACTAGAGTTCTGATTGGTCACGTGAACTCGGCTGACCAGTGTCACGTGACAGGCTTAATAATTAGCAATTATTTCATGAGCGTGCGTTGGATTAGCTTCGGCGCTCGAAGAGTTCAATATTCACGTTGCCCCCAAATAGAGAGCCTGCTCGCATCGATCGCAGGCTAGCGTTGGATATGAGATGGTAGATAGCCAATGAGGCGCGCAGCTGGCTATAACTATATCATATCCAGTGGAATAATTGCTTTAAAAGAATTACAATATTTGAGTTCCCCAGCTATTCTCGTTGACGCGCGCACCATAGTATGTGAGCTCATATACCATTGCTTATAAACCATATTTATCGTCCATGGCATATGAGCTCATATACCATTGCCTATTAACCAATCAAAACGCAAGAATTACAATAAAGAGAAATATCCAATATTGTGACACGACGTTTACCACCTCTCACTTGACTACATGCCAAACTAATACCAGTTTGTTTACCTTTGCAGAACTCAACGTGGCGTCAATTGTCCCGTGGATAGTTATCCCGATTGTAGTGCTGGCGATTTGCGTGACCATGGTTGTCACGTGGAGAAGACGGACAGCTGGAGGGCGTGACCGCCGAGGGTCTTCATTCAAGAGTAGTATAATAAACAGAATGCGAACTCAGTCAACTGCTAGCCAAACCAGCCATTGCTGAAAAGAAAGAACAATGTAGTTGTTATTCAGAGTTGCATACATTATTAATTACTCTGTATACTAGGAAGTTTATGTTCTTTTCAAAACCAGATGGTGTTCAGTTTTATGTTTAGTTCTTAGACTTCGAGTAGTTCCTTAGTTTTAATTATAGTCCCTCATTTTTCTTGAGTGGGCGTGCGCTCAAGAAATTCACTTCGCCCTCGCGCGTTGCGTGCTAGCTGTCTCCTGCAATACTTAACAATTATCCTGCGAAATCGCGCGGATTTTCGCCTGTTTTTGCCGCGGGGCCGTGGGCCGGTTGGCTAAAATAACTTTCCCCAATTGAATATTTTTTTTTTTTTAAAATTTAAAAAAAACTTTTTAAAAAAAAAAAAATTTTTCTTTATTGCGATCTCCACCCTACACCGAAATTTATAAGAGAAAAAATATTATTATAAAAAAAAGGGGGGGGGCGGGAAGAAAAAAAAAAAAAAAGTGATATTTCGCGCGCTCGCGTTCTCTCGAGGGAATACTCGGAGAACATAGGTTCTTTTTAGAAAACAGTGAAAAACTAGATACTATAGATACGTTCCCGGAACTTTTGTTAAAAACAGAACACTTTCTTTCCTTGATTCCATTAAGTTTTTTATACGATAACTGAGGATTCGATAAACACCACATGTAATATTAAATAAGAGCAGTGAGCCATTTGTATAGATTGCATGGCTGGGGCAGAAGAAAAATCAGTTTGCACCCGAGCTACACATCTCTCTCCCTTTTTACACTTGCTACACAGACCAACATTTCAGTGGCTCATTGGTCAATGGATGCACTTGTTGTGTTGGAAGAACATTAAAAAAGGTTACAGTAAAACAATTGCCTTCGGCTAGAGATCAACATGACTTACGAATGGAAGTTTTACTTGTATTTACTCGTAATCAAACAATAAAGATGTAAACTGTAAAATTTACAAACAATGTTATAATTTCTGTTCACCTTGATTGTACCTTTAATTTTCCGTATGCATTTTTATCTTATAATCATAGTTTCTCTCTAGAACCATCACCTGGATTAAAAAAAAACGCAGGAAAAGCAACGTATAGCAAAAACATTTACCCTACGTCCCTACCCTAAAAGGGAAGCGGTATGCACGAAACAGTAAAAAAATCAGAACAAAAGATCCGCGAATTCGCTGCATTCCTCTCGAGAGTTGAGAGAAGGCTTGTAATTTCGTAAAAAAGAAGTTCTGTTTTGGGACTGCGGCTTCAGAAAGGAATGATCGCGCAACTTACTGCGACAACATTTTTCTTCATTTCTTGATCAATTTTTTTCGTACAACGCAATTTTTGGGCTCTGCCAAATTTTTTTTTTTTCCCAAAAAATAAAAGGGGGAAAAAAAAAAAAAAAAAAACCTGAAAATAATTGGGGGGAGCCCCCCCGGGGGTAGGATTTAGACTTTATTATTGTAACGCAATATAGTTACCAAAGGCAAAAGAACGCCAGATTATCGATTACAGAATACCGCCAGAATTTCTTTTGTTGAGATTTTTTTGCAGAGCCAAACAATCTTATTTAGCATGCTACGAAGGGAGACTGAACTGTGGAATAGTATGTTTTCTTCTTGCGCCATTTGATCCTGGCGCATCTGGTCTATTACGAGTCCTTTCCGTCAGTTACGGTCCAATGAATCCTCCATTGACAGAGCAATGGTCTTAATAAATAACCATGCATAAAAATTAATATTTCTTTTTACTTGTCAACGTAGGCACGTGCAGAGCTCGGAGCTAGCTGTGCGTGTAAAGCTTCAAGGATTTGTCGATTACAAGATACATAACCGGATTCGACTTCTCTGCCTGGAAATGAGAGCTGTTTCGCTTCTCTGCTTCTCTCTTTTTCTTCTTGCCGCATTTGAGAGTGCCGTTTTAGGTAGGTAAATGTTTCAGTGACTGTAGTTATCCGTGTGATCACTGTAATCTTTCAAATTTGTTGCGCGCATTGCACCGCCGATACCAAAATATTTAGAGCCCTTGTCCGTTTCCACAGGTTTTATAGATAAGAAACCTCCCGTTCTTCAAGTTGTTGATTCAAGAAGGGCCAAAATGTGTGTCTAACTAACTCCGTGACCCAGATTTCGTGGAAAATTTAATGTACAAAAAATGGAAAATGGGGTTTGTGTGTTTTGACTTGACTTTTGTACACAAACTTTAATTTGATTTTCTAGAAATAAGAAGAGTATGTACATTTTCTTTCTAGAGATGAAGAGCTATCTCGAAGCTATCGTAATCACTTTGATCCGTTTAGTAATGACAACAGACACTTGCATAATATAACCTGTGGGTCACCGAGAGTAAAGAGCGTACATCGCCGGTTACATTTCATTCACTTGTAGGAACCGGTATTTTAAATCAAATCTAAAAGACAAATTAAGTAACAGGCAGAGAGCGCTTTTACATTAGCAGTTAGCACTGTCCATATATCGAAAACCCTTGATTCAAAGCGGTAAAACCGCACAATTTTCATCGCTCAAAGAAGATAAGCGTCCATGTGAGTTCATAACCCAGATTCCAAGATCGGATCACGCCACTATGCTCTTTAGTTGTCAATCATTAATCGTTGTTACTTAGTTTGTTGGTTGTTATGGAGACCGTCTTATCTACTATCGCTCTTTCGCAACCTGCAGGCGCTAAAACTCTTAAAGGGCAGAATTATTGCGCCTTTTTTGAAAGAATTTTAAATTACTGTGTTCCTTGTGTATCTTCAGTTCAAGGATCGCTCCGAGATCAAATGTTAAGTCACTATCTGTTTAATAAGTCACCAGACATGACCTGATCTTACTTTGTTTACTATTGCATTAGTGTGTTTACCCTTTGAAAGCGCTTTTTGAAAACTAAGAAATTGTGCAAATCAACTCATTGATTACAAAGAGAAAAAGACGCGCGCGCTTTCGTTAACGTTGAACTAAAAGCGGAAGGAAGATAGAAACAGAGGAAATCGAAGCAAATAAAGTTTTTTCATGATTTTATTCAAACTTACACTTTCATTTATTTGATGATAATAATGAGCTTGGGTTAATTGATCCGCTGACCACATGGTCCGTCAATAAGCACGCACTCTAACTTATAAGAATAAGTTTATAACATTTCATATTTTAATCATTTTAAGCTACGACCAAATGGCCTGCTGGAACATACGGGGTACCACGCGCGCAGTCTGGCTGCCCATCATCTGATGGATTCACGTGGCGCACGGGGTGGCGATACCAAGACACTGAGGACTTTTTACCGAGCAACGCGCATTCAAGTAATTTCCATGTTGATGCAACTGTGGACAAAAACAATCTAAAGAGATCGTTTTGTATAAAGACAGAAACATCCGGGGACTCATCAAGATCTGTTTGGCCAAAAGGTAAGTATTGTAGTCTGCGAGAGCATCAGGTTTTTCGGGTTCGTGCCGACACTGGTTTTATTGACTGCCAGTTGTCGCTTTTTTCTGTAAGTCCGTCGAGCGTGATATGGGAGAAGCGGTGGCCTAATGGTTAGTGCTCCGAACTCCGGATCGAGCAGTACGGGTTCGAGCCCTGGCCGGGGCACCGCGTTGTGTTCTCAGGCAGGACACTTAACTCTCATAGTGCCTCTCTCCAACCAGCTGTATAGATGGGAAACGGCGAATTTACTGCTGGGGGGGTAACCCTGCGATGGACTAGCATCCCATCCAGAGGGGAGTAGAAATACTCCTAGCCACTTAATGCTACAGAAACCGGGATAAGCTCCGGCCTGTTGAGCCACTTATTTCGACAGCAGGCTTTGCCTTTTATCGTCGAGCATGAAGCAAAAAAGAGCGCGAGTGGTAAAATGCGTCTTGCTTTTAGATATTCCACGGCCACTCAGTTACACTTGCGGTCATTTTTCAGCTTCACGCTCGACGGACTAAAAAAGGGACTGCTCGTAGTCTACTGTTTTTCAGCTTTTGAAGCATTAATCTTAAAGGGAAATGGATATGCAAATAAATCTGTGTGGTTTTAGACGTGCATAATTCCTAGGTAGAGCGGAAACTGGACAATCCAGCCGGCGTTAATCTAGCAGCAGAACACCAAAAACAGGTCCATTAAATGAGTAAGAAACAAAATATAGGTAATTGTTTTGCAATAAGCCACAAAACGGTGGCTGTTATGACGACGGGCTGTAAGGTAGGGCCCCACAGTACATTCGCTTGAAAGTTTCATTCCAGGGCCTGAAAAGAAGCGATCACTTTCCAAAAAATTTCCTCCTAACTATTAAACTACGCCAAATACTGTGAGTTCAATTTTAATTTCTTTTGTTTTCATTTAAACTTTTCTTTTTTTTCCTTTTTGAGGCAAATACTGTATTTACAAGAAAGGCTCTTGTCCCAAGGGACTCAAACCAGGATACATAACATGGGACGACGCAGACTGGTTTAACAAGAACAATAAAGGAGGCGTTCTCCCGGACGGCGTCTATGACAAGAACACTAAACTTTATTACTGCTGCAGAACAGACGGTAATAAAGCAGAACCCATTGATTTGCCAACAACCAAACCTTTCTTCTTAGTGGCTTACGAATCAGCCGCCTGCCAGCAAGTAAAGTGGGCGCAAGCGAGTTCTGAATGGATTCGTTTCGATACTGAAGAGGACGAAGACGGGTACGGCGGGGCATATCCATACGGTGCAGGGCTCAACGATCACACCATTCACTACTGTTACTACACTAGTAAGTAGCCAATTGCAACATTCCGTTACAGAACGGCGTATTTTGTCACAGAATACCGTACTTTGTCACGAAAATGACCGTAATCACCCCCCTGCGTAATCGAGTTCGACGTCCGAACCGTCGGATACCTGGAATGAGGTGGGGGGAGGGGTGTGCATCGGATACGGTGTTTCTCCGTCGAAGATTTTATGCATTGCATTTAATAAGAAAAACAAAAAATGAACGTTATTCAATGTGTAGTCCATATAAAGTATCGGTGCAAAAAAATATATGTACCAACCATTTCACTTTGACATAATATATCAGATTTCTTGTTTATTCCCAAGGCTAATCTTCGAAGAGGTAGCTATTTTTACTAGCGCGAAGTAGCTATTTTTACTAGCGCCTCTCTGCTACATTAAATACACAATTTACGCCATGTATTGAATTATAAATTGGATTATTTTAACAAATAATTACCTCCTGGTTGTTGTTATTATTTTTTTCATCTCAGGTTGCAACTACACTTTGACTAAATCCAGTGGCTCGTTTCAGTCTCCCAACTATCCAAACTCCTACCCGGCTGGTCAGTATTGTTCCTGGAAAATAAAAGTTCCAGAAGGATTGCAGGTAAATATGAAGTTAGTTAACTCGAGAATCAACTACACTTAAACTATACTGTATGGTCTCTGGTACCTAGAGTCCTCGCAGTGGTCAAACAAGGCTTGATTTTCGCCGCTCTCTCAAGTCCGGTCTTTGTTCCTACTCGAGAAGGACAAGCGCAGGCTAATTTCACGAACAGCGGCTGATAATCGAGCCTACGATCAAATGTACTGCGCAGGAAATGTCAATTCCCGCCAAAACTGCCCCTTACAAACATCTAAATTTTTTGCGGTATATTTTTTCAAACCAAAAGTTAGCGCTTTTTATTGTCAAGATTTTGTAGAAATTATGTCACAAATCAGCATTATAAAGCAACAAAAACTCAACTTTGTTTCTTTTATTTACTCTAACTGATATGTGGTTCGAAATACGCCCCCTCTCCAACGAGACCATCTCTCGCCTCACCCGCCCAGGGCCCCCACCGCCCCCAAGAGCGAGAGGGGCGGTGAGAGAGAGACCCGGGAACGAGGTGCTCTCGCCTCCCTTAAAAGTTCTTAAAAAGAAATACCCCTCTGTTTAATTACGTAACAAAGTTTAATTTTTTATGAACTCATTGATCCTTAGGTTGTGTTAACGTTTCCCAAGTTCTCACTCCAGAAAGGAACAAACACCGATAATGTTCAACTGTACGACGGGCAAAACGAGAACTCACCCTCCCTGGGTGTGTATTCAGGCGACATAACTCCCCCACCCTCTGGGGTTCGCTCCTCATCCAACGAGTTATTCGTCATTTTCAAGACAGATAGCAAAAGCAACTTTGCTGGGTTTCTGGCCTCCTATACAGCACAGAGACCAACGCGTGAGTATGACTGAAGAGCCAAGAAAGCTCTGCTCTTACTTAAAGAACAATTAGTTATGTCCAAACTGTTTAATCAGGATTTCGAATCTTTTAAATGTGTTATGATCATTGTTAAAAAGTGTTTTGTTTTTGATGTTGTTGTTGCTGTTTTGTTGTTTCTTGTTACCGTAAAGGAATGATTGAGATTCTTCTGAGATTTCCTTGCATTACTGCGTTCGCATTAAGATCCGATTTTGTATGTGACAGAAACGCCCAAAATAGGTGAATTTTGTCTCTTTTCAGACAAAAAAAGTTCGTTCTTAGATTTTGACAGAAATTTGTTTAAAACTCAAACTTGTAGAAATGTCCAGCGAAGGGTAAGGCATGCCATCCTTATAAGATGACAACGTCCAAGTCACTGGGCTAGATTCTGTTGATTAAGTATAAGTGCTACTGAAGTGCACCACTGAATCGTACTTAAACGGATTCGTCAGACCCTACGATAAAATATATATCATTTTTTAAATAATTGTCTCACGCTTGTCATCAATACAAATGGATATTTGTTTCCTCTTTAGAGCCCCCAACAACCGTTAAAACAACCACAGCGCTTCGTACAACTAAAGCAACCACACCTCCTGTGCAAACAACGATTAAAACAACAACGGCACCAACTACAACAGGAAGCGAAACAACAGCTAAACCAGTTCAAACAGCTGCAACCAGTAAAAGCTCGACATCTGTGACTGCTGAGACTACCCAAGCCGCCACTACAAGCGAAAGTACTACGAACACAGCACAGACTACCCAAGCCGCCACTACAAGCGAAAGTACTACGAACACAGCACAGACTACCCAAGCTGAAACTACGATCAAAAGTACCACGAACAAAGCACAGACTACCCAAGCAGCCACTAAAATGAAAAGTACTACGAGCGAGGCGCAGACTACCCAGGCCACCGCACCAGTTAAAAGTACTACAGATAATGCACAGACAACCCAAGTAACAACCGCTCCAACCAGCACGGCAGAAAATACAAAAAGTACTGAAAGCACAATAGCAAAGTTTACAACGGAGAAGGTAGAGGGAACCACGGTTTCTATACCCAACACAAAAACAGAAGGAAACGGTGTCACAACAGCAACTGAAGCAACCGATGGACCCGCCAAGACACATACCAGTCAAACAAGTGTTGTTACAAAGGAAAAGACACCAACTGTTGAAGCAGGTAAGGTTTTCTGCATGCATGCATAGTTTAGAGGGTAATCATTACCTAGGACACTTTGCGCGTCTTTTTGCAGATTTCTAGTCGTTAAATTGTATGCCTAATCCACTGACTTGTCGATTCTAAACCGCCAAAGCAATTCAACAAGGTGAGAACCGGCGCAAAAGGTACTTCAACCTCATGAGTGGCACAGTATCAAGTCGTCGCTCTGATTTAGTGACATGGGACGACAGAATCCCACATCCCTGGATGGGATGCTAGTCCGCCGCAGGTCCTCAACGTCTGTCAGCGTGTCGTGATATTGACTGTTACCCTTTACCCGACCCTGGAAGAGAGGGAAAACAAGAGAAAGTGTCTTCCGAAGAACACAACACAGGGTGAGCAGCGCTTATCGGACTGAGATCGGGACCAACGCGGTAGCCATAAGGCCACTGAACCGGTCTCCTCCCGCTACATGAAAAGCACAAAAGAAAAACTTGGCCAAGACCGCGAGTTGAAGATGGCCCGCACAAGGATAACGACCGTAATTCATCCGCGCGCGCCACCAAGACTGACTTTTGATCCTGGATTTATAAAGGCAGCCGCTACGTAGGCTAGCAAGCCCGTTCGGTTTAAAACCAAAAGCAACGAACGTAGCGAAAAGCTTCTTGTGTGAAGATAGGCATGTGAGTGGAATGTAGTGCCTACTGAAGATTCCGATTGACGCAGGACTAACTACGTCCTTTTTCCTTAACAGGTTCCTCAATTGCTCCAGAAACTTGGGCCACTGATGAACCAACACACACCAGACCAACAGAATATAGACCCTCTACATTAGCCCCATTAGGAAATGAGTCCTCAGTGGGGTACCGTAAAATGGATGAAAGTGGATCATCTAATGTAACCTTGATACTGGTTCCGATGCTGTGTCTACTGCTTCTTGCAATTTGTCTTGTGATGTTATTTCTTTATCGCAAGAGGTGAGAAGTCCAGTGTATTCTGTAATGATTCGATTAAGCCCCTTTTCCTATCCTAAACTGCGCCTCTACTCCAATAAAGGCCTCTATTCTAATTAACACTCCTATTCCGAAAGCGCCATTTACACTATGCTCCCTCCCATTTAAGGGAGGCAAGCGTGGCCGAGTGGTTAAGGGCGCTGGTGTTGTAATCTGGAGGTCCCCGGTTCAAGACCTGCCCTTGCCACTAGCTGGATTTGTTTCATCGGTTGTCCCGAGTTCAAATCCTCGACCACGCTTTGTATATAGCCAACTGGTCTGTCTCCTGCCAGTTGGGATTTTTAACCTTGTTACGTTCATTTAAAAATATTTGTTTCCTCTGTTTCAGTGGCATGCCTGTACTAGCTATCTGTTGAGATATGAAGCTAAGCGCATGACCACTATAAACATATATTTATTTTTTTATTATTATTATCCTCCAAACTTCAAAAGTAGCGCTAAAAGTACAGAATTTAATGAGATGATTGTTTAACAATGACACAAGAGACAAGGAAAAACGGGAATCGAACCCATGGCCCCAGAACCGGCAGGCGCCAACCACGAGCACGAGAGACCTGATAAGCTGGGCCATTACTAAGTTATGTGATACGCGCAGAAACAGTCGTTGTCGGTTGAACAATTGCATTGTTTTTGTTTTACACATTCCCCGCTTCTTAGGCTGTCCTACTGTCGCCCTTCTATTTTAATCTCAGGTGCTGTAATCTTGGCGTTTGTCTTAATTTAATTTAAAACTAACCAACAATCATTTTCGTGTCCTGTCATTTCAGAAATCAAAAGCGAAAAGAAAAGCAGGACCAGGAGCAGTTTGTCTACTATGAGAGGTACAATGACGGCCCATTCAGTCTAAGATGAACATGAAGATTCTAGTTAAACATTTTCATACATTTGCTGTAATCGTTTTAGGAGAATTTGGTGTTCTATCAAAGCCTATCCTTAGTGTAGTCTCTCCTGTATAGGGCGGAGGGAGGGACAGTTTATCGACTGGTCTTAACCTATCCTCTAGCCTGATCAGGTACTTAATTATTATGATCCGAAAAGGAAAAGGTAAGAGATGATGAAACTAGATCAATGATGCAGTCAGTTTATAGGGTTCAATTGCTTTAGGTTTTGTCGGTTTTTAATAATTAAGGTTATATTGAATTTATTCCTTCCTAAACAGCAATCCGAACGGAATGGAATCTGTTGACAACCCACTGTATGAAAGGTAAAAGTGTAAAGTTCCTCTTAGTTAAGACGCTAGGTCCTCTGATTTAATTGATGAAAATCTCCATACAGGGCTAGCCAGGGGCGTCCCCCATTGCTGTACAATTTAAATGTTAACGTTTTTGAAATTTATTCCAGCTTGGAAATCTTCCATCAGGTTTACTGTTGCTTAATATTGGAACAATTTTACTGATGAACTTAGAACTGTGTCTTGCTTAAGAAATTTGGGAAAAAACATTAAAGCTTGTCCTTTTTAATTTAATTAGTACTTTCGGTTTTTTGTTTGTTTTTGAAGAGCATATCTGTTGCTTCTTTAAAATCCGAGTTGAAATAAAGTTATATGTATGTTTGTCTTGCTATTTTCACAGTGGCGTGAAGTTCACATGTGAGTCAACAGAAAACCCGCTGTATGATACGTAAGTATACTCTCTTGCTGTCAAAATACGAAGCAATGGGATTTGCGTTTAGGTACATGTAACAATCGTCCATTTCTATTTTACACGAAGGGGCAGTGAGAGCGCAGTGAATCCGCTGTACAACTCCAAGCGTCAGGTTACAGATTTTTACGCCGAGCCGAGCGCACCAAGTGAACCTGTGATGACTTTAGAGCCAGATGCCCTTAGGGAATATGAAAACCCTATGTATGATTTTACTGCAAGTTCTCCTAACGAAAGGTATGTACAGTTTTGTGACACCATAAATGTAATGCAACATCAGGGCACTTTCCATTTGTCAGAACTGACCGGCCAGACAGGTATATTCGAGAACAGAATTCGTTGTTGGACAGATTTATCTTATCAATACATAAGTACATCAGTCAATACATAAATATTATACATTGTTATGGTGGATTTGTGGGAAACTCTCGTGGAGAAAGGCCCTTTTCACATTCAAGACTACCGGCCCGGCCGGCCAGTTCTGACAAATGAAGAGCACCCTAAACGTGCGAAACTGTAATGAAAAACTGAAGAAAGAAAAGGTACTAGTTGTTGTCGCAAATGCTTATCACACGCATCCAAATCACCATCACCAATCAATCCACAACCGTAAACGAGAGAACAGTTGAAAATAAAATTCAAACAGAAATGAGCATAAAATACTAACAGCGACCGACAGAAGAAGAGAGAAAAGAAAAGAAACTACAAGACGAATGCACGAATCCAAAAATCAAGAGAATTATCCGACTGAAACTCAACCCAACTAAAGAAAAATTACACGCCAACAGAAAATTACAATATGCAAATAATATAACATGTACCAAAATGGCCAGTAGACAAGGAACTAACACGACCACCTTCCGTAGGAAAATCTGCCCAGTATGATGTTAGCGCTGTAGCTCATACCCGGAAAAAGATAGGAAAGTACATGTCAAAAACAAAAAAGAAAAGCATATTCCCATCAGTCTCCCCCTCTACCGAAAAATTATTTTTGCCAGTGCCCACTCTCAACGAAGCACAAAAAAACTTTTGCACTAGTTAGTATTCTTGTGAGCCGACCAAGCACACAATCTCCTTCACTGCCGGCCGACAGAACAGAAAAACACAAAAGAATGACACGCCAAAACAGAAGACTGTTGGCGAGTGCGGACGGTGTAGGGTGGCCTGGCGACTACAAGTTTTACCCAGTTTTGTGCTTTACAAAGAAAACATGAGCACTGTTTCCATGGTAGACCTTTCAGTTTTTCATTGGAATTTTACACCTTTGCATTGCATTGCTTATTGTATCGAATTTTTTCACTGGTAGAATGTAAGCATATGTCACATGTATTACATGTATTAACTCAATCGGTAACAAATATTTTTTCTTTTATTTCAGCTCCGCTTAAAGATGTCTTTTTGGATGCAAAGTAATTCTCTTTTATTTTGAAAGTGACTTTGATCACTTCTTTTACTGTACTTTTTCTAAACTTCCTACAATAAACATGGATTTGTCAAATAAAAGAGCTTAATAATGAATGGGTCTTGTGGTTTGGTTCAGATTGCATGGACCTTGATGTCTCTCTATCCTGAAATTTCTTCTCATTATTTGAGCCAAAAAATAAAGAATAAAAAAAAGCTTTCAGACTTGAAATGACTTCTTTTTTAAAGCTTATTTTAACAAACCACGGAGAGGAAAACTTCGGTATCATTTAATTTAGGCTAATCAGGACGAATAAAGTCGATATCGTACTGAGCACAAATTCTTTATCTCGAGCGGGCACACGCTCGCTAGCGACACAAGTTGTGCAAGCAAACAACCTTTTCATGAATGAATCCGCGACTTTTAACGCACAACCAGCCTAAAAAATTATCCAGCGTTAGAGACTGAAAATTATTCATGACATAACCCACATTTATAACTTTAGAAAATAAGTGGAAGCTAAATAAAACCCCCGTTTATAGTCCAAAAACTTTGCCGTCCGCAATTGAATCTCGGTTCTTCGGTTTTCCGTAAACTCTAAACATCTTTACTCAAACTACAGATAACCAAAACAGAAATGTCGAGTTGAAATACCCTGTTATCCTTTTAGAAAATATCGGGTTATTAAAGGGAATGCAATAAAAGCTTTTGGCAAAATTGTAATGTAGTCTTTAAAGTTTAAACTTCAAGTTTCAGAGACGTTTTCATACCTTCCCACTCGCGAGAACGTTTCCAAACGTTTTGACCAGAAACAGCAGCAAAAACACGGAATATTTCCTCTCTTTCTCGCTCTTCCTTTAGTATTCTTCTCGTTTTAACCTTGCTACTCTCTTGCCAGTCTAAAGTACAATAAATAATGCCTTTTCGTGCTGTTTGTCGCTCTTGAAAAGTTCCGAATTTCAAGGCAGAAGAATTAAAAAACTATTCGGATCAAACCAATTAAATGACGGCGATGCCCAAATATGGCAGGGGCAAACCGCGTTGAAGTGGGCTTTTGGCGGGAAAATAATCAGGCTGACAAATAATTAAATTAATTTTTAATTTATTACAATAATTAATCGGGCGTGGCCGATTTAAGGTTTACCCTTTGGTCGTCCTAGAGCGTAGTCTCCTGGCGCGGCCAAAAAGACGGGGATAGCTCGGGGTTGCTACAAAACCGCTACGGGTGACGCATACCGCAATGGTTTTCATTTTAGTTTTGACAGGAAATCGTTGCAGGCACACTTGGTCGACTTTTGGGTTAATGTGTAATCAGGTTGTGTTTTTTTGCTTCGGCGGAAGGACAGAGAAAAAAGCTTACGGGGCAAAGTACAGTATGGGGCCCAGTTCTCGGCCACTTTTGACGTAAACTTGTATTTCTTACCTCAGAAGAATCGCAGGAACTTAAAATTTCTCCCAGAGCTAGCTACATTATTCAGCTTTTTGGTGTAAAGCTATCGACCGGTCAAAAATTAATTTGCCCGAGCAATAATAAAAATAAAAGCTCCATTTGTGGGCCCAGTTCTCGGCCACCTTGGCCCAGTTCTCGGCCACTTTTGACGTAAACTTGTATTTCTTACCTCAGAAGAACCGCAGGAACTTGAAATTTCTCCCAGAGCTAGCTACATTATTCAGCTTTTTGTTGTAAAGCTATCGACCGGTCAAAAATTAATTTGCCCGAGCAATAATAAAAATAAAAGCTCCATTTGTGGGCCCAGTTCTCGGCCACCTTGGCCCAGTTCTCGGCCACTTTTGACGTAAACTTGTATTTCTTACCTCAGAAGAACTGCAGGAACTTGAAATTTCTCCCAGAGCTAGCTACATTATTCAGCTTTTTGGTGTAAAGCTATCGACCGGTCAAAAATTAATTTGCCCGAGCAATAATAAAAATAAAAGCTCCATTTGTGGGCCCAGTTCTCGGCAACCTTGGCCCAGTTCTCGGCCACTAAAAAACTTGTCCGTAATTATCTGTAAAAAATGCTCAATTAATTTTCACAGTCATAAAATCACTCTGTAAACCTATTTATACTATATCGATCCCAAATTATTTTTATGATGCTTTGTTTTTCTTTAGAAAAGAAGGATTTTAACGCGCCTAGTTGCCTATGTGCAGGTTCTGGCAAAACCGCATTGTGTGACCCGTGCATTTAGATGGTTTATTTTGCAGTGAAAAGGTCTTGAAAGATTTAGGTGTTGTAGAAATAATAGACAAGACAAGAGTCAGCTCAAAACTTAGAGATAAGATTGAACTTTATTTTTAAAACATTTATTTCTTTCATTCTGGCAGCAGCAGATGAAATTATATTAAAAACCAAGCGCTAAGCTGTGATAGCGAGCAGGGTGGCCGAGAACTGGCAAATACGCAAACGTCGCAAGAAAAAATTTCGAAGTAAATTAAGACCAAAAAATACAACGGTTCAACGAAAAGTTAACTAAAGCAGAAAGCTGAGTTATTCTACGTTTCACATGCCAAAAATTAGCTCGTATGGTGGGGGCTTTTGGATAAAATACGAATTTAACTACATCCATGAATTTGGAGCCGTAAACAAACAACTTTTTTGGGAATGCAAATTCACCTACCTCCGCGTAAACTCGACGTGTGAGCTTTCTATATCGAATTGAACGATCAAACTGAAGATACTTAAAGCTCATGAATCAGTCTATCGTTTGAAGGAAATACCTTTTTCTTTTGATTCAACTTGAGTATGAAAAACGCGTTAAACACAAAGTGGCCGAGAACTGGACCCGGCCGAGAACTGGGCCCCATACTGTACTGATATTCACCATTGTGAAATTGCACTTACTTTGACAAGTAAAAGTTATTTTTGTAAATGAAAAAGGTAACGTCATTGATGTCACGGAGTGTTTTTTTTTTAGCAAACTAGATGGTTTGCTGGTTTCTGACTATGAATGGGGGTGTGATCTTGCGGTATATTTTTTGAGCCTGACTCCGCCGTAAAACTTTTTTTTTATTTAGCAAGAACTGTGTCGATTTTCATTTCTGAACAATTGGTCGTCAAGTCGTTTGTCACAAAGAGTAGAATGTTTGTACAGCATGTTTTGGAATTATTTTAGATTTGGTTAGTAAGACGATTCTGAAGACCTGAGCAAAACATTGGGAATGTACAGTATTAATAGGAACTTGAATGGAATTTTTCACAAGTTGGATAAAGGTATCAACTGAAAAAAATGGAATTCAAAATGAGAACTTGGATTTTGTTGTAATTAAATTTTATCGCGGATTGGATGCATAATATCACGGCTTTGAAAGTCTTCAAATAATTAGAAAGGTTCCTTTCTTCCTTTTGATCTTATTGTTATTTTCATGTATTGATTATTCGAAAGTGGTTCGTTGATACGAAAAAAAAAACGGGTTTTCACTGAATTGCTTGAAGTATTTTTAGACGTGATAATATTGGCTTAATCAAATTACATTGTGCACGAAATATTTGTTATTCTTTTGTCTTGAAACTTTGAGGAAATTGAAATTTTTGTTTGACAGTAGTGTATGAAAGGCATTTTATAGAACTGAATAAAAAATTAGAAACTTTGATAAAGGTTATTTCAAAGATTTATTTTGCCTGATTTTGAAGGGTTTCAGGAGTTTTAAAGAGTGCTGGTAAACGGCTGTATGTTGTTTGTGATTACGGATCTTATTTAGTTTCGAACGCTCTAATTTTTGAAAGGTTAAAACAGGTTAAAACCGGGCGGTTTCATGAGTTTTTTGGGTAGAAAGGTACGGTGGTGGTCAAAAAAAAAATGTTTAGAAAGGAATGACTGTAGTAGCACGTAAGTCGGAGGTTTGCGTGAGTCACGGGGTATAGTATGCGTGAGCTGGATTTCCGGCGTCACAACGGCATGTTTTGTTTACTGAAAGATACACTCGACGTTTAGTTAGCTTAGTCGGCTTGGGAAACTATTTTAAAAATGAATGTTGTAATAGTTAATTAATAGTAATCTAGAATTAACCCACTCTCGATTGGAGTCTGTTCTGGATTCGCGCTACCTTTTCGCCGCGAAGGAATTTTGTAAAATTTCGCTAGTGGAAAGAGGTACTGTAAGAACAGTATCAATAACTCAAAAGGAGGAACTTCTTTGTAGCTCTGAATTAAGACGTATGATAAAATTTTAGAATAAGAAACTTTCGATATATGGTTTTCATATTGTTTTTGTCAATTTCCTTTTGTGGCAGATTTTTTGAGAATCAGCTTTTCTTTCGTGTGATGACAGACACAGAACAGAACGAGAGGTGGATGAGAAAGATGCCGAAGATGAATATATAGGCACCGAAAAACGACAAGAACCGTCAAGGACTTATCTTTAGAGGGCGGGGAGTTTTGGCATACTGTATTTTGAGGACTGGACTGGACTAGTAAAACGCGGACTAGTAAAACGCGTAATTGTAAAACGCGGACTAGTATAACGCGGACTAGTAAAACGCGGACTTGTAAAACGCGGACTAGTAAAACGCGGACTCAGGTAAAACGCGGACTTGTAAAAGGCGGACTAGTAAAACGCGGACTTGTAAAACGCGGACTTGTAAAACGAGGGCTTGTTAAGCACGGACTTGTAGAGCGCGGACTTGTAAAACAAGCGCTTGTAAATCGGATAAAACTAAACGGTTTAGCGAGCGAAACAATTTGTGTTTGAAGCTCTTGTGTGTTTCTTCGACGGCATATTTCTAGCTTTTTTGAGCACTCTATGGTCTGTTTTAGCGTGGAGATGTTTTTGCAGTATAGCACATGTTCGTTCTGCAAACCCCTACTAAAACAACGGGATTGATGCTATGAGTTGTGTGCATATGTTTCTTTCTTTTCCACTACTTGACGTCTGTTGAGTGCAGTCGTTTTTATTGCTCGCACGAGGTAGAACGGGGCCCGTCCAGAAATCAACATTCAATCGTAAATAAAGGTGACGGGCCTACACGACTCCTACGTTCGTGACATTAGAATATTTGCCGTTAAATGTTTAAATTCGGTCTTTCGACCTTATTTGCTTCTGACTTCTTTCTGAGGGTACTGTTTTAATTTGGGGGCAGTATGTGGTAAATAAAGGTGACGGGCCTACACGACTCCTACGTTCGTGACATTAGAACATTTGCCGTTATATGTTCAAATTCGGTCTTTCGACCTTATTTGCTTCTGACTTCTTTCTGAGGTTACTGTTTTTTTGAGACATTATGTATTGAAGAGAGCCGTAAGATGATTGTGGCCAAGGAATTCGAAGTGTCTAGAGGCGTTTTACAAGTCCGCGTTTTACTAGTCCGCGTTTTACTAGTCCAGTCCAGTCTACAAGTTAAAGACACATCAAGACCACCCCACTGTGAATTGCCATAGCACAGACAAAATTATAGTCAATATCTTATGTGTTTTTAAGAGAATTACATAAGAACCAAGGCATGTCTTGTCTTGCCTTACATTGACATGCAATAATTTGGAAATACTAAGCTCGTAACAGTTTAAGACAGAATCCATCAGGAATTTGAGTAACATTAATTTTAGTTACGCAAAAATTGAGCACCAGAATAATTTAAATCCTTGTGTTCTTTCATACCTTGTTAAAGGCTTGACATGTGATAACACCAACATAACACCAACAACAGTTCTTTATCAGTGGGGATTGAAGAAAAAAATGGAAACATCATCACACAGTTGACCCCCATGCAAAAACACTCCAGGATGTCACGGGGCTGTTTGGTGTCCGTCTGCCAATTTCTAACTTCAAATTCCAATGATAAATTCACATAAAATTTTCAATATTTCTTAGTTGTCTAAATTTTACTAATTCTTTTAAAAAAACTATCACCTGCCAAACATCCCCAAAAATCACTCAAAAAATTACAAAATACCGCAATACATAGATACATGGGATGAGTGAAGTTTCCTTGGATTCCTTGAAACACCAACAAGATATTTCCGTTTAAGGTGGCTGATAATGGGTTTCAGTATTTCCCAGTCCTTATACTTTGGTTCAGGACTAAAAGCCTTCATCAATTGCTATTACAGTAATGGTATGAAACAAATGTTCAATCATTCATCAACAAGTTGTGATCATTTTCTTGACAATAGTAGTTCCCCGGTAAACAGTTGTAGTACTGTCCCATCAAAGTGCAATGCCTGGAAAATACCGAAAAGCACACGACCTTCAGGTGAAACCGCACCTTACAGTATTACCAATACACTGCACTTTGCTAAGTCTTAAAACTTTACATTGTCTATTCGTCTACTTCAATCGTTTATTTGTATTGTGTGAGATACATTTATAAATTGAAACCATCATGTCTTTAAGTAATAATGCAATCTCGACAACGTTCTAGATATTATATTATGCACACTAATACAGCTCATGCAAGCCCTGTGACTTACACAAACACAGTCGGACTGAGTGCTTAACTTAAGTAACTGCTTCGTGGTTTCTGCTGTACTGAACCCTGCCTTTCAAGGCAAAGCGCCCGATTTTAAGCTTCTCAAGCTTCTCAATGTTCTTGTTACCAATAAATCGGTAGGGAAACCGATCGCAGAGAGAAATAAAGCAGTTATGTCAGAACGTGTTTACATATCCTTATGAAACTCGAACTCAAAACCAATCAGAACATGCTTTGTAATTATGAAAATTGTATAATGAAAGACAAGTAAGTCTACCGCAGAGGCCCTATTTATATAATGCACCCTCCCCCCCCCCCCCCCCCCTCCAATTTCTAAGATTGTAAGCCAATACAATTTTGTTATTAGGAAGAATGCTATTTCTCAGTTTTTGTTTTTTTGTTTTCGTTACTCCAAAGAAATCTATTTTCTGAGGTCTTCTGAGGACGTCTCGTATTGACCACAAATAAAAAGGACTTGAAAAGTACTAAGCACCCAAACCCTTTACGCGCACCCTTTTTTAAAAAATTTGTTTTTAAAATTTTTCCCCATACCCCTATTTTCTCCCTTTATCTTTATAAAAAAAAAATATGGAAAAAAGAGCTTTCATGGTATGCTATGTTATCAGCAATTTAAGATAGATATGGATACAATTTTTAAAATACTACAGGAAAAAATGAAACACAAAATTAAACGGAGGCCGCTTTTCATTATGCAACACGGAGCCTGGGAGAGAACTTCCGACGTTCCTTGGTGACCTGGTCCAGTTCCTCTTTAAGTTGCCATGGTAATAAACAGAAGCAGAGCCAAGCAGACAGAGGTAACCAAGACAACGATGAATCCAAACGTCATGTAAAGGAGACCTGTAAACATAAGAAAACAAATTAAGCAACACGGCTTTGATGTAAACAAAATAAATTTAAAAATAAAAGTGAGGTGATTAATGGAGTGTTACAATGTTCCCCTCTTGCTCTTTTGCGATGAACCACGCAGGCGCAATTTTTTAGGCGCGCCTTCCCGGGTTCGAACCTCCTAAATTTTCCGTGCACCAATTAAATATAAGAATTTGTTTCATTATTTTTTTCCGTGTTGTTTGAACAGTTCAAGCAACTTACCTTTCTTTCTTTTTTCGCACATTATGTAGATCTCAAGAGCAACAACTGTCAGCAGACCAACACAAAACGCGATCATGAAATACTCTCCAAATTCCGCTTGCAAATGAGGCAGGCGAAGACCGAGGAATATGTTGGCAACTGAAAAGCGATTGAAGTAAAAATCAATTTACCATATGACTTTAAAGATATATTAAAATTCAATTTCTTCTTACAATATCAATACGATTTCAGGCAAATAGGTCAATAGTCTTCTTAGTCCAGTCCCTGAACTCCCTCTTCCACGCGTCCTTTATAGGGGTTGAACCCAGGCGCTCTTCTCGCGTCTGGGTTCAACCCCTATAAAGGGCGAGCCTAAGAGAGAGTTCAGGGACTGGACTATAGTCTCCTTCGCAACGGCTGCGAAGAAGTCTAACAGTTCAGAAGAATTAAGAAAATAAACGAAGGGATATTGCCTACATTCCGACAGCTAGACATGATTCCAAGACCAAACAACAAACTAGAGAAGAGCTTAGGTAAACGGCATTTTGCCTCAGTCACTACCGCAGCCTTTACGGATCATAATTAAGGGAATTTATAGGGGGCTGCAAAGGAAATTCTTTCTGCGCATAAGGAAAAGCTTTGCTGAACAGTTGTAAAGGGAATCATGGACTTTTAGTCCTTTTATTGAAAGTAAAACACTGGCTTGATAGTAGTAAAAGGTTGAACAAAAACAACAGAATACTGACGTTTTATTAAAACTTACCAGCAAGAACGAACGCAGTGAAGCCAACAGAACGATGAGCCCAGTTAAAAATCCAGCGACTGTAGAAAAATGTGCAAAAAAATCAAATCCCAATAACTATTCAGAAATGCAGTACTCACCTGAAAACCACGTATCTCAAATGTGGCTTTCTGCTCACAATGTTATTTGATAGTTATATTTTTATTTCATTAAATGAAAATAAAATAAAATCGCTATAATGTCTGCATAGTGGGTAAGTATGCAAAATTATGACACATGCAGCAGCTCGTGTACTTACTTTTCATCAGCTGGCCCGGGCCTCATGAGCGCCATAATGGGCTGTACACAGACAAGGACCGTAATAATGATCCCCAGTACTGAGTGGGCCACGTCCGCCTGTGGATTAATTAAAATGGAATAATTAAAGTTAATCGGAAGAAACTAAGATTTATATCAGACAGACATCACACCGCTCTCTAATGAGAAAAATATAACTTGAAAACTAGAAGGAAAAAAATGGGACACAAGTTTGTACCGTACTGTCATACAATAGGGCAAACATCCTAGACGCACAATAAAAACTACGATTTATAAATACAGATTTAATTTTTGTGACGAATTAATTGGTTGAATAATAAATTGGTTCTATATGTGACTGGGTCTCTAGTCATTAGTTCTGCGAATAAGTATAAATATAACAACACAGTAACGGTATTCATAAAAGTTCTCCTTACATCAGACCAGCCTTCAACGTGAACAAAGACCAGTACAAATCCGACCAAGGTGCAAACTGAACAGCTGACGGTCAAGGCTCTGTGAACCTACCAACAAACAATGGTCAATTGCAATGAGGTAAGACAAGCGTGTCTCGTGTAAATTTACTAATTTCCTTGAGATGTCAAGTCCATTATGTGAAAAGAATAAGGTTAGAGTTACATAAGCACTCGGAAAGAAAGCCGAAAAAAGTTTCTGGAGGACTGAGTCTTGGATGAACTGAGTGTTATCTTTTGCGATCAAGTAAGACTACACACTTTGTGAACATCACTGTGAAACGTTTGTTCTGTCTCTCGCCTGTCTGACTCAAATGCCTGCCTTTAAACGTTGAGCTACGTCACGAAGAACGCATCTTCAAAAAACTGGCAAGTTTTTTCAAGTTTGTTGTTTGTAATCTCTCTTAATCTTCGTCAGTCGAAACCATCCTTGGTTATTTTCGCGTTTTTATTCCTCCTTTAAACGTTTTGTTATGTTAGAAGACTATTGTTTGAGGTTTCCTTCAATTTGGAAGTAGTCAGAAATAGGGCTTAATAAATCTCCTCATTGTTATTCACGCGTTGTATCGTATTTCTCACATTTTATATCTGTAACGTTTAACCTTTAGAGTCATTCTCTGTAAGACCCTGAAGAAGGAAGGCCGTGCCTACCGAAATATTGGAATTTCAATACAGTCCCAAAACGGTTCAATCGGCCTTGCAATTTTTTCTTTATTCATTATTGAGTTATAGCTGATTAGATCCTCTACAGTGAGAGGATCCGGTACTTCTATTTTGTCACGGTGGTCCTTGCAAATTCACGTAAGTTTTTTAACCTTAACTACACGCGAGTGGATAGTAGTGTTAGCACTTTTCAGCGATTTGACTGCATTGGTTATACCTGGAACCACTTCTTAACTCCAAACAGTTTGCCCCAGGCGTCCTTCATGTAACGGGCCGCAAATATAGCCAAGGTGGCAAACCCGACCCAGGCCAGCACCATGAGCGAGCCTAGAATAAGCAATAAAGCAGAAGTGTAGGTAATGTTTTATTGATCTGATATCAAAAAATATAAAAAAAAAATCATTGAGTATGCTACAAAACCCTAACTGAACGAGTTGAATTGAAGCTCAGGTTAAATGAAATACATAAACGCCCATTACCATGCGCCTTCAATAGCTTGGTGTCAGCGGTTTTGCCCTCCAGTGCCGCGTTCAGTTTACAGACGTCAACCTTATTATTGCTCCATGACTTGTGAGTGTGTTTATTGAGTATACCACCTACAAAATAAACAAAAAATATATTAATAAACAAAAAACACGGTCCTGAGCAGTGATACCTGAAGTAAACAAACAGGAAATTATATTTCCAGGCTTACCAAAATAAACTTTCAATTGACTTACCATTCACATTGCCGCGAGCGAAAATTAAGAAGACTTCCTGGTCTAGTCGTGATATGCCACTGGCTTTTTTATTCCGAGAAAATCTAAAACAATATTGAGAAGGAAGAGAATTAGCTTGTCAATAATGAAAAGAATTTTTGAAGTTTTATGATCATAGACGATATGGGAAGTTAAAAACAACCCTTTTATTTTTGCTTGCAGATTATGACTTTTTCATTGAGCCAGGAATACTTACCTACACTTGATAACTCCATCTTCGTAAGCGCCAGAGATAACCGTGAGACCTGCAGGAGTCTGGGAACAAGTTCAAAAATTTTATCACACGACTGATGTACAAATTGTTTCCCAGTGCATCAAGTTTGTCGTTGTACGAACCGTATAAAACAAACAACAAACAGAATGGAATAGCGAAATAACCATAATCTAAAACTGACACAGTGACCTTAGCTATTGCTCATTGGTCATTTACGTGCTTTGTGGCTAACTTTTGATTGTGAGATGCTCTGAAAAAAGGCAAGGCCCAATAAACTTAACGTATAGGTACTGACAAAAATCAATTGTTTACTTTTCCTTACCGGTTTTGTTTGAATTGGATTGTTGTAGCCATTCAAGTTATAATGCTCTATAGCAACACTACCATCATTGATGCGAGAGCAGATAATAGTATCTGTGCCGTCCTGAAAACAAACGAAAACGAAAGTATAAGTAAACACAATGCAACCATTAATAAGGAACAATTTTCTGCAAGGATATAGTTGCCCTGCATACGTACCCCTCTGCCTCGCGTAACTTTAATTAACTAATTTATTTAATCAATTATTTATTTAACTATTTTATTTTCCTTTTGTTTTCTCGTCTTGTAAGCTATGTATTGTAACTGGTGTATTGTAGGTAAGTTAGTGTAAGTAATGTATTGTAAGTAGTGTACAGTGTTGTAAAATGTTGTAAAAGTGAAATCACCCTGCGAGCAGATCCTCTTTTAACTTCCCTGCGGTTGAGATTTGGGAAGTATATCAGTGGAAAAGAAAGGGCTCTGCTCGCAGGGTGAAAAAAAAAAAAAAAATTACCAAAAAAAGTAAGTTTTCTGCAAGGACTCCTACGCGAAGGTCATCATGCAATCTTTCCCCATTTACAATCTTTGTAAGCCCAGTTGTTCAAAGGGTGGATAACGCTATCCAGCGGATAAATGTTGTCAAAACAAGTTTTGCTATTCACTACATAGCGATTAATCGGGTGGATAGCGTTATCCACCCTGTGGGTTTGCATGACGAAGCCAAAATCATCTGCGTGATCAATGTTTGTTTTTATTACCATTTTGCTTTTCTCGTTGAATCCAATGGCGACCCAATCACTCTTTGCGCTTAACTCAAAATCGACGTCATCCTTGTCTTCACAAGGTTTAAAAGTCACAAGATAATCACAGGTACCGCTGGATGAACAGTCAGTAGGCTCAGAGTAACAACTCTTTGTTTTCCCACATTGCGAGGTCTGGAACTAGATTAAAGGGAAAAATTATATCAGACTCTAAAATCAAGTCATTACTTAGCTAAGTCTCTCAAGTAAGCTGTATAAGACCTTCTCGAAGAAACTTCCCGTAAATAAGATGTTCCCGTTAATCTCAACGATGTTGATAAAGCATCATTTCTAAAGAGTCTAAAGAGAAGTTCTAGTGAACTAGTAAAAGATAGCAAGCCATAGCAACCCTTCCCCGTACTGCGTCAAGAAGAGATCTTAAACACTCTTGCAGTGACAAAGGACAACAAAATGAACACAAAATTGAACAACAAATATTTGAGCAAAGGGCATCTTCTGTCTCTAACTAAATCTTACTTCCAGTTTCCCATCAGGTGTCGGTACTGGTGTTTGTTTACGTCCGTTTTTCAACATCATAGGCTGTGTAACGTTAACGCGTTGGGCAGTGAAAGACGCGTTTTCATAGTGATACATCAGGACGCCTGTGCTACCTAAAAACAGCGAAAAGAAAGTAATTAATAACATATCCTCTACCTGCTTTATAAGCTATCAAAACAGATCAGACAGTTCAATTGTAAATAACACATTTTTCAAGGCAGTACTTACCGACACTAGTCCAGGCAAAAATAAAGAACCAGTTCTTTGTAAGATCTCTCATATTTGAGGCAGTGGGTGAAATTTTACGAACGAATCTGCAAATGTATAGAGCAATTTCATCAGTTTTTTTTATGGCAACGGAAACACAGCAAAAATTAACAAACGCGCATAAAAGAGGTGCTAGTGTTTGGGGGTTTGGCGGATCAACATGCTGGTGTTGTGGCGAGGGAAGGGCGATAACAGGCCAAATAAAGTTCTGGCTTCGATACTGGGTGGTGAAATGTTGTATGTAGGGAAAAAAATCAAAAGAAGTGAAAAAAAAATTCCTAAGTGTCGCAAAAAAGACATCGACCGTTGATAAAAGGTAAAGGTGATTTGGTATAAGATGAGAACTTCGTTTCAGCATATTTAAATTCTGTAACTCTTGCGAAGTCATCATTTTCTCTGAAGAAGACCGCAGAAAACGATAACAAATGGAGAGTCATTTTAATATTTTAGATCTGTTTCAACGTTTTTATATTTTTGAGAACTTCAATGTTTCTGTATATCATATATACCTGCATGTCATTGTGCCATTATCATAAGCTCCTGCATCTCGAATGATGTCTGTCGAGTTCCTGCTGTTGACAACAAAAATAAATGCTTTCAATGTTTATTTACATTCGACATCATGAACAGAGTCAAGAAACTGTCTCATTGTGGATGATTTTTGATATTCTCACTTCCTGTCAGCAGTAACTGGATATGGTGTAAACAATATCCAGTAGTGTAAAATGAAAAGCGTAAACTCAAATAATTCCAAAGTCGTATCTATATATTGACACTTACCAAATCAGTTCGAATGGGCTGATGATTATCCAGGAAATAATGTCTGATCTCGACAGCCTTGCTGGATGAAGTCGAACACGTGATAGCGTCGGTTTGATCCTAAAAAAAATGACGGTATGTTAGCGGAAGTATATTAACTTTAAGCTTACATGAAGTATGAAAATGAGAATGGTCACCCTAGAGGAATGGCAACGAAAAAGATCTTCAAGGAAACTGATTCAAAGAAAGTTCAACCACAGCGGACAAGCACAAAAATCCAACGTCGCCTCGAAGTGAAACTGCGCCAGACATTTGAAATAAAACGTTAAAAAAGGCAATGGTAAACCAGATTACAGGATTTCAGAATTTTAGGACGTTTGTAAGTGGCATTTTTGGCGGGAACTGCGCGCGCAGTACGTTTGACCAATGTGAAGGTGCAAGTCTGACCTTGACATCCCTTGACATGCACCTGAGCGCTTAAAAGGAGGGTGGCCTGGCCACTAATTACACCCGCTTTCAGTGTTACGTGCATAGCGGCTTTCTTTCGACTTCCTTCTTTCGACGTCCTAAACAAACAACACGGATCGAAATCCACCAATCACCCCCCACCATCATCTCTTTTTCTTTTCCCTTTTTTCATAAAAACAACCATGTTTTTTTTTTTTTTTTTTTGCTTTTTTAAAACAACACGAAAAAAGAAGAAAAAAAAAGAAAAAAAAAAAAAAAAGAAAAAAAAAAATTATTCAACCAAAAAAGGAGGGGGTAATACGTTAAACACAGGTTTGACTGCAAAATGGAAAAGCCATTTCTAAATAAGTTGACTAGACTTTCTCACGGGAATGACGGACTCGGATGCAACACTAAGGCTTTTTTGCTTTTTTTTTGTGTGAAATGTGAAACGGCTGTTGTATTAAATTTTTATAACAAAATCGTTTTATCTCACCATCATTTGCTTGGAATTGAAACCGACAGAAACATAACCATGTTTTCCACTCATTTCAAATGTTATGTTCTTTCCAGTGGTTTGATAGGTGACCAGGAAGACGCAGTTTGAACTGTTTGTGCAGTCCTCGGGCTCGGAATAACAACCTTTTTCGATTCCACAGCCGATCTTTGTTATCTGAAGACGAAATAAATAAAGATAAAATAAGGTGATCTTGCTCTTCATCAAAAGAGACAACAGCTTGACAAGCTTTCCTTAAAGGATTTAACGATGCATATCAACACCCAAACTGTTCCCAGGTTCTTCTCGTTGCTGCATGCCAAGATGGCGACTGGTTTAGGGACACCGTCTTGGATATTTAAATCCAAGAATATACGAAAAGAACTTCAAGGGGGACGAGGTTCATCATTTTAGGTGTGATCACTTAGGAACTACGGTGTAAATACACACTTGTAGCACATGGAAGTCATGTCAGTGACGTAAAATGGTTGATGGGAAATGTCATTTGTCGTGATCATGTAGAAGACAAATAACAAATAGAACAGTGATACCCATGCCTGTTGAGATATGAAGCTAAGTGCATGACCACTATAAACACATTTATTTATTTTATTATTTTTATTTATGATGTTTTCGACTTTTACTTATATCCTTACCTGAAAGCTTGGTTGTATTATTGGAGGCACCTGAGGGTCAGCTGGAGGGCCGGTGATTGTCACAGATTGAATACCAACCCAAAATACAGTATAGTTTACGACAAAACTTCCCCTGAAACGAGAAAAGTTAGTCTGAGCTTTGGGTTGATGTTTTTCCCATGATCTTGATTGAAAAATGAATTAAATTAAGAATTCTCTGCTTTGTTAACGGCTTAAATATAATAACGTCCAATCTTTCACGGCCTTGTTAAACAACTTACAAAAAGTTATTCTGATAACGTTTGTATGTACCTGTTAATTCATAGCTGTCACTCTTAAAGCTTACCAAAACGTGATATTTCCCACACTGTATCCCGGTGCTTTCCAATTGAATTCTAACGAATCACGTAACGATACATTTGACTGGCTTGTACGGTGATGAGTAACAGTGTTCTGTTTACAAAAGAAATACAATGTTTAAATTGTGAATAAAGAATAAAGGGGGAAAAGAGGGAAAGGAGAAAGAAACGAACTGAAAAAAAAATAGATGTTTATAAATTATAACTCGACTCACCTGTGGTTCTCCACCGGAACACCACATGTAGGTTTGGTCCTCAAGCAGGTTCCCCTGAAAGGTGCCAACAGGTCTGGGGTCCCCCACAGCACGAGCCTGGATGATGAACCCCTGAAAATGATTCATATGTAAGGTCATCTAACTGTTAGAAAGCCATTACCAAGATCAGGTCTTTTTTTTGTCTGCAATTATATTTCTATGTGTCCCTGGCCTTGCCTCCAATTTTTGTTTCTTGTCAATAAAGTGCAATTGCATTCTCGCGTGGCAGACAAATGGCGTTCAATGTGTAAAATAAGTATTTACTAGGACATTTAATTTAACAAACTCAAGTGAATTGTTGCTGTTGTTGCTTTCAAAACAAATGAATTTTAATCTCACCTTGATGCCCTTGGTGCCATTGACCGTAACAGTTAACATGGAGTCACGTGTGTAGTTCGTGCTGCTCACGTGTATCCAGTATGGACTCATGTTGAGCGGCTGGCTGGGAGCCGGTAGAATGGGAGTGCGATGAACCGGCATAAGATCTTCACAGACAGTGATTGGTACATGAGTTGGAAACCCATCACAAGTCATCAAACAGTGTGACGTCAACACTGTCAGTAACCTGAGTAACAACTGTGATTGGCAGGTGCATAAATGATTAGTCAGCAGCGTACTAACTATTGCATAACAATGAACTTCACATAAAAGTAAAGACAAGCCCTGTGGGAAGCTATCCCTTGATGCCCTTAAAATCTAACATTACAAAAATGACACTTTCTTAACTTCGTGAATTTGTAAATTTATCACGAGAAAAGTAAAAGAAAAGAGAAAGCAATATTTGCTCAAGGCGACCTAAGAATGCTTTTGTTTAGAACTATGCACTGTCATGCAGGAATTCTAAGTGTATTATTTGGGAACAAGAAACATTTTTCACAGTAGATGATCTACACTGGGAAAATGTTTCCTGCGCCCAATTGCAAGAAGTGCACTCGAAATTGTTTCGTGACGGTGCATGACAGTGTTAAATATCTTGGTACTCAATTATTCTCACGCGTTTGTAACAAGTTTAGTTTGTCAGTAAAAAGGGGTTGAACTGGAGCTTCTATCGGTCTGTCCTCTTCAGATTTTTGCCATTTCACTGTCAAAATAGCCGCCGATGAAACGCCTCGTGGCCAAAGATATTAATTTGATAAATGTCATACGACGAACGTATAAAAATCTGGCCAAGATTTGCTATAACGGACTTGATTTCATTCTTGCCAGCTTAAGCTAAACAATATAGCTGACGTTGTGTTCATTAACCGGAACATAACGAAAATACCAAATCACGAACTGTTTGCTTTATTATCTTTATTTTTTTTTTTACTTATTGGTAGCAAAATTTATAGACCTGTATACCATTTATTGGAAAAAAATACTCTTGTCTTCATCTCTGTATTTGTTCTCACAAAATTTACGCATAACTGGTTTTGCCCCTGCAGTGTTTTTAGCATTGTGAAAGTTCTTACACTGTGTATTTTATTGTCTGGAAAGCCTCGAGTCTGGCGAAATACTTTACGTATACTTTGAAACAGTTTGGCTTGGCTTGTGATAATTGGGTCCCTAAAACAGCCCGCTAAAATAAACATGTTTTGAGGACCCTGACACAGTCCGCTATACTAAACATGATGTCAAAGCACAATTGTTGCAGCATGTTAACGTTCATTTCTACCATGAAGCCAGCATCACTGATAAATGTAAAATTATGTTAGAGTTTAAAACAACTTACCACCTTGTTTAGCATCTTATAAATCCACTTCACCAAGTCACTGCAACGCTACCCCTTTACTTAGCTGAGCTCTCCTTATTGTACTTGCTAATAAAGCTTTCCAACACAAATGATATTCAAATCCAAAGAGGTACTTAAGTAGTCACGATTAATAGCCACGCGTGAACATTTTTTCACGTGCGTTCAATCTGTTTTGGAATCATACGTTTCCTCTGATATGATGGAAGTTAACTTAACGCTTAATTTCTCTCAAATGTTGATGTATACTGCATGTGAACATTGACTGCTTTTATTCTTTATGGGAGATGATTTTTTTTGCATTAAAGGATTTCCATTAGCCACAAAAACCGTCAAAAACAAAAAGGCTTTGTAGAAACAAAGGTTTACGTCATAGTTTGTTTTGTTCTATTCAAATCAGACATTGTTTGGCAATTGTTTGGAATGCATTGAATTGAAAAGCTTACTTTAAAAATTAGACATGATGGTGACTGTGTTTATCGTTATTAGTATTTTTTGCAAGCAAGAATCAGTCGATCTGACCATAGCCAATTTTGAGTTACATCAAAAACAATAAAAAATGGAATATTTTACTAAGAAACCGGCACTTTTAAACCGCAATTTAATTTCGTTGAATCCAACAACCGCCTCGCCCCGCCTCCTCCCCCCGCGCGTTCATTTTTTTTTTTTGCTTCAAGCTCGACGGACTCTGCGAAAAAATAGGGACTGCTCGTAGTCTACAAGACGATCGGTTTCGTAAGTTTGCATTAAAGAAATGTTACCAGGTACGCTAGACCGAAGACCGCGCCGGCTCGAGCGAACAGAAAGACTGGGACGAGGTCGCTTTGATCTTGACTATGTAAGTCACATTCACACCAGATTTTTACACTAAAATGATTCTTTTATTCATCACAAAGCCTTCGAGTTTTATAAAGGTACATTTGCTTTTACACTACATCTTAAGAAAAACTTTTGATATTGTGTCCACAGAATAAATGCACTAGTTACAACATTATTTTCTAGTTTTGTAACGATATACATAATGTTTCGAGTATGTGTACCTCATGCGACAATCGTTGTACGCTATTGTTCATAGAAAAGGACCTATTCTCCACGAGAAGAAAATAAAAATACTGTCCACAGGGTCAACTCAGAAACTAAAACTTATCTGCTTTTATTGCAATGACAAATGTGCAAGCATAAAAATTAACAAGTCCCTATTTTATTGCTTTGTTTTATCTAACTCAGCTCAGGGTTCGACTATAAATCATTATCTGTTCTAGAATTTAACTTTACTTTCGCCCTGGAGATGAATATTCCACCAACCTGGAAAAAAATTAAAGAATTTATAAGGGAACCACCTTTCACTGGGATAACACTAAAGAAAGACATTCCTATTGGTATTTATATTGTTATTTATACATTTCCTAAATTGTACACGTCATGTTAAGGCTATTGTTATTGCGATATTTAAATTAAAGGCTCAGAAGAAATTTGTGCATTCAGAACACACTTAAGCAGTCAACAAAAAGATAAAACTATTCTAACAAAAAAGTACGAAAAAAGCAGTAGCCTTCAGTGTATTAGCAGGTACTCTTTTACTTACTTGTTGATCGGTTCAATCACTTCAATGTTCGTGTTCGTGGGCTCCCCCTTCAGCAGTCGCTATCAGCACCACAAGCGCAATGGCAACACCAGTCACGAGCGCAACTAAGAACCCCAGCATCAGTTGACGTGCAGACACGAACTGTTGCAAGGAAAATAAAACGTAGAGAACCCTTTATTTATATATGGGATCCAACGCGTGTGCTAATTCGGGATAAAAGAAACTTTGTTCAGTACATCATCAAAGCTGATGATATAATACTTTAACAATTATTCACCGAAGTGGAGGTGAATAGTGGCGGATATTTACCGAGCCGCGAAGCAGCGAGGTAAATATCCACCACATTCACCGACACTGAGGTAAATAATTGTTTTAGTATATACCACACATTAATTACAAGTTGAATAACTAGCGGACCAAAACAACAATTTAGGTAAACAAAGCGACGCACGAAGGCAGTTTGTTTCTCTTTAGCTGCTTGGAGGTGAATAGTACTTTGATAATCACCTCCGAGTTAACCAATCAGCGCGAGCGAAAAGCACTATTCACTCATGTGGTTTATACTTAAATATAATAAGGGAATATATAATGGGGAAGTAAAAGCGCTCGTTGTGAGCAAATCAAAACTCAAACCTGATCTCCGGCAGCTGGCTCAAGTTGAACATGGCCACCTGTAAAGAGAAGTAAGAGATACAAGATATGTCACATTTACTAACGTGCTAAGACAGTAACAAGTGTTTGATAAGGTTGAGAATAACAGTAACATATGGTAATTACATCCGTTAACTTAATTATTGACTCATGTTTATAGTAACATGAGTTTTTTGTATACAATTAAACAACAACAACAACAGTAGCAGCGTCTACAACTGTTAGTAAGAAGAGTAAGCAGGTAAAACATTGCCAATTGATTAAGATGTATTGAAACGTATTACTTTAGGGACCTCTCTTCTAAAACAAAAACACTTTAAGCAATTATTGAAGTCTAATTATTTATGAGGAAGTCGTGTTCTTGATTGACTTGCTCACTAACAGAGTCCAAACTCACCGGCATCTTTGTCTCCGCCTGCCGGGGTAAAACTTGCCGATCTGGTGTCCTTCTTAAGCGAGAGGAAAATGTCGAACGCGATGACAATAGCCACACCCACACAGTAGACAATCATGGCGTAAAGAGCGGAGTCCTCCAGGCTTGCATCAGGCAGGCGAATACCAAGGAACACAGTCACCACTGTTGACGGACATATCACAACAAGTTAGATGAAGCTCTCTTTAAAAAAGCTGCGCTGCGTTGTTGGGCTGGTTAGCACTTAGATTGCTTATGAATTTTGAGTTTGTAAGGAAACCAAGATTGGTAAGTTGCTTAGGTAAAGTCTGTGTTTGAGCCTAGTGGCCCATCAGGTTAGAGCTCCTCCAGGTTTCCGTAGCATGAAGCGACTAGGAGTATTTTTACACTTCCCTGTACGGGATGCCAGTCAATCGCAAGGCTACTCCCCAGCATTAAATTCTTTGGTACCCCGGCATTTCTGCACCTGGATAGAGAGAGGCACTGCATGTGGGGTGTCTTGCCCAAGAACACAACACAGCAATACTGGCCAGGGCTTGAATCCAAACCACTGAATTCGGAGTATAGCGTGCCAACCATTAGGGAAACGCGCCTCCCACCAAAAAGCTGTCCCTTCCTTAAAATGATTTTGATTCTGATGTTAAGGAATAATTTTAAAGAGATCTTACCAGCCATGATAAGTGCAGACAGACCAACTCCACGATGGGCCCAGTTAAAGATGTAACGGCTGAAGGAAAGGAAACAGAATAATTAATTTTATAAGCAGCACATACGTGGCCATTTTATCAGTCTCGGTAACAAATGCGTTTTTGGAAAACCCAACATCATGCAAAAACCCACAAAAGAATTATCCCGGTTCCTCGTGACCAATCAAAAGACTGAATGGGAGCAGTCGCATCAGCATGTCGTCATCTGTTACGTAATGTTACTTATCAACCTGAAAGGTAAATCGCGGTTTCAAAGCTTAAAGCGGGCTCAATTCTTAATGAAACAATTTGATCAGTAAGTAAAACATACTTGGCCTCTCCGGGGTGGGGTCTGAACAATGCCATAATTGGCTGAATAACAGCCAGTACCAGTACAATGATACCAGTGACTGGGTGGGCACCAGCCTCCTGTTGAGTTAAACAAAAAAACAGAAAAACTGAGGCATAGCTGATGTTGGACAAAAAACGCGTGGCTGTGCTTTCGATTGACTGTCGATATCACTCGCTCTCCTACTTTCGTTTTGTATTTTCAGAAATAGCTGAAAACACTGTGCATTGTGCTCTGGTCGATCAGAGAAAATCCTGGTGTTTTCTTTTTTCAGCCAATCAGAAACGAAAACAACCGCGACGTTCCCCCTTGTTCCCGCGCTTTGCACGAAATTCATGTTTTGCTTTGAGTCCTTTTCTAACTTTGATTGAATTTTACGACAATAATGTGAAAACTTATCCAATACCAGGTTTGATCTTACCTTGGTCCAGCGTCCAGCATGAACAAATATGATGATAATAGAAATGATAGTCACCAGGACTGTCAGAACCATCAGTGATCGATGAAACTAAAAAAAAAAAACATTAAGATAAACGAGCTTCGTTTAAATATAACAGTAGCAAATCCTCGTAATTTTTCAAAAAGATAAACCTGAGCCATGACACACAAAACGATTTAGGATTGCATAAATCACAAAATAACATCACTGCATTTGCTGAAACAAATAATTACAATATAATATTTAGAGCGTTTCTTTGTTCAAAGAGCTTTTGCATAAGTTTATTCTGGAGGGGGAGGGTAGGGGCAAGGCTAGGGTGGGTTATTATTTTATGGTGTTACTTTCTCTCCAAAAAGCGCACTTTTGAAAAAAATCACTGTTAAGATCTGAGAAAGAACACAGTTTCTTACCGTGAACCATGCTTTAGTTCCCAGCAGAACCTTCTCACCAAACGCCACCTTCATGTAACGAGCCATGAAAATTCCAATCGACGCGAAACCAACCCATGCGATTACCATTAAACAACCTGCAAGAAACGAGGAACATTATTCACACTTGGTCCGCGATTAACGCCTTACTTCTTATTGCAATATTAGTTCATTGTCAGTTGGAAAGTGATGAGAATAAAGCAAGTCATCAGAAGTAACATTTAAATAAATGTATTGCATCAGTAAGGAGAATCTTCAGGGCTGCCACTCATAAGAACCCAATTCTAAAGGGACAGACCACGTACGTAATACTATAGCGCTCCTGAAAATGTCTAATTGCCGTAACCGTTCAGTCATCAGTAGGATGCCTAAAATGCGTGCTCTTCCACAATTCTCTGACTTTTTACTGACCTCAAACAATTTTCACTGAATTTGCATTAGGCTAATTATCAAATAAGCCAAATCCACTTTTACATTTGCTTCAGCTTCTTCTGCAGACCATTAATATTCTTCTCTTCATTTTTGAAAACAAAATTCCTTGACTTTTTAACTGACCTTGACAAGAACTAAGTTTTTTCCTGACTTTTTGCAAAATTCCCTGACTTTTCCCTGATTTTGACAAGACTAAAATTTTTCCTGACATTTTTGCAAAATTCCCTGACTTTTCCCTGACTTTGAATTTTTTTATTTTTTCCCTGACTTTTCCCTGCCCGTGGAACCGTGAATTCTTGGTATCTGTTGTCTCACCGTGAGCTTTTATCATCCCAGAATCCTCATCTTCCGCACCAAGAACACCTACTTCATCTACCTTAACCATCTCGGAGCTTGTTTTCCGAAAAGAGTGCTTACCAATTGTGTCCCCACCTTTTTAATTAAAAAAAGAGAAAAACAATGTTAAATACAGTGGAACCCCGATATAACGATATGCCATTGGAGAGTAAAATTACATCGTTATATCGAGGAATCGTTATATCGAAACTCCCGATATAACGATAGAGCCGAAAATAACCGAAAATATCGTTATATCGGGGTACCTAACATACACTTTTTACTGGAAAGAGCCAGAATACAGTCATTTCTTACGTCATCGTATAAAGCTGTTGTCAGAAACGTTAGAAATTACTCGATTACTGTTACAGTAAAAACCCGCGTGTAAGAACCGGAATTAGACCTCTGGAGAATTGCTCCAAGCCGTTCGTTGTGGTTAGAGTGATTATGGAGTTTTTTGTGGTGGAAGACAATTTCCCTGTACCGGCACAGCAACTCAGAAGAAGCAGTGGCGGGGTTTTTTTGTGTGATCAATCAATGGGAGGTTTGAGTTCGTGCTTTCGATCGGGAAATCGTCGAAGATGTTTATCGGGGTTTCCATACTACTGTATTTTGGGACAGTATCATCGTATACCGGTTCGTTTTCGAAGATGATCGGGGCTGTCTATTATGTATTTGCGGGAGATTGTTTGGAGTATCGTTATATGAAGATCGTTATATGGGGTTCTACTGTATACAATACCTGAGAAAATTCTCGCGCGCTCATTTCTCGAGAGCAATGGTCGAATAGACCATGATGATGATGATGATGACGATGAAAATAACGTACCCTGTAATCGCAACGTAACGCAAATTTCGGAAAACTTGAGAAATTGTCGCCACTTTTCCAAAACCAAAATCAGGCAAGTTGTGAAATGTCACACAAAATCCGACGGCTTCAAGTTGATCTTACGAGCTGTCACGCGCGCGACCCCACAAGCATTGTGCTTTAAACCCTATCGGTGTAAAAAAGGTTGATGATGATGATGATGAGCTGATTTTCCATTTGATTTCATTCGCCGTTAAATTTTCTATATTATTGGTTTAAGACAAATCGACCACATCTTTCCATGATCACTCTTATAAACCATAGAAACTGCACCACAAAATTTTCAAAGCATTGCAATGAAACCACTCGCCTAACTGCTCGTGGTTTCATGATCAATCTCGTCCTTTAGCGCCCACTTTTTATATGGTCAGCACCAAGAACACGGACTCTGGCCAAGTCTGATGTTTTGAGCATGGGAAGAGTGCTCATTTTCACTTGTCAGCCAATCAGATTTGTGCATTACCGACCAGACGTCCGGGAATCGCGGAGTTTCACATTCGGACTTGTTGCTGACCAAATAAAAGGCTGGCTTTGGGGACGAAATGTGGGTAACGATTTGTAAAAATTCGACGCTTCTTACTCATGGGGCCGCTTGCGTAGACAAGATACCACTTCTCCGTAAGGTCCGCCATTTTGTCATCTTTCTTCTTAGTTCTTCGAAAACTGTAATTAAAAATAGAACCGTAACACATGAAAACTAGTTCTAACGAGAGAAGGAAGCTATAAGCAGCATGTTTACTTCAATAACTTTATTTAACCAAAGGAAAATATGTGGCCCTCTTTCAGTTTAGAAAGAGGGCCACAAGTTTACTAATGAATGCTTCCCTCTATAAATAAAAAAATTACCTTACCTTTACTTAATTATATCGTTTCATTAAGAGATTTGCTTCATAATCGAAACGATACAAAAATAACTACTCGTTACGAGTAGTTATTTTTGTAAGACACTTTTTGGAAGTAAAAGGGTAAATTTATTTTAAAAACATTTTCCCGAACTTTAAAAGCAATCACATTATTAGACCACTAAAACATCTCTATTTGGAAGATGAGAGCGTTTACGTATTCAATGATAGGTTATATCTCTTTTTCCTTCTACGTTAAAATTCTACTTTGGTTATTTTTACCATTTGACTTACCGACAACTTAGAACTCCACCTTTTGATTCTCCAGAAACTAGATCAAGGGATGCAGGTCTCTAGAATTTAACGAAATTTATATTATTAGATCGCGTTCCAACATTGCTGTAAGAAATGTTGTGTACTTTGGGTGTACTTTAATTTTGTTCAGCGTTTTCGATGAGGTTAATTTAACAATTAAAAATATGTGATCCCAGCATCTATACTTACTGGGGTGGTCTTGGTAGGTGTGTCGTATCCTTTGTCAGTCGACATAGTGGTCCACAGTTGCTTGCCCACTGACGTCAGCGCAGATTAATGCATCGGTATCAGGCTGAATAGCAAAGAGTAAAAAGCGTTAAAGTAAACAAAAATAGTAGCGTAGAGTAGAGCAGAGCAGAGCAGAGCAAGGGAGTAGAGTAGAGAAGGAGAGAGAGAGAAGAGAGAGAGAGAGAGAGAGAGAGAGAGAGAGAGAGAGAGAGAGAGAGAGAGAGAGAGAGAGAGAGAGAGAGAGAGAGAGAGAGAGAGAGAGAGAGAGAGGGGGAGGGGGGGAAGAAGAGAGAGAGAGGAGGGAGAGAGAGAGAGAGAGAGGAGGGAGGAGGAGGGGAGGAGAGAGAGAGAGAGAGAGAGGGGGGGGAGGAGGGGGGAGGAGAGGGGAGAGAGAGGGGAGAGAGAGAGGGGAGAGAGGGGGAGAGAGAGAGAGAGGAGAGAGAGAGAGAGAGAGAGAGAGAAGAGAGGAGAGAGAGAGAGAGAGAGAGAGAGAGAGAAGGAGGAGGAAGAGAGAGAGAGAGAGAGAGAGAAGAGAAGGAGAGAAGAGAGAGAGAGAGAAGAGAGAGAGAGAGAGAGGAGAGAGAGGAGAGGAAGAGAGGAGAGAGAGAAGAGAGAGAGAGAAGAGAAGAAGAGAGAGGAGAGCGAGAAGAGAGGAGAGAGAGAGAGAGAGAGAGAGGGGAGGGAGGAGGAGGAGGAGAGAGAGAGGAGGAAGGAAGAGAGAGAGAGAGCAGAGAGAGCAGAGAGAGTAGAGGAGAGAGCAGAGAGAGAGAGAGAGCAGAGCAGAGTAAAGAAGAGAAAAGACAAAGCAGTTAAACGCTAGGATCGGACACTAGCTTTTAAGTATTCAAGTAAAGGCTCTCACCATTTTATTTTTTTCCTTGTTGAAGCCAATGGCTGCCCACTGCTTTTTGGTACTAAGCTCATATTCCACCTCGCCGGACTCACCCTTGTCCCCCACGGGTTTTATGGTCACGAGATAGTCGCAATCACTGCTGGACTTACAGCTGTCGGGCTCAGAATAGCAGCTTTTTGTTTTACCGCATCCATCTTTGCTGATCTGCAGTAATCAGAATGTAGCAATCAAATATGAGGGTCCTTGGGGGTAGGGGTGGGGGTTAGGGAGTATAAATCCCATTTCACAGCCCAAATTATCCCCAAATCCCATTATTTCCCAGCCTATTGTTTTCCCGATTTTCCAAATCGCAGTACCAGTTCTATTGTTTACCGTATCTATTCGACTAAACGCCGCGGCGTTTATTAAATTTTTCGTGATTCGAGTACGGCGTCTATTCGAGGGAGGGGGCGTTTATTTAAAATTCTAACAAAACAGAAAAATATTTTAGTGCTTGTCTGAAAAGGTGTTTCTATATCTAAACGACTTAGAGAATTGTTAAAATCAAGGAAAATACGCTATGACAATTTGTCCAAATCCCAGATCCCAGTTCCCCTCAAATATCAAGAATAAACAAAAGCCCTTAAACTTGAATCGGGTCACAGTTGGCGGAACTGCTGCCGTATTTGGCACATTCTCATTAAAGCAGTTTTTATCCAATCAAATGACCAACAATTAGCGCAGGTATAAATGTCAAAAAATGTAAATACTACGCTGTAGTAAAAAAAAAACTTAGCAGTTTAGCACCTACGCTGCGCAGCGTTTCGAATTTTTATCACTAATTAGCGCGGGTACCCTGGTACTCGCGGAAATCCGAAAATCGTGGTGTCAGCATGACGTTAAAAGAACGCGTCAAATTGCTTAGCAACTAAGAGAACAAAAACCGCGAATTAAACGAGGACTGGTACTTATTCCCCCGACCGGTCAGTGAATTAAGAAATCACATCTTACTGTCTCTTTGGTTTGACTTTTTTCATCAACTAACACTGCGGCGACAGAGATGTCCACCATGTCACCAGTGAAAGTTTTGTTGTCATAGTGATACTGTGCACTGCCTGAAGGACCTGGAAAAAATGAACGTTAAATCTCAGCGTCAGGTTTTTTAAAGACATGTTTTGGTGTTTCTGTCGATGAACCCCAGACATGTGACCATTCAAATAAAAACTACTGAGCAGTGCTTTCATGTGGTACTGTTCAATATTTGAGTTTGTGGATGAAGCCTTGGTGTGACCATTCAAATGAAAGCTGTTAAACAGTACTTTGCAAAAATCAAATTTACAATTGTTTTTTAATCGTAACAGTGAACTTGGCCATTCTTCCAACGCACAGACTTTTGAATCGAATCCTTTTTTTAAAAAAGGCAATAGAATGACCTTCAAAAGTGGTAGCAGGCTAAGATATTAGCGATCGGACCTTTAGATTTGACTACGAGTACGACTTTGGAATTTTGAGACAATTGTATCCCCTGAACTATAACTCTTTCCCGTTGCTGAGTAGCACATAAATAAACGTTAAGTGAAAGAGTGGGGCGATAAGTGATTACAGGCGGCACACGAACTTGGTTTGAAATCTCGTACTCTTCCTCAATCTCGTACTCGTGGTCCAATCAAAAGGTCGCTAATAGTTATAGATCGATGTAAATCTATTATAAAGTAAACACTGTCAGTAATATAAATACGTACTTGTTTTACCATGGGAGAAAATAAGATACCATTTCTTTGTCAGATCTCTAAAGTGGGCCTCACTTGAGGTAAGCTTGCGAGTCAGCCTAACGATAAGACGAAAAAAGAATTTGTTAAAATTGACTAAAAAATCATGCATGTCCCTGCCCTTTTTGGGTTGTAAGATGTCCCACGAACAACAAGTTTTCGGCGCGATTCAATTTTTTTTCTTACTTGCACTTAATTCCGCCATCCTCATAAACGATCTTCGTCAGAGTGATGTCACTGTTTCCAGCCTGCAAAAGAGTTCTTTTTTGTTAGTAATATTATCAATACATTTTATTCGTTACACCTGTCACGCTTTCAACATATTAAAATTATAAAACACACACTCTTTACCAGGTTCTGTCGGACAAGGTTGTGGTCATGTGAATAGTAATGACGTAATTCCGCCAGGTTGGTTGCCATGGTGACGCACATTATGGCATCCATCTTGTCCTTTAAACAAAACAAAGAAAAGTAAAAAAAAAAACGTCATTAATACTTAAAGTAGCGTTATTCGTTGACTGTTCATATCGTTCTCCGTTACTATGAATGCATTCATTGCATTTTGTGAGTTTGCTCACATAATCATAGTATTAATATTTATGTACCGATCAAACCGAAACTTGAACGTCAACTCACTCGTTTTAATATACTGATTATGGTTTTGAGGAAAAATTAGATGCGGAAAATTTTGGCAGCCAACAAGAAAGAGTTGTAACATACTCTTACCATTTTTTTCTGGTCATTAAAGGCAACAGCAACCCAGCGTTGTTTAGCACTCATTTCTATGGTAACACTTCCGCCAGAAACTTGGCAAGTAAAAAGATAATAGCAGTCGGAACTTCCGGCACAGTTTGGTGGTAGCGAGTAGCAGCCTTTGGTCTTTCCACATCCAGTCTTGTCAATCTGCAATATCACGAAAATTTGAGCTATTATTTGCGATAGAAAAAATGATTATTTTTTAATTTACGTAAACTGCAAAGTCACAGTTAATTGAGGTCAAAAAAATGATAATAAACCTAAAAATAACAAAGATTTGATTGTAAAAAACAAGTCTTGAAAACTTTAGGCTAAACTTTCCAAGATGCGACATTAAGAGGAAAGGTTGTACTGATAAACACTCGATGAAACTCCTGAGTAGCTTTCTTTCTTCTCTTCTTCTTAGTTCCTTGCCTCTGGGTGGGGGATAGGGCCGAGAGTAGCTTTCTTTACTTATCGCCAATTGATGTTAAGCTTATAGTTCGCTCATTACATGTCAGCAACAAAAAGATTCTCACGTGACAACAGCTTAGATCAGGTCACTACGTTGATGAGCTCACCTGAAAGCTCTCGGTTGGAGCCCCTCTAGTGACGTCCTCTGCTGGTGGCCCAGCAACTACAGATGATTCAACTTTGGTCCAAAACGTGTTGTAGTTCTCAACGATGGTAGCGCTGCAAATTGACATAAAATAAATCGTTTGTGTCGATGCACCACAAATAGCCAGTAAAAGCTACAGACTATTGACGTTTTGCGTTACAACAGTTTATTGCAGCAGATTGTAACACCTGGCAAACGTACAGCCTTCCTGTTGAACGCATTAGTTTTCCTGTCTACAACGTTAAATGAAATATGCCAGACGTAACTGTATGAGGTCAGTTGTAAAAATTCTTTGTGCATGAGTTGGCTAGCCTGCGTAGTTGGCGCCTGGCGGTTTTGTTGGGGTTTCACGCGCGTGCGAGCCCCCTTGCGGTTTCGCCCGTTGTCGCGGCTTCGCCCTTACTCGCGCGCGCGTAAATCCCAACAAAACCGCTATAAGTTGGCAGTTACTTGACTTCACAATTTCTTTAGAGGGATCCTCTAAGGCACCGTCCACAGACGGACTCAAATGTCTTCAAATGTCCACACAAGTCGTTTAATAAGGCATTTTCGCCCAGCGTCCACATTACAACGATCGAAAACGCATACGCTTGAAAACGCTGTTCAAAGTGGAGACATTCGAAAACGGAGCCCCTTCGTACCAGTGTGGACAGCCCTATTTTTACAACGCTTACCTAAAAACTTTGTAACAGAAAAAACGATTCTTACACAAAAGTTATGTTCCCAGGGCTCTTTGCGGGAGCCATCCATGTGAACTGGCGGGAGTTCCAATTAGTTCTGCTAGGATTGTTATGAGCAACTGTGTTCTAAACAAGAGAGAACGAAAAAACAATCAAATTATTTTAACAACGTGCTCATAACGTTTCAGACCACTTGGAAAGAAATATAAGAAGCTCAAAATAATCACCTTCGGTTCTCCACCAGAACAGTAAACAAACTGTGCGCCTGAAAAAAAAAATGAAAGGAAAAACTCAGTAGAGCAAAATTTTTGCAAAACAAATTACAGTAGAACTCCCGACTTCTCGAACCAATTTTCATTTCCCCTTGGATAGTTATTCACTGTAATTTTACCGCCGATTTATCGAACCCCCAGATTTCTTGAAACAATTTTCGTTTCCCCTGGAGGTTTGAGAAATTAGGATTCCACTGAATTTAGGGGCAGATCTAGGGGGAGGGTGCAGGGAGTGCCCACCCCACCCCCCCCCCTCTGAGATGACATGCGGCCTTCTAATACAACTGGTATTCTGCCAAAAAAATATGGCAGTTATGCCATTCCTTAGTGGTGCACCCCCTCCTAAGGAAAATCCTGGATCCGCCCCCAGGGGGGGTACTCCGGGATCAAAGTGACGGGGATGATCGAATGGAGGCAAAACTCAGGACCCAAAAAAATCCCTGAGTCTTCCGACATTGCCCAAAAAAATCCCTGGACCAAAAAAAAAACGCCCAAAAAAATCCCTAGTCAAATTACCCCTAAATTGCCAAGGCCGCGCTAAGGCACTTTAGTTTGATTTTAATACCCAAAAAAGTCCCCTATTTAAATCAAGTCACCCAAAAAAATACCTGCCAAATTCTCCTACCCAAAAAAATCCCGGAATCGAAAATTTCGACCCCAAAAAAATCCTTCGCACATCCCCGTCACTTAGACCCCGGAGTACCCCCCTGGGGATCCGCCCCTGGTATTCCGTATGTGAACAACTTCCCCTAGAAGTTACCAAACAGTTTCCAATTCAATCGCTTTTGAGCATTCGCCAAAATTAAACCCCAAAAGTTCATTTTCATTCCCTGAGCCTTAGGTGGAGTTCCCCAGGGTTTTGGGATAAAGAATGTCCTACAGTTGTCAGGTCAGAATAGCTGAATCACGTTCTTAGGTTGTCACGCTCACTGGAAAGGTGTTGTGTGACAACCAAAGGAAACAATCGAGAATACATACCATCAGGGATTTCGTTGAACACTCCCACTGGCCAGGCGACTGGACTGTTTGTCCCCTGAGCTTGCAAAATAAATCCTTTAAAAGTCTTTGTTCCTGATATTGTCACCGTGAGGTTTTCTCCAGCAGTGTACGAACTTTTGGACACGGTGATGTTGTAAGGAGCCACTGTTGTCTGGGGTTTGTTTTCAGGGTGGTGAGGAGTCATGAATTCACATGTACTTAAGGGAGGACCACTAGGATACGCCCACAGAATTGAGAATTTTACAAGCAGAAAGAGAGTCACCTGAAATGAAGAAATAAGAAAGAACATTTTGCTGAGCAGTTTGTTGTTGATAAAACGTATTTGCATCAATTTTGGAAGCTTATTCCGAAAAGCACTTTAAAAGACAGATTCATGGGCTTAATAACAACAGCTAGTTAAAAAAAAATCATGAAGTGCATACATATGTCAATATTTTTTTTTCTGAGAGGAAGTCAATTTTTAATTAAGGCCTTGCAATAAAATCTAATTATCCTCTATTTTCATTTTGCTTATTTTGGCTCAGTGCTTTGAAGATCAAAAACAAAACATAAAAAGATAGCGCTATTAATGGACACAGATTCTATTTTTTACAAAAAAAATTATATCGTCTTTGTGTCAATACTTGCTATAGGTTGTCAACTTAATCGAGTTTTTTTTTTCATTTCCGAGAGTTTTTTTTAATTTCCGAGGAGGTAAAGACTTGCATATGGGGTCTCATAAAATTCTTAATATATTTTAATGTATTTCTTGTGTCGTAGGACAAGGTGAAGTATCATGAATTTTTGTTGAAGCTTTTACTTTGCTTAGAGCAAAGGCCATACAGTTTTAATTTTTGATGAAAATTTAATTTGTAAGTAACACAGGAGCATATGTTACTCGTCCGGTAGGAGAATGCGTGACGTCTACGGAGGCGAGCCCAGCTGTCACGAGCTTGCACATCGCGTTTCATTTTTTGCTCACTGATTTTGCCAATTCCAAATAGAAATGTGAGCTTTTTGAAAACACACACGTTTAACTGGAGAGTTTGCTGCTCATCAAGGACTCATCAAGAGTCAACACCAAAGTAATAGGCGAGCTGACAACTGTGAGCGCTCAAACAAAAGAACAAAAATTTGCTTCGAGATGCTTCGGCTTTGTCAACAAATGGCACAAATTATTCCGCAGGGACCCGATTGTTTGCTTTCATCCCAGCGCGTACGCCTTTTTATTTACAATTTAAATCTTGATAACTTTCATTAACAGAAGTCGAACATCTAAATTTCATAATGAATCAAGACTTTTAGAAGTAATGGATCACACTTCGCAGGGTACATTTTAATAATTTGCATACTCTCTATACAGTGGACCCCGAAGTATTCGGATCGTTATATCGGGGTCCACTGTAGTATATTGTCTTTTATCCGCGGGAGAGTCGCGGCGATATTTACATATTCGAATTTATCACACCCAGAAAAACAACTTACGATATTTATATTGAACTTAACGTCTCCATAATAGGTTTTTTAGCGTGGAAATATTGATAGGATTGTGGATGATGTCAAGGACGGAGCTTTTCAATTTTTCTTATAAACTCAATATTTAATTCAAAAATTTGATTAGCCAGCATGCAGCTGTCTCCTCTGTTCACAGGGTATATTTTGAAATGAAATTGCTTAAAAATACCAGTGTATCATTGACTACTTTGGAACCTCGTTAATTTTGTTATAAATATGTGAGCATCGTTGAGAATCCAGTGATCAATTTTCAACGGATGGATCTTTGAATTTTTCTTCCACGCCACATATTAAACAGGCGGACACAGAACCGCCATAAAAAAATCGATGAGCGCGTGCTGTTAAACATTCTGCAGCTTTTCCTAACAGATCCACGTAAAATATGAAAGAAACACAGGATTACAGCTTGTAGAAAACGCTGTTAGCCTCATTACTGCAATCACTATAACAATGGAGTAGATAAGCTGAGCACGCTAAATATGTTTGTCGCTGCAGGCGTACCTAATGTATTTTTCTGCACCCTTAGCGAACATAAAGCTGCATTTTGTGTTTGGTTTTCGATTTTAAATATAACTCTCACTGATCTTCTATTGTTTAAATTACCTGTAACAAGACCGTCATGGTAGTTTTCCGCCTCAGGTATCTTCAAAGGAGAGAAACATAAATCACACGAGCGAATAACCTCGATCGATCGAATGCCGCAGTCACTCAGCATGCAAGGATTAACAATGAGCAACTGTCACGCAGTATTTTAGGCAAGCGTGACGACCAATATCCTACCCCTCCCTGGAAGGTATTTTATGTTACCGGCACCAGACTCCTACAGATTTCAAAATGGCTGCTCACTTCGTGCCAACCCGTCAAGTAAGTGTCAAGTTTATATAGCTATTGATTTTTCTCAGTCATCATATAGAACGTTATTGAGAATGTTTCATTTTGAAGACAGCGGCCATTATAGATGGAATCCACACAGAGGTACTATGTTCCGCTTACCAGGACAGAATCTTTGTAGTCGTGTCTCAGTTTGAGAAAATTGGAACTTTGGTAAGCTTATTAAACTTTGTTAGATCAATAGCATGTTAAATTGTTAATACTTTGATTGACAAGAAAAGAAGTTGTTTTATCTAGTTGAACATTTTTTTGTGAGTCTAAATTTAACTCTATCATCCCCAATGAGAAATCAGCATCCAATTTATCCTTATAATGTGCAGTCTCAGAAAACATCCATACCCTGACAGCATGGCCAATATATACTATATGGAAGATCATTGGAAATTCTGAGGGGATGGGGGTCTCAAAATCAAAGAATTATTTTAAAGGAACTGGGTAGGGGTGGGAGGAGTCAAACCAAAACACCTTCCGAGGGGAAAACACAATTGTATTCTGCAGCCACAATGTTTTTAACTGGTTGCAACGGTTTTTAAGCCCTTGTGAAGTTAGGCTATCAATCAAGGGCTTTACCACCCCAACCGTCACAATTAAAACACCATTAAAATAAAAGGAACAAAACTTTTATGTTTAGCATGCCATATGATAAACATACGGCGCTGGGCGGTCTGGCTTCGTATTGCTGGCTTGCAACCACGTGACAAAGCGGCCATGTTGGGGGTCAAAACAATAAAATAAATTTCCGCAAAATTTACATGATAAAAAAGATAAATTCCCAGCGGAGGGAAACGCTTTGTTCTTGTCCCCCAGCATGGCCACCGTGATGCAGTTGCAAGCCAGCAATAAAATTTATTTTTCAGAATACTTGAATTTGGAGTTTTTCGTCTCACAGAATCTTACATTGTGTTTGATGTATAAAAAAGTTAAAATTGAATATAAAAGTTATTGCCCGATCGATATCCAAGCAGACAACATGTCACAGAGATGCAATCAACTGTAAAATGGCTTTGACTCATACATGTATTTCAATCATTATTTCACCCTGTGATTACCCTCTACAGTCTGCATTTTACCCCTGGTCTGCAGTCTGCAGTGTGTTTTTTACTGACTGGTTTATGTAGAGTAAACCAAATTTATTCGATTGAGCGCCCAACCTCGAATAAGCGCCCACTCTCAAGGTCCAAAAATTTAATAAGCACCTAGGGCGCTTAATCAAATAAATACGGTATACTATTGTTAGTCAAGGGTTCTCTTTCTGGATTACTTTCTGTGTACAGTTGTAACTTTGTTGTTTTACAGTCTTTATGAAAATATGCATATTCAACACCTTTACAGATCGATGTTAATAAAATGTCAAGCTCTGCAACACAAGACTCATCCTCACAAGGCTCACATACATTCAGTACTAGAACACTCATGGGAAGTGACGAGGTTAGTTAATATACAGGGGAGTTATTGTCTTGTTACAAGTTTACCACATTATAAATTTGGTTTGAATACAGTGGCATTACCTTAAGTGCATCGATCAGTGGCACTCCCATATGAAAGCTGTGCTGCTAAACAGGGCTGAGGTTATAATCTTCAAGGTCTGGCTACAAGCAGATCTAGCTGCAATACAGCATGCAAAAACAGAGACTTATACTATTTAAACAATAGAGTGTTTCTGTCGAGGATCTATCTGCTGATAGTTGCCCCACAGAAATTTGATGTTCTTAGAACAAATAATTATAAGGCTGAGAACCGAAGCTTCAAGGGCTAATATGCTAGTTTTAAGAACATCAAATTTCCAAGGGGCAACTATCAGACCAATAGTTCCGAGACTGAAACACTCTATTGTTTTTATTGTTCACCACTACCGGTAAATTTTCTTCTGCGTGCCCATTCAAAAAATGAGCATTGTGAATCATTTTTTAACTTTCAGGATAAAAAAACCAATTGAAAGCAGAAAGTTAACAAACGAAACAAAACCAGACAAGAAACCCACTTAATGCAGTGAATTTGGTAGGGTTTTTTGTCTGCAGGCACGCTGTTTACAAAACATTTCACGGGCGGGCACTATCCATCCAGGCATTTTTCTCGGAAGGGCACTATGGGCTGATAGTGCCCTCTGCAGATGAACATTAACACGTCACATGATCAATTTAAACCAATCAGAATCGGAGGAAATTTAGTGGTGAGCTATAAACAGTTATATTGGTAGTTAGGCTCTGCTATTTCATTATCTAATTTTATTATTTTTTTATATGACAGGAAATCTGGCATGTTTACGCAAAACAGATTGGAACCCTTGTCAATGAACATTCTAACAAACCAGTTCTTTTGGGTATTGCTCTCAAGAAACATTCACCACAGATATTACAGCAGATCCTGAAACTTCTTCAGTCAAATAGAGTGTGGTGATGCATAATTTCTCTAGTTAGGAAACAAGTCGTAATAGTTGTCAAATATACATTAATTTCAGTTATATCTTCATCTGGCTGTCTCCTTAAAGTGACAACTTAAATCAACAACTTTGTGATAGTTGGCAAATGATGATGTGATAGTTTATTATGGACACTGAAACAAATTAGCTCTCATTATGCACTTGCACTGTTGCTATCACTTTATTTTAACAAAACTTTCCTCAGTCTTTTGTAACACTTTTTCTTTAAGTGTAAAATATAAAGTTCAAAAATAAAGTATTGTTAAATTATTTCATACAATGTAAATTGACTAACTTGTATATACAAGGCAATGGTGTGGATTTTTTACACTGTGTTGAGTCAGGATTTATGAAAAAAGGCCTTATCCTTCCACCTAACACAAAGTGGCTTTTCAGTATTATTTTGTAGCCATAGAAAGATGTCCAGGTGGCTGAACACAGTTTTTGATACCTGTGCTGCATTTGAATTTTTTCCAGAGCCATTAATGAATCCCTGGGTCTACAAATGGGCCCTTTGTAGCTAAGGGACAGGCCATAATTTTTTTGAGGGGGGGGGGGAGTGCAACTATTCCAGATTCCCCCGCGTCTGAGCATTTGAGCCTTGTAACCAGTAAACAAAGTGTTCTTCTGGTTTTGCTTATGTTAACATTCATTTTCACCAAATATAGAACCAGCATGGAACAAATAAAACATTGGTGCCATGCTTGTTTTTTCTAATCCTTGTGCACATGCTGCCTTACATCAGCAAATATCAAGACTGCAGGGCACATGCAGTTACTGTGTTCAGCCACATTAATGAATAGTGAGCCACTTATGAGACACTTAAGCAGTCATTATACACCTAATATACTATACCGTAGAATTCCGGTTATAAGCCCTGGGCTTATACAACTTCGTAAGGGGTTTTGGGTGGGCTTATAAGTGGAGGGACTTATATCCGGGAGGGCCTATAAGCGGAATGAAAAAATCGTTTCGAAAAGTGTCACGGGAGTGTTGACTGAAATACGTTTTTAAGTTTAAAAACGCATAATAAAGCAACATTTAGCCCTGTTCAGTACTTTCATCCGGTAGAGGGGGGCTTATATCCGGGGAGGCTTATAATCGGATGTATTTTTTTGTTTACAGGTAGATGGGCCTATAATCGGGAGGGCTTATAAACGGGGGGGGGCTTATAACCGGAATTTTACGGTATAGACTTTCTGAAAGAGTCGACTTGGGGCAAGTCTATATACTATACTGAAGCCTCTTTCACAAACTGATCTGTTTTAATTTTTATTTTTACAATATTTACAGACCCATACTCTAGCATCCAACAGCAGACCTTAGCCATGCTTTATTTTACTGTGAAGTACTGGTCAAGTATTTGTTTTGGGACTATTTAAATAAGAGGTCACTGTTTAGTAATGGTCCCATCCAACACTCCAGTAAAGAGGCACCTGATAAGCGAGGGGTCCTGCTCACCTGGACCCCACCCATCTACACTGGCCAACACTCCTCTAGCTCTCAACAGGAGAAATTTAAAGTCACTGATCCCTGTAGGAAAGTGAGACTGCTGCAGTTCTTTTTTTTTTTACATCACTCAGTCGTCATCATCAAAGTCTTCTATAATATCATCAATATCCTCAGCTGGCACATCAGAGGTCACTTGTGAATCACAATCCTCAGCCACACATTTTGTGGTTCCTTCGGTCATGGTCCCTCTAGGTTGTGAACTAGTAAGAGTGTCGTCATCATCATCATCACTTCCTGTTCCACAGTCTTTTTCATCCAGAGTATCTGGAGCTCCTCTGAAAATGAAAAAAAGAAACATAATCTTGCTTTAGATGGAACACAAAAATGACAGCCAATTTGAAATTCATAAATTTGCCTCACTAATCTCATTCTAGAGTAAAAATTCTTTTTATCAACTCAAAAACTAGGTTAGTGAGGCTAATTTAAATTCATACAAATAATTTAATTCAATTGGCATCCACTATTGCATAGTTCTATTATATCTCTGATGTTGTTTATTTTTAGTTCAGAAATTAACAATCAGGAGTATAATAACATTGAATATCTTGCACTTTTTAATTTTATAAAATAAAATGTTCAAAAACTCACAAATTCTCTTGATTCAAACCTGACTCATACCTGAAAGGAGACTTTGACTTATGGAAATTGCCAATCACTTGAAGAAAGGAGATTTGTCCTAAAAAGAAATAAACAGTAACTATTGAGTAAAAATTAAGTTGAATCTGGACCAGGTCACTGCAATGTGTGTTTTGGCAAGACACCTAACTTTCACAGTGCCTCTCTTTACCCAGGTGTATAAATGGGTACCAGCAAATTAAATAACCCTGTGATGGACTAGCATCCCCCCATCCAGGGGGTTCAGTAGAAATACACTTTAGTCACTTCATTCTACTAAAACTGGTATAAGCTCTGCTCTGATTGGCCACCAGGTCCACATGCAAACTTAACCATTACCTTACCATACACATTAGTATCTGACAGTGATCTTTTGCAATTTTTCAACTTCCGAAAAAAATAAAAACTTTGCAGTCAAGGCCAAAACCAAGCTTAGTGATTGAACGAGAAAATAATTATTGAACTCGGTTATTGGAAAATACTGTGCATGTGATTAGTCAGTGACTCGTAGAATTGACCTGCAAGCCTAACAACTTTGGCAAATAATTGATCTGCTTGCCAGTGACAAATCACATTATTATTCTCAACCATGTACAATAGTTGTTAAATGGTCACAGACCTGGTGTTCTCAGGGGTACATCGGTAATTGCCAAATATGGAAGAATCTCTGTTTGTAGTACTATTGATGGCCAGTGGTGACCTAAAAAAGGCAACATGATTAGGAAAGAGTAGCAAATTTTCCACTGACAGTCATGATTATGGTAATGGGAAATAGAGTGAGCGAAAACTTTTTCAATCATGTATCAGGTTATCATCAGATGTTTTACCTCTGAACAGATCTCTTGCAGTACTGGCACCATCTTGCAACTGAAATTTAACAAAACACAAGCAAAATCAGTAAAATAGTTTGAGTATCTTTAAGCGAATCATAGCGGATTCTTGCTCCCAGCCCTCCCACCCTTGTGGTCTGTGGGTATAACTAAGTATTAGGGTTAGGTAAGTATTGTCCACTGAAGCCTTTTCAGTGAGACTGTCAGTTGGTGGCTGCCAGCTTCAGTGGATTGTTCCCCCTCACAAGGTTGCCATGAACACCTCCCCGCTGTGCCTGAATTGTTTCAGCCCTCTCGTCAACCTGTAAGGCACCAGTTCCCAAGCTCGTCTATTTATGATAAGTTTAATATCATTTTAAATTCTATCATATTTTCTTAATGTAAAGATAGTGATCCCTGAAGAGAAAACTAACAATAATTATATTTTACCACAATCTAGATGAATAACAATCACAAGTATCACTTCCACAGCCCGCGGGCAGAGCTTTCCTTGAATCACCTGTATGAGTGGCAAGAGCAACTAAGGAAAATGTAGCAATCCGGCAGCGGGGCTGCAAATATTTTTTTCTCACTTGAAAGTACATAACGATATGTCCTACTGAGACACCATCTTGGTCAGACAAAACAAAATTGTGGTTGGACATCACAAAAAACAAAAGGTTGAATTTTATTCATAATTTTGTTGACGTAAAATGATTTACAATCAAAAAATTGTCTGGACATCATGTCCAACCACACTTGGGATTCCGTCGAACATGAGCAAATTTTACTCGGCCAATGTCCAATGACCGACTGTTATTTGCAGCCCTGCGGTGGGGAGGAGACTGTTGTGGCCTGGCCCCTTGTGTAACTGTGAGCCTGCTCTACATGCACCCATGTTGTGAAGGCCATTGCCTGAACAAATTGCAGTATTGAAATAAATATGTTTGAAAAATCTTTACATTATTACCTTTCTGTTGACATTAAACCACTGTGGCTTATGAAGTGGTCTCCATCCTCTCCCCACTCCACTGGAATTTGACAAGCTCCCCCCTGGCCTGCCGTTAAATATCAACCCCCTTGCAGCCAAGCATGAGCTGTACTCCCTCATAGAAGACTGGTGCTGTGCGATCACAAAATAAATTTATTGAGTCAACAGGTAGCTCCTGAACAACAAAGTTCAGATTATTTATCATATTTACTCGAATAAGCGCCCCGGCGCTAATTAAATTTCTCACACCTCGTGTGCGGCCCTTATTTGAGGGCAGTGCTTATTTAAAATTTGGACGCCACAAAAATCTAATCTTTTACAGCAATTGAAAAAAGCGTATTTTGATTGTCAGTATTCATCTCTTGCTGAAGAGAGAAGTGGCTCTAGCTGTCCTGACAAAGTTTGTGACCTTCACAACATTAACAGAACTACATTTTGTAAGAATGTTTGATAGAAAACTTATGGACGAGCGGTAAAACAATTACTTTGAACTGCAAAACATCGCTTATGATGAAAAGAAATGTCCAAGTTTGTTTTAGACTTGCTTTGTAGTGCTGTTTTTAGTTAAATGGAATTCCTTGAATAAGCGCCCCTTCGGGACTGCGGCGCTTATTCGAGGGCCGCGCTTATTCAGGGGCGGCGCTTATTCAAGTAAATATGGTAAGCTACAGGTGTGGCATGGGAACTAGGAGGGATGCTCTCTTCAGTCTCAGGCCTGATCTCTAACTCTACTTTACTGCCAGGGTTACCAATTGAAAATTTTAATAATTTTATTCCAGGGGTACTTGAATGACCTACCCATCTGATACATTATGTCACTGCTTATTATTTAATGAAGGAACATAATTAATATTACCATCCACTCTTTAGTCATGTAGTCTGCATCACTGAAGTGTTCGCTGATGTCCACCTGATAAACATTCAAACTTTTTTTTGACTCTTCCTACATATAATTTAATAGTTAACTGTCAGTGTATAAATTTCAAACTTAGTCACAGAAATTTCTTCAAATCAAGCCTTTTATTTTTTATTTAAGATAGTGAGAGCGCAGAAAGAAGCAATAGATAGAATGATTATTATTATTATTATCATTATTATTATTTATTATCTCACAGTTTCCTTGTATTTGGGAGACTTTTGTTATCATCAACTTACCACATCATCAATATCACCAAAAAACTCCAGATAATTTTGATGAAGATATAAATTAAAAAGTTCACTGGAAAGATGAGTCCTCTCTAATACCTCCTTTATGAAAGATAAAGAAAAAACAAGAACAAGCATATGTGTAAGTAAATCAACACTCTCATTAATCAAGTTACTGGTATCCTTTATATTAAGTAGTACTTAAGACATTAAATTTTCTGTAAGGTTAAACTTTGGTTTGCTACTGAAAACAAACAGTTTCTTCTACATAATAATACCCTGAGCAAACTTTTATTTCCTCCTTGTATGCTTTGATTGGTCCATTTTACCCAATCACAAGAGTCCCCTTTTCTCTTTTCTCGCACAAACTCTGACCAGGTTTTTTAGCATGCACATAGCTAGAGTGCCAGCTCATAATCATCAATAATTTGTCAGCCAATCAGTTTTGAGTGGAATAATCTCTGAATCCACACACAACAGCAAGGAATATGTGATTGATCATGAATTACCAACTTTCAAATTGAAAAAAAACTTTCAAATTGTACTTGGCCAGTCAGCTTGTGTTCTTGGAGAAAGAGATTACATTCTAGCAATAGTTTAACTTGTCTTTGCACACTTAAGTAATTGAGATAGACCAATTCAACAACTTGTTATTCATAAGCCAGTACCCATGCATATTAAATAAATTTTGTTTATCAATACCTCAGGAGAGAACAACAACTGGTTTCTGGCATAATGTGACAAGTGAGGTGGTAGCAGGTCTACATCTGATAATGTTGGATCTCCTGTAAAGAAATTACCAATATGTCACATGCGGTAGTAACAAGCCCAGCTATTAATCTTGTGGCAGCATTATTAAGTACCAAAACTCAACATCTCTTTTAAATTTACACCTGTCCAGTAGAACAATGTCATTTTTAAACAAGTGATGATCCAATGTTGTTTGAAAATGTTTCAAATCAGTTCGATTTTTATATCCCTTTGTTTCAGATTATGTTAATAAATTTGAGACATTGAAAAATATAAATCAATAAAAGTAAGCTTACTTTTACAGTACAAGATTTTTCCCAAGGCTCTGAAGAGAAACAAAGCTGTGTCTCGTCCACCGATGGCTGTTACTGCCTCTGACACCATGTTTACATCTGTCTCTTTCTTGTACACTAGACACTGGGATGTCTGACTTGATTGTGAAGTTTCTGCACTGTCAAACACTGATTTACTCTGTTTTCCACCTTTCGTTGATCTTGATTTTGACCTCTTTGGTTTGCTTTCATCTTTCCTTGCCAGATTAAACCTCTTACCAGAAGTGAATGACTTATCTGAAAAGTATAAAATTATTAATATCTGTAGTGCTAAACTGTTATTGAAAGGTTAACATAGTTTATAGTTACTAAAGGTACTGTTAAAATCAATAAATCTATAGAATAAAAGAAATGTTTTTGTGAAGAAAAGGAATACAGATCATTTCCTTATGCTTCTATCTACCGGTATTTACATTGTACAGACTGAGGAAACATTTGTGGAAATTTCAGGGAAGTGTAAACAGTTGTGTAAAAAATTGCCTTAACAGCTTGTACATTGCCAAGATATTTTTCATGATTTCTTTCAAATTCACCTTTTAAGCAAGAAAACTGAAGTCCATTAATGGCAGTTCGAATATCTCCTCCACTGTTCTGAGCCAAAAGCTCAACTGTTTCCTTACTTGGAATCATAAATGTTGATTTACTCTGCAGAAAAAAGCGTAGTTTAATACAAATTAAAAGTTCTCATAGGTTATTAACCATAAATCAGGTTGATAGTTGTTATTTTTGTTTTCTTTATAAATAAAAATTTATATTTTCTTTAATTCTGCCAAAAATCAACCTTTAAAAGCAGATGTTTTCAGCAGATCAACATTCCATCTTAGAAAGGTGTCTGTATGCCTTACAGAGGGGGACCTCCCCCTTAAAAGTGTCAGAGTCAAGCTTAAAGCACAGCCAAACTTTGAGGTGAGCATCTTAGAGATGTCTGCTTTACAGAGATGACCAGCTAAGAGAGGCGACTGCCTGATTGAGGTAGATTAAGTTATGGTCAAGTCTGTGATTGGGCCTTTTGGCCCATCAGGCTAGAGCTTATCCTGGTATATAGCATCAAGCTCAGTGACTTGTACTCGTCCATGGCAGGGTTACCCCAAGCATAAGTTTGCCAGGACCCATTTATACACCACTGGTTTTAGAAAGGTACTATGAGGGTCAAGTGTCTTGCCCAACAACACAACACAGTGACCCGGCCAGGATTTGAGCCTGGAGTGCCACCCTGCCTCCCTAACAGAGGCAGATTGTAAACAAACTATTAAACAAGTAATAATTATTATCTATAACTAACTGTGTACCTGTTGGGCTTCCAGTGATGTTATTCTGTTCATAGCTTTTACCAAGCTGGTGTGTGCAACAGGATTGAAGCTGAAAGTGTGTTGGAAAATTATTCAAAAAACGATGAAATTAAATTAGTAGAATTCCATTAATATACTGATTCTATTGTTTGAACTACTCACATACTGTCTTCATTAGCATACAAGCTCTTAAGCTTTATGAGATGGTTTTAACAGCTATGTAAATCAGATCTATTTCTAGGGAGTAAGTAACCAGACAAGTTGGCTGAAATTCAAACATAGTTACCTGATATTATGAATGTGCAGTTTATGCTGAACATCTTTAGGAAGTAATTTATGGACATTAGAGTCTCCGTGATGGCTATCTGAAATAATGAACACGACAGGAACTCGCCCTTTCTGTTGGTATGTGCTGTAGAGCAATCAGAAACATTCCAAGGTTTACGTTATTACACATCACAAAGGTCTGTAAGTAATATGGAATCAAATGTGGGTAAAAAATTGCTCAAAATAAATAAAATTGGCCTATAAATTCTCACATTAAATCGTCAATCAACTGGCCACTAGGATGGCAACAAGGTAAACTAACTGAACAGTTCATTATAATTTTGCTAATAATGTCATATTATACTAGTGTGTAAAATTTTTAGAGGATGTGACCGAGTCCACAACATGTCATTACTAATTAGAACCTTCTATATCACTTTTTATTTTCACCTTTCTACTGGTCAGGAAAAAACGTCTTGTTGGTAAATATACATTCAAACCATTCACATTTAATATTACTAGCATGTTTTATGGCGAGAACTGTGATTCAATCTAGTATTCAAAATCAGATGATTTTTAGTACCTCAAAACCTCATGAAGTTTTGTTGCTTCCCTGAAAAATATATTGGGAAGATCCTGAAAAAAAAATTCAATAAAAGAATAATATCAAACTCTGATATATTACACAGAGATTCCCCAATAATCAGTGGAGCCACCAATTGCTAAATAATGCTATTACACAATGCTATTACCCTAAAAACAGCAAATAATGCCGCTTCTAAAATAATGATTAGTGAAACCAGACCAGGTATACTTCAAGGCATGTGTTGTCAGTAGTAGTTTAAAAAGGTTTTATGTCAAAATGATTTATAAACTGGTTTGAACTGTATTTTCCTTTGTTCCAGATTTTTTACCATAATCTTCAAACAAACAAAAATACAAATCAAACCAGTCAATTAGCTTGTGAATTTAAATTTTAAATTTTTAGTTTTAACTATATTGTAATGCACAATTGAAAATTTTTAAATTGATAATTGCGCAATATAAGTAAATTATTTATTATTATTATTATTATTATTATTATTATTATTATTATTATTATTATTATTATTATTATTGAAAGCACTTAGACCTGAAATTCATTTTCATTTTTGAGATACAAACCCGGTTTCTGTGGAAAGTTTAAAGTAGTTTTAATTAACACAATATGTCCATTTAAAGGCCTACATGGGAACAGACAGGTCATTTGACGCTATTGAGCCTAAACCAAAAATGCTGAGCTACAATGTAGGCAGTTGTACTGCTAGACTGACTCTTGTACATACCTCTACTAAAATAACTTTCTTGGCAGCATCATTGCCTTTCTCATTGAATATGGACAGCGTAGGGTACTTGCTGACACGTAGGATAAAGTCTTGAAATTGTCTCACTTGTGATTGGCTGCTGTTGTTCCAGTTAGAATACGCACCTTCCACTAGAAATTTACAAGAGATGTAATAAATTAAAGTAAGATTTACATGTAAAAAATAATTAAGTTGTTATAGTAGCCATGCACTTAGATCCCAATTGGTAGGACACAGACCAGTCAGCTATATACAAAGTGTGACCAAGGATTTGAACTAAGGATAATTGAGAAGATCTCCAGCTAGTGGCAGGGTGGAGGTTCAACTTCCAGATTAAAACACCAGCACCCTAAACCACTCGACCAAATGATGATGTCCAAAGTGATTATCCGGACATCTATCTGACCACACTTGGATTTTGTCGGACATGAGCAAATTTTGGTCGGCCAATGTCAAATGACCGACTGTTATTTGCAGCCCTGGATAATGTTAAAAATCATCCCCATTAAGAACCAAAAATGCTTTATTTGTTATAATTTTTCGGTTCTGGATATAAGTTACCTTCGGTATCACTCAGAGGGTTGATCCATTCTTGCACCTCAAATCCCAGCTCATTTGCCAACACATGAACTGTTGCAGTCTTTCCAGCACCAGCTGAACCAGTGAGGAGCAAGATAGCACCAGATGTCAGCTGAGAGAGGAACAAAACAACATCACTACTACAATTTGCTACAAACGGAATGATTCAAAACCCACTGGATAAGGCATCATCTATACAAGCAATTTTTCAGTGACAATACTGCGACACTAGTCTTATGGATTTTCATGACTTGTTTACCTGTTTACACAAATGATCCAAAAGCCAGTTACGGACTTCAGCCACTTTTTTCTTGTGAACAGCAAGTTCAGACTGAAAAATCAACAATTAAAAATCAACATAATGATCACATATGAAGTTGATCCAGTGTTGAATAAAACAGGGAATGAAACCGAGCAGAAATTATAAATATTAGTGGGTTAGATAGTTAGATAAACTTGCTCTCTTTTAAATTTTATATTAGACATTTTAACAGAACTTTCAACTTTTCAACTTTTATTGCTTCCATCACCTATTACAATATATACTATTAATCGCCTAATATTACTATTTTACTTTACCTCTGATTTTGGTTTATACTTGTCAAGCCACAGATCCTCATCTTTTTTTAGTTTCTGTGGGACAGACTGGCGAGCACCTTCAATAAATAAATGGACACAACATAAGTTTAGACTTATACTAACTTTGATACTGTACTTGTTTTATGCTATATTCACAGCTGAAAAGAAAAAGCTATATCTCAAGTTTATGTTAATTATTACAGTAGTCCCAAGAACAAAATGAGATGTACCTGTTTTAAAAGAATGGTCAATGTTCACTTGTTTTGTTTTCTTTGCATTTCCTTCATCAAAGTCACCAAAAGATGAAGCAATCCATGCATTACGTTTCTGAAATAAAAAGTAGAAATCTTAACTTCCACATGGTCAACAGAAATGGAACCAGTGTTATTGTCCTATCCAAATCTCCAATAATTGCACATAATCTGTGCATAATGGTTTGACAAGCTGTCAGAGTGCTTATGCTCTTTCTGATCAGTCAATACAAATTGAAAACCTCACACTATTCTAAACTAAATAAACAAAACAGCCACAGCATTGAATGTCTGTTTAAGATTTGTTTACCAAAGAAAAAATCTTGACAGTTGCCTATCACTGTAAATTTATTACCTTTGATCCTGATGATGAAGATGATGACGCCTTACTTTTACCAGTCTGTAGTTTGTTTTTCCATGATAAATTTAATTCCTTAAGATTATCGCCTGAAGGTTGAAATGTTTTTGAAGTGCTAAAAAGAAAAAAAGAAAAGGTATGATTGTAAATAGTCACGCAGGTTACACATTAGGAAAAACAGCTTAAAGCTGTAGCCATGCCTAGAGAACAACCAACTTAAAGTAAACAATACATGTTTTAAAAAATATACACTGTAAATGTATTTTATAAAAAAAAAAAACTTGTATTTTACTTAATATTTACTTAAAATTTTTTCTTACCCCAAAGAACTACATGGTTCTGTCGGTGAGCTTTTACGGTCTTCACCATTCACTACAATGCCGCTTTTATGATGCTTGCTCTGGGAAAAATAATCAGAGAGAAATTAGCTTATACAATTAAGCATGACGAAAATCTGACATGTCATGCAAACTGTCAGAAACTGTACAGTCACACGAATTGTACAACTTTACTTTGCACTTATTTTATGCAGGACTCCATAGAAATTAAGAAATAAAACAAGAGAGTAAGATAAAATTTGGGGTTTTATACCATTGCAAGCAACCGTAAAACAAAAGAATGTTCCTTTGCTTGAAACCAGCTTCAAACGCTACCAAGACTGTCAACCGCCATTTTGAATGTTCTGATTTCGGTGGTAGTATGTGGTGTAAGACCTCTTATAATGTCCCGAGTTCGGAACGAGTCAGCGGGTCGTCAGCGGTAAATAGCGGTAAGTTATTCGATTATTTTCCGGAAAGGTGAAGAAAAGATCGGAAACCCTTCGGTTAGTCTTCGTGGCATGAAATTGGCCAGCGAATTTTGACAGCCGACAGGAAATACGTAACAACACAACCGAGCATTCCGTGCTGCGGCGAAGAGTAAAGGCATTTCCGTTTCACATGGGAGGATACAGGCTTATCGCAGCGACGGCATCATTTGCGTACGAACTTGAGGTCGGCAGTTCCCCTTTTCAACTATTGCACAAGATTGTCATAGCCTAAGTCTTATCTACGATTCTGAGTGAACGCGGTCCTATACTCAAATATTCCAAACCGTGAAGGCTGAGCGAGCCAACAAACGAGTTTCCCGGCCTTGAACGCAACGAGCTGTAACGTGATACGAATGGCTTCTTCCCGCAATCGCCTTGGTTGTGTGTACGTGTATTTTTGTACCATTTCTTTGGTATTCGTTGGTTACATGGTTTCTCTGACAGGTCAGTCAACTCTCTTTGCCTTACAGTGAAGTTTGTTTAGTGAGAAAATGGAAATTATAATTAATTCAATGGAAATTTCATTGTGGAGAGCCGCAAGGTTTCGGGGGCATCACTTTGGGAATCTTTATTTCTGAAGCGTGCTGAAAGAATGGGGTTTGAATAAGTTTCCTGCTGAGATATAGTTTATACTCATGTAGGTTCACTTTTTAGCGGTTGAGTTGATTAATTTGTTTATAATCTTGTCTCAGAAGAAACAAGTTTTGGAAAGGTGAACTTTTATATGATGGCTGTTGTTAATGAATGGAAGATTTGGCGGCAATATGTCTATCGCATAAAATATAAACTTGTTTCTGTGTAATTTTCAAGTTTCCTGATTTTTTTCTCAAAACATTCCCACGTTCATTCCGCAATGTTTTTAAACTTTCCAATTATATCGATAAGAAACCAGTAAATATGTAAATTCAGATCGAAAAAGATATCGGTTCAATAAAATTAAGCTTATTAACAAGATAATCGGGGCGCGAAATTGAAGCGTGCAAACTGTGATAAACAGACTGTTTTATAATCAGGGAATGAAACTGTTGGTTAATTTAAAACTTCTGTTTCTAAAAGATCGAAGAACAAAGCCTTTTAAATGTATCATTTAGCAGATGGTGCTTCACACTCGAACAAAATACTAACACCAATGCTGCGATATTTCATTTGTTCGCGTGAGTATATCTTTCAGACGTCCAATATCTTCTAAAGTGAAGTATTTATATAGATAGTTGATGAACTCGAAAACATTCCTTGAGAAGTAATTATCTTTCTAGTTTACTTTCTGATTCATTGAATTGTAAGAAAGAATTTTGTCTCATACAATGTTGAGATTTTTTGTGTCATTGCCAGGGCCCTGTTAATACATGACTGTGTCATATGATTAAAAAATAATATTAGCATATTTTTTTGGAAAATAAAAGAAGTCTGTCACGTTACATGTAAATTTGAAATGGCAAATTACGCATGGATCAATACACATAAAAAAAGATCTAGTCATGCATTGCAATTAGATAAAGGACGCCAAATTTTTCAAATGACAAACTAAGTTTTTTTTGTTTTGTTTTTTGGGGGGGGAGAGTACCAAAACTTAATGATGTTGCTCTTTTTAGCCAAAAAAAAAAACAGAATATACCCAGTAGATTACATTTGTTATATTGCATCTTAAGTGACAACTTGCCACAAAGAAAATACAGATAAGTGTTTTCTTTGTTAGAATAATTTTTCAAGCTAGAGGCAGGTTTTCTTTAATCCATTTTCTTTGCAAATGCTGTAATTGGAAAGCCTAAGGAGCCAATGGGCGATCTTCCTTCAATTCCTTTCAAGCTCAGATGATCCCGCCTTTTTGCTAAAGCTGAAAAGTGATCTCAATAATTCCACAAGGTTTTGAAAGGTTGAATGTACTTTGCAGATGACTACAAGGGCAAAAAAAAATACAGACTGACATGTAATACCTTAATACCAAGTTTTGAATTTTTGTGGGAAACCTCAGAGCTTCTTGAAAAATACCCACAGTACAATGATATACTATGGCTCAGACTTAATTTCAAGTTGTGGTTGAAAAAAATTGTACATGTATCACCTAATTTTACAGTTTTCTTTAATTGTATATTGTAGCAATAGAAGAACCCAGTAACACCAACCTTATATGACCAGTGTTCATTCTTTCTCTGTAAAGTTCAAAGTTATGCCAATGGCAAGAGCACTTTTTGTAAACATTTTTTTAAATTATCTCTTTCTTTTTTCTAAATTCCATTGTAGCTGAGTCTGTATCTATCATGAACAAGAAATAACTATTAATAGGATGAAAGAGGAAATTAAAATTTTTTGTTAGATACTGTAGCTTAGAATTCATGAAGAATATTTTTTAGGTTTCTTCGTAGTTTATTTTATCTTGCTGAAATCACTAGCTGTGTTTTAATTATCTTGTAATTTAATTATGCCCACTGTCTGTTATGGTAAAGAAAAATTTATTTCCCAAAGAATTTGGCGTCAGTTATGACAACAATTAATTTGCTCCCATATACACTTGAGATATCAAAGTTAGAAAATGACATATGACAATATGAGGTCACCAAGCTTTTACAGGTTTCATTATTGCTTTGGCCTTCAAAATATTGATCAATGTTAGCTTTCAGGTGAAGACTAGACACATGTACTTGTAATCCTTAAGTGTTGTTATCTAGTGACATATAAGTTAGAGTTCGAAGATGGATGCAATCTAACTTTTAACTATTTATCAAAATTAGTATCATTACTTTCTGAACACCCTTGTTTTCTTATCAGAGACCCAGACAACCCCATTTACATTTTAATTGGTTTTAACCATTTTTATCCCTCCTCCTCAAACTAGCATATAGTGCAAAATGGATTTGATTTATGGATTTTATCACTTCAATGAATTCTTTCACCCCATGAGTGGGGCCAAGTTCAAGTTGAAAAAAATTTCCCGCATTTTATTCTGCAAAATGAATAAAAGCCCCACCTAGCATTAAGAACCTAGTTTCATTAAGAAGTTGTAGTTACAATCTTAGGGGTGAAAATATGTTGTGCCTTGCCAAAAGTAAATACCACCAAGTACGGACTAAAGTCATGGCGCTACTTTGCCACAAAAATATGGAACGAGCTACCAAATGAAATCAGGGCCACTGTTGATAAAAATGAATTTGTCCGAAGGATACGCACTATAAACTTTTAAACTTTTAGCCGAGTAGATGGAAATTGTTTTTTATATATAGCATTTTTAACATAGTAGACACAATAATATTTTTAGGTAGTGCATTTAAACATTTTAGATTTTAGATTATATATTTTTACATTCTTATAGATTCTATTTTTGTTTTCTTTTATCTTTTATTTTAGTGGAACATCTGTAAACTAGCTATTCTAAGCTAAGCATGTTTCCCACTTTAAATAAAGAGTATTGTATTGTATTGTAAAATGTTCACAAACAACCAATAACTCACGAAAGAACACGCTTGATAAAAGCAGTTAAATTAAAGTCACAGAACATATATGCATGACCCCAGCCACAAAACACACAATACAGACCATATCAAGGTGGAAACATACAAACTGACAGAAATATATCATACCCTCAAATTTATTCCATGTATGGTCACCGATAATTTAAGATATTTTTTGTTTCCTGTTCAGTATTTCACTTGTTTCCTTGGGCAGGGTCATTAAAGACATCACATCCTTAAAAACATTTTGATGTCATGTTATGTTTAAGCTGAAGCTGCAATGAACACACTTCCTTCCTGCTTATATCATAATCTTCTGATCAAAAGGTTCTTTGTTTTGCTTACCACTTGAGACTGGGTTTGACAGTCTTGTAAAACAAGTTTACTGCACTCATACTGGTTTTTCGTAAAAATATCTGCACAAGATAAATTCTCACAACAACAACTTATAAGTATATGTTTGTCACTGAAACTTTAGTTGAGTTATTACTTTTTAATGTGATTGTAAAACAGTGAGTGGTGTCCCTTTACTTAATAAAATTAATGACTGATTTACTGTTTCACATTTCTACATTTCCTGATCGGGTGGCCCACAACATTGTTTGAGTTCACATTCTGTTTGTAAAACTACTGTTTACATTCTTTGGGGTTATTGGTCTAGTTAAGAAAAAAGTCTGCTCATCATCTTGTTTTGTCAATTACCAGTTAAATGTTTTTGTTGATTTTCTTCTAAGTAAGTTGCACTGTAAATTATTTTTGTTGTTTAAAAATATAAGCTATCGATAATATTATGGCAAAAACCATAGTATGGTTTGTGTAAAGGTCTCCGCACACGTAGGGACAAGATGCAGGGACATGTCGCAGCAACAGTTAGCAGGGACAAAATCATGTGTTGTTCGCACTGAGGGGACATGTAGCAGGGACGTGTATCACAATTAATGGGCATGTACCTTACATCTTGTTGATACTGCAAGTATAAATCTTCTATAAATCTTCTCCGCTCTTAATGCAGTTTATTCTTTATTTTGCAGACGGCAAGTGTGATAGAATAACATTAACAGGAAAAACAGGAGAAGTGAACACACCAAATTACCCAAGGCCATATCCAAGTCATTCAAAATGCTCTTGGTTAATACAAGCACCTCCAGGATACAAAATCAAATTACAGTTTTATCATTTTGTACTTGAAGCCTCGTATGACTGTCAAAGTGATCATGTTAAAATATACGACGGGAGGAACAGTTCGGCCACTTTACTTGGGAAATATTGTGGACGATATGATCCATTTCATGTGGAAACATTCACAAATAATATGTTTATTATATTCAGATCTGATAGATCTTTAAATTTTGGTGGATTCAGGGCCTTTTTCAATGCCATAGCACTCCGACCTCTTCGGGAAATGAGTTTTAGAAGAACCTTGAAAAACATCACTGTCGCAGTTATTGGAAAACAAGCCAAGTTGCAATGTCAGGTTAAAGGTGGAAGTCTAAATGTAGTTATTTTATGGTTTAAAGATGGCAAGGAATTGAGCAGTTATGGGTCTGGCTATACCATCAGGAACAATGTTTTGACAAAGAGGTCAACTCTACTACTGGACAAAGTGTCAATAATTGATGCTGGAGTGTACAGCTGTTTAGCGAGCGATGCTGACTCAGGGAAAAACATTTCAGCGTATGGTAGCCTTCAGCTGAAAGGCAAGTGTAATGTGGACTGCTTTTCCAGAAATTATTATAATTTTGTTATTTTAATACAAATGGGAGAACTTTAATAGATTTTACCTTCATGAGCATTTGTTATAAGTTATTCTGACTTAGATATAACCTAGTGTGCTGTTTAACTTTTGTCTAGAATTTAGGGAGTAGTGTATCAAGAAATTCAATGTATTCCCCTTCTGACTTGCTGGGCATGTGTCTTGTTGGATCATGGCAAAAATAAACTAAAGCTGCACTGAGGGAATTGTTGTAACATTTTAATTTGTAATATCAATGGAAGAGTAAAATTTCTTAAAATATGTTATTCATGCATAGAAGGGAGTTTCACTGTCTAGTATTTTTAATTAATGTTTATGAAGAATTTGATTACAGAAGTCTTGAAAAATATTTTTACCGGTAACTTATTATGACTCCCACATGTACATGTGACTTATTATTGTTTAAATCTTTTTTTCCGTTTTAGAAGCGGCCCTAGTAAAGGCTGGCCCATCTCCTATGGATGTCTATGCTGGTCAAACTGTCATTGTTAAGTGCCGTACCTCAGGAGATCCAGTCCCAAAGATAAGGTTAGTTATATTGTCTGTATTTGCCTGAGATGTCAGTCGTGTTGCCCGGGGGGGGGGGGGGGGTACTCCCTATAATGGCCTATACGGGGAGGCTCCGCCCGAAAGGGGTACCTTTTTCAGGCTTCAGGTATATAAAAGGGTAGGTATTTCACGAGTTTAAGTATATGAAAGGGTATGGAAATCTGTCATTTGGCTATTTATAAAGGCCTTTAATTAAAATATTTCGAACAGACGCAATTTATGGCTGTATTATTTTAATGTATTAAGCGTTACATAAAAATGACAAGAAAACATGCTATTTTAAGTCCACACCCTGTCTCTTAGGTATATGAAAGGGGTACCTTTTTTCAGTTAAAGGTATAGGATAGGGGTACAATTTCTGTCAAAAATGGTATATAAAAGGGTAAGGGGTTAGAACTTGGGGTGGAGTCTCCCCGTATAAAACTTGGTGGTGTTGTTGAAGATCCACTCATAGTGAGAAGTTGTGGTCAGAAGCTGTCTATGCTGATTTTTTATTTTTTTTTGTATTTAATTTAACAGTTGGCAGGTAAATGGGCAAGACAAGACAGGTTCAGCCATCCAAAAGAACTTTACTTCAGAGTTGCACTTTAAAGCAATCACAGATGCAGTTGTGAATTGTACAGCAGATAATGGTTATGGAATGGATTGGAAAACTGGAAACATTTCTGTCCTCAGTAAGAAATTTGTTTAACACATTTAATTACATGTAATCACCTACAGTGTATCACGTGGGAGGTGCGGTGCCCTAATTGGTTAACGTGCCGGATTCGAATGGTCCAGGTTGACCGTGTTGTGCTCTTGGGTAGTACACTTTACTCTCATCTAGTGCCTTTCTCCACCCAGGTGAATAAATGGGTGCCGGCAAAATAATGCTGGGGGATAACCCTGCGATGGACTAGCTGTAGCTGCCAATCCAGGGGGGTGAGGGAGGGGTAGAAATATGTCTACTACTCAAACCAAATGCAAAATGCTGGATTATTCATTAAATTATTGAGATAAAGGTTTAATACCAGTGGTTCTCCTGTCAGTTCAACTGTTGGACAAGATTATTGATTTTATAACTACTTTGTTTAATTAAAATTTTTCTTATGTCTTGTTTATTTATATAGCTCCAGCAACAGTGTCTGTGTATCGTGTAGTGCCCGGGGTGAAGGAACCAACAACTCCATCAACAAAATGGTCTCCGCCAGTGATTACTGTACCTCCAGCGAATACAACGGCAGAGCTTGGAGACAATGTCACGTTAAAATGTGCTGCAGAAGGGAATCCTAAACCCAAGATCAGGTATCTGAGTGTATACATTGATTACGAACTTGTAGCATGTTCTATATTGGCTCGTTATCATCATGAGTACTCTTTGTGCCAGTAGGCGCACAATGCCACATGTAGTTTGTAGTTTGTAGTATTTAGGTTGGTTAAATAGGTAGACATTCAGAGAATTGCTTATATCTAAAATTAAGCATTGCACAGTTTAGTAAATGGTTTGAACCCAGGAGTATGTCTAGGACCCATGCAGGGCTCAAAAATGTCCTGACCCATCTTTCAGAGCAAGGAGATTTGATTTCCTGTTGGACAAGTAAATAATTTTTTGTGAGGGCACATGTAGTTCTTAAAAGGATTGGTGTCACATTGGGTAAACTCTTGAAATGAAAGGTAAATTAAAATGGTTACTCATAACCAGTATTGTAAGAAAGAAAGAAAGTAAGTAAGTAAGTAAGTTTTTTTTGGGGGGCGGAAAAAAAAAAAAGGCCCCCAATTTTGTTTTTGGTATTATATGTTGTGTTTTTTAATCAGATGGCTGGCAGAGGATAAATATTACGAGGATCTTCCTGAAGATGATGATGGTGTATCTTACTTCACATTCACAGTCAGTAAGAAAAGGACAAGTGTTCGCTGTGAGGCACAGAATATACACAACATTGACACAAGAACAGCCTATGTTACAGTTGCAAATGGTAATAAGATTTTTACTTAGCCCTCTCAAATTGTTTTACATTTGGTGTTTTTAAATATAAAGGGTTGGTACAAAATGTGGACCCCTCATTTGGGCCCCATTCTGGACCCGTATCTGGACCTCCTTTTGGTCCCCTTTCTGGACCCCTATCTGGTCCTCCATCTGGACCCCCTTTTGGCCCCTATCTACAGCCTCCATTGGGACCCCATTTTGGACCCCTTTCTGAGCTTCCATCTGGACCCCTTCAAAAGGTGCCTGATGGAATGGGGTGCAGCTATCCAAGTTTGGTGAGACTTTCCTGTTTTACTCTGTGTGGCAATTGCCCAAAATATCATATGATAGTAAACAGACTCTAACAAATATTGAGGGCTATTAGACATTCTCTTCTTGCCTGTCCTAAACAAAGTGATTTTTCTTTTTAGTTGAGGCAGTTGTGGCAGCTGATGCATCCGGAGGTTTACTTGGTCAAATGACAGTAATCCTGGTTACAGTGTTTATTGCATTTGCAGTTCTGGTTATTCTTATTGGTGCCCTTATATTTTACCGTCGCCGCAATTTGAAATTAAGAAACTTGTCCACTCCTGTTGATCTGGAAAAGTTGCAGAACAATCCAATATTTGATCAGCACACAAACTACTATGTTAATCCACAACTACTGAGCTGGGCAGTACCAAGGAACACAATGGAATTCATCAAAGAATTAGGGCAAGGAAATGGTGAGTAGACATTCAGATTAATTTATGTTTACACTAAGTTTCTTGAAGTGATGCTTTTCAATATAACAGAGGCAGATGTTAAACAATTAAATCTTTGTGAATCTAGCCCAATGACAAATATGACAGTGACAACAGCGATAATGACAATGAAGGCAATGATAATGACAAGCACAAGCATAATGATGATGATTATGATGATGATGATGATGGGGAATCAGACTTGTTTTTAAAAACTTTGACATATTTCTGTGATAAATTATATGTAAAAGCTATTAGTTTGTGGATGTGCACTTGGCTAGGTTATTATCATAATCTGAAGTGCAGTTCGCGTTCTTCACCAATTACCAAATCATGGGGTTATAATAATGTCGTGTAAATTTAAATTTGGTTTAAAATTTTTCAAACCAGTTTGATTTGTGTTTCCCTTTGTTTCAGACTATGATAATAAATATGAGACAATGAAAAATCAAAATCAAATTGGTTATGAAAAATTTTAAACCAAAGATAAGTTCAAACCACAACAAATACATTTAATTTTCTGAAGATATTCAATTTGCTCGTTTTAGAAATTTGCCAAATTGGAAAAATGAAAGTTTTCTACCTCTGCTGTTCACTTTTTGCTCGATCGCATTCTTGTTTTCTCATTACACGCTAGGAAAATAAAGAGACTACTTGCAGTCTAGTACTAATCAGCCACCTTAAGCAAAGTCTTGTTTCTCTTGGCAGGAAACTTCTCAAGCCTCTTCCTTGGAAGTATAAGTGAAATCAAGACTGACGAAGATGAAGAAAGAAAAGCTTCATTAGTGATGGTGAAATTACTCAAGGGAAATTACACCTTGGAGGCAGAGCAAGCGAATTTTGAAAAAGATGCTATTGCCTTGACAACATTCAGTCACCCATGTGTACAAAGTCTGTTCGGTGTCTGTGTTGATGGCCTCCCTCTGTGCCTAGTGTTTGAGTTTAGTGAGCATGATGAATGCCTGCAGCAGTTCTTAATTGAATCAGCACGCGGCCATTGTTCAATTCATCGCAGAGCTGACATGCACAACACCAAACCAAAGCTGTCAAATATTGACCACATTTCCATTGCTAAGCAGATAGCAAATGGTATGGAATACCTTAGCAGATAAGGGTTACGTCCACAGAGAGTTATGCACCAAGAACTGCATCATTGGGAAAGGAATGGTGGTCAAGATATCGAATCTGGGATTCCAGTGGAAAGGCCCAAACAGAGATTACTTCTCCTTGAATGAAAGTGAGCGAGTTTGGTACCCTGTGAGGTGGCTCCCCCCTGAAACTCTCAAATATGGCATATTTGAAGAAGACACCGACATCTGGTCTTTTGGTGTTGTGCTATGGGAGATTTACTCCAGTGGATTAACGCCGTACTATGGAATGAATGACGATGAGGTGATTTCTTTGGTAGAGGGGGGAGACATTCTTCCGTGTCCGAAGGAGTGCCCTAAAGAAATGTACGAAGTCATGCAAGGCTGCTGGAGTGCAGAACCAACAGAGAGACCACGGCTCAACAGCATCCATCAGCGGATCTCATCTCTGTTAAATGGAGTACCTGTGTAACTGTTTAACTGAGTGAATAAGTAAGCATAATGAACACAAATAACTGCAAAGGACTAAACAGTACAGCAGAAAGAAAACACTTGCCATTCATAAATTTTGCTATTCAGTTAAAATTAGCAAGGAGGGGATGTTGTTATAGGGAAAATATCTGTTTATAAACATAGTTATTTAAATTTGCCATTCAGTTAAAATAGAGAACTCTTTGTTTCGCTAGCTTGTAGTTCTCTGGTTGGCACATTAATAACAATAATATTATGTAATGTCACAATATCTCTGCTATAAGTAGTTTGGGTAGTGTTACAAACAGCTAGTTTCCATATGATCACTGGTAGTCACATAACACTGTCAGTGGTGAAATAAATGGGTTTCTGAAACCGAAAAAAATTGAATTGGTGCATGTACCTGTTGCTATGTGATTTCAGACAGATTTGGGGCAATTGTTTTCGCAGCATGAAACAAAAGCTGGAAATCTGTGTGTATTTGCATGCTACTGTGCAGCCTTAACATACTGCATTTGTATTTCAACAGAATGAGAAATGACTCTTAGAGAGGTTTAATTCAGATAAAGCAAGTTTATTCTGATTGTCAGCAATCATATGGGACCACATTTTACGTTCTGCGTAACGTGACAAAGTGGGTGCATTGCTTCTGAGTTGAAATCTCTTTTAGTATTTCAATACAATGCTGTAAGTCATTACAGTATGCATCCTTTAAGGGTGGATTATGATTAGTGAAGAACAAATTAAAATTTATTTTCAAAACTAAAATAATGTGCAAAATATTGAAATGTGAAATGGTTATTTATTAAATGTTTCAAACTAAAACAATCCATAACTACTTTTTGGGAATATTAAATTAAAAAATGCCAGCTAAATAGTAGCCTTCTGTCATCCCCCCCCCCCCCCCCTAAAAGACTACATGGAAGGCTAGCTAATTAGTGAATCACACAGTTATAATTTTTATAGGAGTACAAGAGCCTAAGAAGATATCAAATTATAAGCATTATTTTGTTGCACCAAGCGAGTTCCAGCTTGAATCAAGTGCCTGTACATATCTTAAATTTATTTTTTCATAAAATTTAAAAAAAAATAGAAGCAAGTTTAAGTACCAGTACCTAGTCATGGGAGGGATTCTGGGTATTATTCTCAATCACACTTAAGCTTATATCTTGGTTGAGTGATTTACCATGATTACTATGTATAATTATTATTGTAATCATAGTGTATAGTATATATAGTATTGCTGAGGCAGGTTGGTCTATTTGATGATCAGAAATGATTAAAAATAATTTAAAATTCCAGCTTCTTTGTGATATGGCTGTTAATAATAGATAGATAAAATTGAATGATTTGAAGTTATTAATAAATAGATGCAAGTATAAAGAAACATGTTTTTACTTTTAGTTTAATTATAAAATAGCTTGTAGGGTTGCTTTTTTATTAATGATCAAACCTTCATGTTAAATTACACCGCTTGCCTGTGGCCCAAATGTGAGCCTGTTTGCATTAAATTTTTAAGCTCAGGAACAAAACCACAAGCAGTGGTTTTTGACTTGTTGAGTTTGTTATGAGAGGAATGGAAAATGGCAACGTGCTGTTGAAAGCCAAAATTAAACTGCTTGTGATTGGTCACAAGACAACTTTTGAAATATTGTTTTAAAAAAACATCATATATATGTAAGACATTATGGTACCCTTGAAATTTGAAAAACTCCGAACAGGCAAAATTATGAATTATTTATGTTTTGTTATTGTTTCATAGTAGTTGGTTTTGTAAATGGACTCCCCAGCTGCATGCTATAAAAATGCACTAGCAACAAAGGGGGAAATTTAGTTACCGGTATTCCCTGTTCTGCAATATTTTCCCTTCATTTGTTTTTAATATTGCTGGTTGTAAGGATTGTGATAAAAAATATTTTTATTAATAAGTTACTAACATCAAGAAGAGTTCATCTTGAATGTGTATTTATTTTCACATAAATTTACAATAATCTTGCTACCGCAGTACATGCAGCTAAGTACCTTGTTCATCATTTTGGTTCGATTAGTTATAGTCATTCAATGCTATACAGATTAAAATAAAATATGTTGCAAATTTATTACTGTCTCTTGTTGATATGCAAACATCTTTAAAAGAGCTTCTACGTGTAGATGTGTACCAATCTTGCCATATTAGAGTCCTTTAGCTTGAGATTTGGGAACATGGCACACCTCCTTATGGCCTTCAAACAATCCTAATTTTATACTCTTAAACTTGCTGCACTTTTCAAAACAGTTGCATTCTCCGCTGCCATAAGTCGTTTAAGCAGACCTTTCAAGAAACATAAATTCACATTGGTGTGTTCAAAAAGTCGTGTGTGGGTTGTGATTGGTAGATTTTGATCCATTTTCTACTTTGTTTTCAAATTTTGTTGACTGTTGTAGAAATTATGAGGGGAAATTGGTTGATTTGGGTTGGATTGGGTTTTAAACTTCAAAGTTTGCATGATTCTGAAAAGTGCAATAATAAGTTAAGAGAAAATTAATCATTTGGGCACTGGATCCCTAGCATACAAAACACTACATTTCACAACAAGTGTGTTTGTCAGTTTAGCTTAGCGAATACTGTGAAGGGCAATTACAGCCAATGTGGAACCCTCCAACAGCCAAACTTAAGCCAAAATACAGGCCGTAATAACAAGGTGCATGTCGTAAGCAGGGTTCTAGTATAAGCGCAAATGTTAGAAACTTTTTGTATATACAGAATGTTGTACAGTTTTGGAAACTGCTAAATTGAGTTATAGCTTTTCTTGATTTCATGTAACAGTTTTTCAAACACACTCCAATCTTGCCCTTTCACATGTTCTCATCAGCTCTGTTCGCAATCACTCTTCTGTACATTTCTGTTATGTACACCAACAATAGCAAAACAATAAGTACATCATCCAATAGACCCAGAAATCCAAACACAGACTCTGGGATAATGTCCAATGGAGAAATGAAGTACAAAGCTGCTGCGAAAAAACACAAGATGATTCTGAGTCTAAGAACCCAGACAAGTCCTCCAACAGAAAACAGCTCACTAAACAGTTGATGCAGAAGGGTTGGTAGATCATAGATATAATCCATAAACTGCAAGAAAAATAAAAAAAATATATCAATGATGGAGGATATAGGAACATTATAAAAGATAACTTATTAAACAGTTACACTAAGGTACAGCCTTTAAGCCTATGTGGCTCACTGACTCCGGTTTCTGTAGCACGAAGCAGCTAAGAGTATTGCTAATCCCCCCTGGATGGGATGCGATTCCATTGCAGAATTAAATTATATACTCCCCAGCATTCTGTGAACCAACAATTCAGCTCGTTGGTACTGATTCATTTTCTTTAGTGGAGAGAGGCAAAGGGAAATTAGTGTCTTGCCCAAGAACACAGTACAACATGACCATAGTTAGAACCCTATCCAGATTCCAGTGCACTAACCATGAGGCTGCCGTGTAGACTTCTGCTTATTGTCTATGAGCAAATACTAAACAGTCTTATGACTATGTTATACCTTGTTGACCAGTACTAGTATGGTATAGTATGAACAAAATAATGTACTTGGATTCTTGTGAGCTTGCTATTACAAATTATTAAAACGTGTACATATACCGTAATAATTCTAGCTACTTACTGGTCTTGGTATTCCTGAATATCTTTTATTGTACTCATTTATTTCACGTCTATATTGAACTGCATCAGGTAATGCCCTATCCTCCTCAGAAAAATTTGAAAATAGGATTGTGACCTATACAAAGGCAAATAAACATGTCATTATCCATATCTACATTTAAATTCCTGGAAGATTTCAGCAAGGAGCCCAAGAGTATGACCACTTGTGATTATTTCACATCTAACCAGAATTCAAAATATGGATCCAAAGATATCCTTGGCTTCTGATTGGATAATGCTATGTTGAGTATTTTTTTTCTGAGATTTAAACCACAATATGAACCATACAGCATCAAATCCATCATTTTCCGATACTTGTTGAGTTACTGATTATATCAAACAGAATTATGTCCTCACTTGTTGTCTACACACAGGACAGTTAACAGCACCGAGCCATCTTCCATATCGCCAATATGTTATGATGCACGGAGCTAAGAAACAAGAACAAAAAAGAAACTATTTACTCATCAAACGCCACTTGTAATGTTCAAAAAAGACTTTGGGTCGAGTAAGAAAATTTCATATCTAGCTGACACTCTACAAAAGAAGAGACTAAACACACCAAAAATTATCACAAAGCAAAGGAGAAATCAAAAGATCGTGATCATAATCAAGCGAAAGCGATGATGACATAATCAAGTCGGAACATCACCTCACCACAAAATACATGTCCGCAATTAGTTGTCGTGCAGAATTTCGTATCTGTAAGACAAACAGGGCATCTTCTATCATTAGAATATGTAACAGGCGGTGGATCAGGCAGTACAGGGCCATCATTTGCGGCTGTTTCACTTCCTTCGTGTCCAACTCTTAATCTGTCACGTACTATTCGGACATGTTCTTCTTGCAAAGGGTGAATATTTCTCCGACCTCCTTGAGTGTTGTATAGAATACTGACTAATGCTATAAGCCCTAATGTCGACGCTAGACCAATTAGCACCTCATCGCCGACACCTTCCACTATTGTTCCTTGTGCGTGAAAGCGAAAATTGATGAAATCGAACAACAACAACAAAGCCATAATTTTCTCCTGACTCGAACTTTTTCCGTCCCATGGGGAAAACTGCTACTATCTTGCGGGCTCTTATGTGTCCTCGGTCATTTTCACATTCATGCAGCGGCTCTAAATTTCTTCGTGTGGTACTTCATATACGTCTAACACTTATTTCTGATGAAATTTTAGAGGAGATTTGATTTTAGCCTTAAAAACTTTCCCTTCTGAACTCATGGGGACTCAGTCTCTAGATAGACTTGTATTAGAAGCTGTAGAGGAGAAAGGAAGCATCGAAACATTTGAATTTGCCAAAGAAATTGGAAAAGATCATCAATCTATTGTTGGGAGCGTTAAAAGTATTCACGCTCTCGGAGATGTAAGTGAAGAATGAATGTCTGGGTTCTTTACATCGAATATTTCTGTTTATTATTTAGAATGTAAGGCTAAAGTGATTGACTTTCAAATGTTTTTTAAAAAGGTGATAAATGTAGAGCAACGCCAAGCAGAAGGCTGGGTGCTAACGGATGAAGGAAGTGAAGTCGTTGAGAAAGGAAGCCACGAGTTTCTTGTTTTCAAAGCAGTTCCAGCTGAGGGATTACCTCAAGCAGAAATCAAGGTACGACTTACACGAGAATCGTCTGATCTGTTCTGCTTCTTTGCGTCTTTGTTTACAATGTGTGCTCAGTGAGTGAGTGGGGTGGGGTGGGTCAACACCCAGCTCATTGGGGGGGGGGGAGTACTGTTGGGAAGCTAGTGTGAAGTGATGTCAGTAAAAGTAGATGCTCACTGTCTCCATTGGACTTTGCTGATTTAACAGTTATTAGTCAGTGCTCAACTACGACCCCTTCATCCAGATTCTAGCTGAGCAATGCCAACCAATACACCACTAGGTCAGTGGTGTATTGCCCGGGGGGGGGGGGCACCCTGTATATTTTTGGGTGGGGGTGTGCCGCTGGGAATTTGGAGGCCTTACCCTATACTAGAACATTTTCAGCTGATTTTTGCAACCCTATACTAGACTAGACACCGAAAATCCCTACCCTATCCCAGACTTGCATTTTTTTAGAACTGTATCACTATCAGTGTTTTAATGGAAAACCATCTGTCAACAACGATGCCGCAATGTTTTTATTAATGTTTAGGAAATCCTCTTTCTCTTCTGAGTTTCTATTCCTATTCTGGACTTATTTCGTCATACCACCGATCAGTTTCCCGGAAAATGCTACCCTTTTCCAGACCAAAACTCTCTGATTTCTATACCCTATCCCAGACTAAACTGCTTGAAAACCATACCCTTCACAGCGGCACATACCTATATAGCTCATGTATTTTGTAACACACCAATTAATAATTAAAGCTTTATTCAACATTTTTGCGTAAACAGAAACTTGGTCCACATGCTAATGTGGGTTTCAGTAAGGCCATGTCAGCAGGCTGGCTTCAGGTGAACAAAAATGCTGAGGGAGGACCCAGAGTAATGAGGAAGGTGAGGTGACATGTTTTATATGTAATATATCAAACACTTGAGACAGTTTTCATCAGGATATCCAAACACCGAGAAGAGAGTTGAAAATATGATGCACAACAAAGTATTTTTGACAAAATTTGAGGGGATTGGATAGCTGATGAAACACTGCCTCAAGTGTTTGTTATTATTTATCTTCTCAATTAGAACAAAAACTACAGAGTAAACGGAGAAATAAAATTGTAAACCAATCAAAACTCAGGAATTGCAATATACCATGGCTTGTTTTTAATAACAAATTTATAAATATTTCGAGGCATTGTTTAAACTTGTTTGACTATATTGAGTACTGTCTGGTAATCTTAAAATGTCTGTTTTTCTAGACAGAGAATGTAGAAGATGATGTACAAGTTGCATTGATGAAGATCAGAGATCATCAGCTGTCAGGCATCTCTGAGGCAAAGATGAAAGAATTCAAGAAAAGGAAGCTGATAAAACCTCAGTAAGTTGTAATGTTGTCACTCTACACTTACCGTATATTACATTATAATATTATCATACTATAATAATTATTACTATTCTGCATGTGAACATAATGATCTCATAATTTTTTTTTCAATTTTTAGAGTAATCAAGAGTTTCTATGTGACTAAAGGCAGTGAATTTAGCACATCACCTACAAAACTAGAAGCTGACTTAACTGCTGACATGTTAGCAAGGTTTGTAAATCAAAATAGATCACTTTGACTTTGAATGAATTGATGTAGAATTTGTTGTATAATTTATAACTTTTTTGTGATAATATACCATTCATTGTACAGTCTGTTTCTTCTGCAGCGGTTCCTGGAAAACAAAGCAATTCAAGCCATATAATTTTGATGCACAAGGAATTATGCCAACATCAGGGCATCTTCATCCTCTGATGAAAGTTAGAGCACAATTTAGACAAATCTTTTTAGAAATGGGGTGAGTGAGCAATTGTTAATAATAACGTCTATATCAGAATTATAAAAATGTGTTTCCTTCAGCTCTTGTTGGACAGATTAAGTGACCAGGGCACCTGAACAGTTGCTAATTTGACAGCAGGTTTTAAGCTCTTCATGATCTAAAGGCAAAATGGCTGCAGCTTGAAGGGCTGCTGGTAAATCCCAACATAAATGCCAAACTAGGTTGTGACATTAGTTACTAATGTACTAAGTGAGTTTAGTGAGATTGAGCTCACTGATGTTCAAATGAAAAGGATTGAAGTCTTTAGAGATCCAGAGTGATGGTAGAGTGAACTTAAGATTCCTGTCTCACTTGACTACATTTTGTACATGTGGCTGTTGGGCAACAGGTCCAATCAATTGGCCAATTCTGATATATTAAAATTCTAACTTGGCTCCAAGGCTTGGCGGAATAAAACAAAAGAAATGATTTATTCATCCCTGAACCTCGACTAATATCTTTTGTTTTATTCCCCCAAACCTTGGAGCTAAGTTAGAATTTTAATACTTTGGGTGTGTTTGGGGGGGGGGGTATATCGGAAATGGCCTATTGGCCATGTTGTGACTTTTATTTGGTGTAAAAATTGTAAATATGTAATATCTTTGTGAGTACACAAAACATACACCATTATCATCATTATCATCAACTCTCTCTTCATCATCATCATGATTCCTCAGTTCTTTCTCTCTGTATAGGGAAACATACAGTCATGCTAAAAGCTGGAATGCATGTGTCAAAAGAGCTTTTCAATACTCAGGATTTCTTGTTTTCATCAGGTTTTCAGAGATGCCTACCAACAACTTTGTAGAAAGCTCCTTCTGGAATTTTGATTCTTTGTTCCAACCTCAGCAGCATCCAGCTCGTGATGCACATGACACATTTTTCATGGCAGGTCAGTGAGTGAGGACGCAGAACTGATGTCATAAATTTAACCTTTAGTCTAATGATGCACATGTTAACACAGGACTGGCGGATGCAAATATGTAGGAAATATAAAGTATCTTATGGTTTACATGTCTGAGGACTTTTAGATTTTCCAAAACATTGTCTGGTGTTTTGCGTCAGGCTATGAAAATAAGGTTTAAATGCTACAGCAGTAGTTTGAATATTGGTTTCCCCTTGCATTAGGTGCCAGTTTTCGTCTGGAGTTAGGCTCACATACTCACTGCCAGGCTAGTCAGTGTTTTTACTACATACATTATTACTGTATATTATTATTTTTGAAATTCATGGTAAGGTTCTTCAGTGGTCCTACAACATGTATAGTTTGTAAATCCTAAGGTGTGTTACCATTGTTTGTTTTGCCAAGCATGTTTATCTTACAGAACAGTTCTTCACCAATGATTACACAAGGAGTGGCCATTTTTTTCTTTAAAAAAAACCCAAACGAAATGCACTTTTAAACAACAACTTTACAAACAACTAGGACATACAATGCATGATCAAAATGTGATACCCGTCAATTAAATTAGCCATAAAAACCTCTTATAACACAATGCTCATTTTCTTCAGATCCCAAGTATGCAAAATTAGAGGAGATGCCTCAATCTTACATTGAAAAAGTTAAGAACATGCATGAGTCTGGGGGACATGGATCACAAGGGTAAGATAAAACATCAAATGATATAAATCATCTTTACAGACTGAACAAAGCTTTGGCTTGTTCTCTCGGCAATATACCATGAGACTATGAGACTAACTGGAAGTTCGTCAACTGAAAATTTGTGTCGCTTAAATTGTGGATTTTAATCTGATCAAGGATTTTTTTAAGAGTTAATTTTAAAATCTCTTTGATTGATTTTGTAGGTATCAGTATGAGTGGAAACTTGAAGAAGCCAAGAAGAACCTTCTCAGAACCCACACAACTGCTGTCAGTGCTAGGATGCTGTATAAACTCGCTCAACAGGTTCTCATCACTTTGCCATTTTTCCCAAGAACTATTAAGTAGTTGACTCTTTTGTTTTTGGGATGCATATAAACCAGACTGAGGCTACGTCAACACTCAATTCAAAAATTTCAAAAATGGCCTTTTTTGGAAAAGGAATAACTAAAAATGTTTTCTGACCACACTTTCAGGGGCAGATCCAGGATTGTTCTTAGCAGGGGGTGCACCACTTAGTAAAGGCATAACTGTTTGGTGACGTAAACAAATTTTAAAAGCGAATACAGAAGCCGCAGGCCATCTCCGGGGGGGGGGGGGGGGGAGGGGTGTGCACCCACTGCACCCTCCTCTAAATATGCCCCTAACTATAAATTTTGAATTGTTTCGCCACTCACTCTAAATCGCTGCCTCAGTCCCAGAATAGTGTGACCAGAAAGCCAATCTGAAGTAAATCCTGAGATTTTTTCTTTAAATTATTTACAGAAAGAGTTCACTCCAGCCAAGTATTTCTCCATTGATCGAGTGTTCCGGAATGAGACACTTGATGCAACCCACTTGGCAGAGTTTCATCAGATTGAAGGTGTGGTTGCTGATTATAACCTGACACTTGGAGATCTGATTGGAGTGCTGCATGAGTTTTTCAAGAAATTAGGTAAGATCAACCTTCATCAACTTACAGAAGGGTTATTTTTAATATGTAGGGAGCCAAAGAACTAGGGACAAGGATCATACTTTACTCAGAGACCCGAAACCCAGACTCACCTAGCTCCTTTCTATCTTTCTATTGTATCTCTTGCAGTTGTGTGTGCGTGCGCGCGCGTGTGTGTGTGTGTGTGTGTGTGTGTGGGGGGGGGAGCTGAATGCAGCCAACAACTATACCAAGACAGTCGAAAAAAATATTTATAAATAATTATTTTTTAGGGATTACAAAGTTAAGGTTCAAGCCTGCATTCAATCCATATACAGAACCAAGTATGGAGGTGTTCAGTTATCATGAAGGTAATATTATTTCATTGGACTATTAGAACTTAAATTACTCGCTTTTGTAAGCTAAAAATGAATGAGAAGGAAACTTAAGGCTTTTTTGTTGAGGGATCAATAAAATCAGACCATTTATTGTGATCTGTTTACTGGACCCTTGGATGTCGGTCTTGGAAATCCTGGACATGATATATACAAACCTTTTTTTTTTTTTCACTTTCTACAGTCACGCCACTGGAATAATGGTGTATATCCAATTCTTTGGTTACATAAAGTGTCTTGCTTTCTCGCCCAAGAAAACAACGCAGTGACCCTGAACAGGGCTCAAACTTGACGAGCTTAATCTAGAGTCCAGCACACTAACCAACTGTCTCCTACCCAGAAATTTTAGCTATAAATGCAATATTTCTTGATCTAACAATTTTTATTTTTTACAGGCCTGAAAAAGTGGGTTGAAGTTGGCAATTCAGGAGTGTTCAGACCAGAGATGTTGATACCCATGGGATTACCTAAAGATGTGTCAGTTATTGCATGGGGACTCTCCTTAGAAAGGTACGAGATTAGAAATATAGAGCAAATTTCAAACACATAATAAAATATCCTGCAGTACAGGTGTATTTTGAACAAGTGAGCAGGGTTGCAAATATTTTTTCCCCTTGAAAGGTCACGTGTCTGACTAAGCTACCATTTTGATCGAACAAAACAAAAGTGAGGTGGGACATCATATTACTGACAGTACTGCTCGATATGTGAACCTGCCAATCTAATGCGTTGTCAACCCAGAACATTGGTGTTTGTACTGAAAAGCAAAAAAAAGAGTTGTCTGGACGTTCTGTCTAACCACAGTTGGAATTTCATCGGACATTGGCAAATTTTGGTCGGTCGGTGTCCGATGTCCAACTGTCATTTGTAGCCCTGAGCGAGTGAGGTAAGGTTATAAATCGTTTACTTTTTCTTGTTGTTCTTTACAGACCGACAATGATCAAGTACAAGATTTCCAACATCAGGGATTTAATAGGACACAAAGTGGATCTTGAAATGGTTAACAGGAATCCTATCTGCCTGCTAGAAAAAGCTTGAATACAAAACATTCATTTGTAAAATCCACAGTAATGTTAGGAGAAATAACAATGTTTTACATAATACTTATGAAGACAAATTACTAGGTATATAATCATACAGTTTTCTAAGTTCCAGTCTTGGAATGTTATAAATAGATTCTCAGAATCTACAATAGTCGACTTGGCCTCGTCTTAAATTGCAGTAAGTAGGCTCAGAACTTTGAAATGTTGCCATTTAACACTATAGCTAGTAGATGTCACTTTTTACACTGAGGCCAAACTTCCATGTCGTCAAGATAAATTTTATCAAACTATCTGGATTAATAAGTAAAGAGCTTACACTACAGAGGTTTTCAGTTTAAAATACAAGATGTTCCGAATTCCTTTGTATTCAGTTTGAATTTTTCCACTAAGATTCTGGTTTCAAACATCTGTAGCTTCTTGATGAAAGTGGGATAAATCACATTTCTGAAACTGTCAAAATAAAACACTCCCTTTTTTCAAAGAGTCCCAAACTGGTTCGACAGGAGCCAGACAAAACTGTTAGTATCAATTTTGTTCTCTTTATATTTGCTTTCTAGGGATGTTATTTGTTATTTAAATATAGCACCACTACCTCCGTCATCGTATTATATTTTTAGAATCACTGTGCTTTAGATAACAGGTAGTTTAAAAGGATCTCCAGCCCTAGATGTGAATGGTTACAAAAAATATGATCTTAATAAAATAACTTACAGAACAATATTATACTAGTTTCTTGGATATTTCTGTAACTAGTTACAGGCTCAAGAACAACATTCTACTTCCAAACCAATACAGTTCCCAGAGCCCTCGCCTCTCCCCCATGGCGGACCACTTACATGTAAAGCAGGGGATTTGGGAATAATAATTACCGGTACTGGCATTTAATCTGATTTTGAGCATTAACACTACACTACAGTTTAAAAGTTGTACTCCATTCATAGCAAGGTCTCTGATAATTGCATATCGAACGTACAATTGTATTAAAACATTAGCCAAAAAGACCCTCTTCAATCCAAGATGGATAGCCCTTGTTCAGCATCATAAAATTGACAATAAAATAGCCCACAAACTTATACGATATGCAATTTATTTAACATTATTTCTTACATCAAATTCAGCATTTGCTGTAGACCATTTAAGATTACATTTTTTGCTTTTTACCAATTTCAATGAACTTACAATGTTCCACTGAAAGTACTATTAAAATAATAATTGTTTTACTTCAACAAAGAAGGATATACCCCGGTATTCATAGGACTAAGGTGTAAAATATTTAAACAACAAAGTGTTTCTGTTGAGGAAGTATTGGCTTATAGTTGCGCCACAGATCTTCAAGGGCTTATATGCTAGTCTTAAGAACACAAAATTTCCAAGGGGCAAATATCAGATTGATAGTTCCGAGACAAAAACACTCTATCGTTTTAATTGTTCACCACTACTGTTCGCCACGCGCCAATAGCCCAATTTCAATATTTTAAATTCAGCCTAAAACAGTAGACATCACTACGAGGCTCTGGGGAATAAACCCACAAGCTCTATTGTTAATTTCCCGGAGCCTCGTACTGAGGTCTATTGTTTTAAGCTGAATTTGAATATATAAAAATTGGGCTTTTAAAAAACTAGCATCTTTAATTCTTTTTTTACTTTTAGAATAAAATACTAAATTGAAAGCCAAGATCACAAACTAAACAAAAACAGACAGGAAACCCACTAAATGCAGTGATTTTAGTAAACAAATAACATTGTCCTGTTTTATCTCTGAGACAAAGAGTTTGCTATTTTCTGTATCTTTATCAGTTTGTTTGTCCCTGCCTTATCAATATAGCATTGCGATGTGCATCCAATTTCTCAACACTTGCAAGCGTTGCCACTGCTGGTCCAATATTAGCCAGACCCTCCTTGGTCACGCACTGGGCAGTGATATGTTTCTGAAATGATGCTGTAGATACGCCGCTGTACATGCGTGCATAGCCATATGTTGGTAGGGTGTGGTTTGTGCCGCTGGCATAGTCTCCGCAGCTCTCTGAAGAATATGGGCCAAGGAATACAGACCCTGCATTCTGTACATCTTTCAAACAATCTTCAGCATTCTACAGAAAGAATAAAACAGCATATTTCAGTCGGGGGAGTTAAGTAATCTTTTTGGTCAGACTTAACAGGATTAGCTCTTTCACATTTCTTTACACCCACTTTCAGTGTTACATGCATAGCTATCTTTCTACATCCATCTTTCGACATCATCTTTCAACATGTTGTTTCACATGAGCCAATCAAAACCAATGCTACCGGTGTTGGTTCCATGCAAATAAGCCCCCACAAGTCCAGAAGGTCATGCTAGTGGGCTGTCATTGGCAGATTTCGATCCTTTCTGTTTGTTTAGCATATTGAAAGATGCATGTTGATAGTTAGAAGCTGCTATGCGTGTAAAGCAAAAGCAGGTGTAAAAAAAATTAACTGCTGTATATTTCGCTCAAAGTCTGAATAATTATTAATCCAGTATGTAACCTTTCAAAAGACGACTGAAAGGAACTTTCATGTGACACTGTTTATTACAAGAGCTCTGAGATGTGCAGTTCAAAAGTGTGTAGATAAATCTTTACATTCATGTAGTGTTGTTTTCTGAGTGCTCAATATTTTGCAACATAAAATCTAGGGCTTTTTGTCAATTCTTTCTCTTGTCACTATTGAGAGTGAAAGATTTTAAGTACCACATCATGCTACACACCTGTGTGTTAACAATGAGATGTTCTGGAGCATATTTGTTACTGAAGTACAATGCTTGACTCATAGATGATACTTGTATCACAAAGCTCTTTGATAGAGCTTCTCTGATGATCTTTTCACGAGGAAGTTTCTTTGCTTGGACATCCAGTTGACTCTGGAAATTTCAAGACATATGATGACTCCAACATAATACTAATTAACTTACATGCAGTAAAACATTAGTTCCTATTTGTCTTAACCTTTGTACGCAGACACACCGGAATCTGTGTAACACAGAGCATTACTGTGATGCAACTTGAATAGCTGAAAAGACAACTTCTTGCCAACATTGATATGTTGTAGTTCTCCAAATTCAGTTTTTGCACTGCTATTCTTCTGTCATTCTTTGTTTTTACTTAATGGTTGAAGCATAAAAATAGGAAATGTTGCTTACAGTTTGAGAAAGAAAATCAAAAGATGATTAACAAGAAATAAAATATTTTTATTAGCTGGTACTATAGGTATGCAACGTGTGCAAAATTTGCTGAAAGCTGTGAAGTTGTAGTTTTTTTGCTTGCATTGCCGGCCTTACCTGTATAATGTCAAGTTGTTTGTCATTCAAATTAACAGCTACTAAAACCACTTGACTGTCTGTTCCATGCTCTGCTTGTGATAACAGATCAGCTGCCACAAATGAAGGATCTGCACTCTCATCAGCTATGACCTGACAAAAAAGAAATACAGGTTGAAACATTGATTTTGTTAAAGAGAAAGACAGTGTTAGGTTTTTTATACTTTCTATGATCATGAAACAAGTCATTTTAATTGGGATTATTTAATTTCCAGTCCCACAATGCATTGAAAGAGCTACAGCTATAGCCCTAAACTAGTTGTGCTAGTAAGTGTGCTCAAGTCTATTTCTTTACTCCTGGCTATAAAGGCAAGAGGTGCATCTTAATTGCTTACACTAAAAGTGAGTCCTAGTGCATGCATCTCCTGACAAAGGAACATCCCAAATAGAAACATAACGTTACCATTTTTTGTGAACCCTGTGGTTACAGCTGCATGTACATTTACATAGCCCTTGGCACATAATATGTTGCACCCTCAGTATGCATTGCATGTCAAAATGATAAATAACAATATCATCTACTATGGTAACCATAGGGCTACAATACATACAGAGACCTGGCCTGGCGCACGCTACTGGTGTACACGACCGTAACAGCACGATATTCGTGCTTCGGCGAATTGCACGGTTTGTGTGCATAAAAACAATTTAGGCACGGCTTGGGCACAGTTTAGGCACAGTTCATGCACAACTTACGCACGGTTCAGGCACGATTTAGGCACGGTTCAGGCACGATTTACGCACGGTTCTGGCACGATTTAGGCACGGTTCTGGCACAATTTGGGAACACTGTAGGCACAGAGTATGCACATTTTACGCCAGATTTCAATGCATTGTGAAAGTACTACAATAACAAACTTTCTCAGCGCATTTTAATTAATAAAATGCCGAAGACGATAGCGTTAAGGTGAATGCGTTTCGATTTTTCCTCTTTTTCACTGAATGAAAATTTTTCCTAACACCTTGGAACAGGTTGTGAAAGTGGCAAAAAAATATAGAATGTTTGTACGTGCTATCAGACTCACGATTGCTTCAATTCATGATCTTGCTAGCAAATATTTCATTGCGTGACAAGCAGCGTGTACTGAATATACAAGCCAACAGGATAGGTTCTTGGTGATTTCCATTTTCCAGACCATTAAAACTTGATATTAGCTGATGGCTTTTTACCTCGTTAACAGCATTGAACTACCATCACAATTTCTGTTACATAATTGTACATTTAACTGGAAAACTTGTTTTACATAACAACGAAATCGTAGAACTGCATTTGCATGCTTGCTAGACAAGCCCTAGACGAAGTGTCTGTGTTGACAGACTTTGTTGACTTAACTTTAATGCAATTACAGACTGGCCAATCAGAAACTTTGGTTCTCACAGTTGAAAGTATAATCCTTGAGAAGAAAAGTCCGGCTGGTGTGGTTCATTCTGAAGCAGAGAGGAATATCGCCCTGTTTTCCTTTTGGTTCATGATTTATGCAAGCTTTTTAGTTGAGACTTTGAGACTTCTGATTGCAACAACATTTATTTCAATAGAACAAGTTTAACTCATCAGTTTTTACAACATTTAAAAAAGATCAAGTATCGCTCGATATTTGCGCTTCAATTTGACTTCAGACGGTTTGATCCTCCACTTAACGTATAACTTTTGGCTGCATAAAACAACCAGTTACAAAGAAAGTAACCTTTCATCCTTTCGTAGTGAGCTTTCTTTTTTTCCGTGAAGGATGGGCACATCTACCCGCAATTGCAAGTTGTAGATCTTTAGTAAATAAATAAACTATAAGGTAAGCAATTGATTTGTATCTTTTGACTTCTTTCTATGTAGTTTTCTAATCTGATCAATTTTCATTTTATTATAGAAATTTACTTTAAAGTTACACAATGTTAATACAAACCTTACCTTGTCTTGACAACTGAAGTTTGATTTCGGACCAGAACTCTTGTTGAGAAATTTTCTCTTGCACGATTTAGGTTTTGGTACAGTTCAGGCACAGTCTAGGCACGATTCTGATACAGTTTAGGCACAGTTTATGCACGGTTTAAGCACGGTTTGGGCACAGTTTAGGCACATTTTAGGCACAGTTTGGGCACAGTTTATGCACAGTTTAGGCACGGTTTTAGCACGGAAAAGAGCGTTTTTGTGGTTAGGAAACGATGGTCTAACATCGAAAATATAGTATTATTTTGAAAAGGGATTGTATAATCTCGGCAAAGCTATGACTGACAAAAAGCTGATTTTATGTCAATTAGAGATATGGTGTTTTTGAAACACAAAGATAAGTGGATAGAAAGAACAAGCGAGTTTTAGAATGCACGTTTCGGTGAAAACGAAGACATCATCTTGTGGGTCGCAAAAGTGATCAGGTGAAAAAAAGGTCCTCAGCTTTTTATAAGGTGAGCTTTTTTTTAAGATTCAGAATGGACATAGGTTAAAGATTCTCTCTAGGAAGTTTTATTACTGTATTCCTTATTAAAGTCGAGAAATCCTAAATGTGCCTATGTTAGACCGTAAATGTTACGCGCCATGTCAAAAAAAAGCCGTTTTCAACAGTGTTTTTTTAATTATTTTTCGTCACGATACACTTTAAAAAGAAAATAAGTCTTCCAGAAGACATTTCTTTGATAGTTTAAAGTTGTGTTCAAATCTTAACAAAATCCCAATTTGGACAGCTTAACTACAGCATTTTAAAGTCAAATTTACAGCACTGATCACCAGTAGCGTGCGCCAGGCCACCTACAGTGTCACAACCCTTTGCACGCATTGCATACCTATTGGAGTATGCCTCCAAGACCGTAAGCATGCAATGCATGCATAGGACTATGTGACTGCAGTTTTTTGCACACAATGCACCCTTCAATGCTAAGTGATATCACTATAATAATTATTTACACACCATAACTTCTGATGGTCCGGCTGGCATGTCAATGCTGACACTTGCTGTACTGTCATTTTGTACTAACATTTTAGCCATAGTCACAAATGCATTCCCTGGTCCACACAACTTGTCTACCTTGGGGACACTTTCTGTTCCGTAAGCCATTGCTGTTACTGCCTGAGCTCCACCTAAATCAAACAAATTATAGCCTTTTTATTCCAGAACCCTAAAGCGGCCTTCGCATGACAAACGTAAGTTGGCAAACTCATGTTTGCAAACTCAAGTTGGTTTGTGTGAATGACACTACAACTACAGTTGGCAAACAAGTTAGCAAACTGTTGGCGAGAATAGAGACAAGTTCTATTTGTCGCTTATAGTTGGCCAATTCATTTGCCATTGTTGTGTCATTCACACACGCCAACTAGGGTTTGCCAACACGAGTTGGCCATAAGTTTGTTGCAGGAAGGCCGCTTAAATGTTAATTGTCCAAATCTTTAATGTTGTCCAAATCTGTAATTTTATCTTCTAAAACCTCTAGTGAGACTTTGTCATGACATATCTTAGGGACTTTATACATGACCAACATACCTGCAAGTAATATTTTGGAAACTTCAACTTTCTTTGCAATGTAAAGGATCTCAGGGGAAACCGAACCATCTTGTTTGGGAGGTGTGGCAAGAATTACTTCTTTACAGCCTGCAACCTGAGCTGGAATACCAAGCATGAGTGCTGTTGACGGCAACACAGCGCTTCCACCAGGTACATAGAGCCCAACCTACACAAAATGACAAGGTGTTCAGAAGTTCACAACACATGCAGGCACAGATCCACACCAGTTTCCACTGATTATGAAAATCGGTTAGATTTTTTATAATAAATAATATAATTATTTTAAATAAAAAAAATTTGAAGTTGAAATCTGGAAAATGGTTTGGACAAAAGCTTTTTTTTTCTCAATTTCCGGGCATTACACATGCTCTGAGATTTTCCAGCTGGAAAATCAGTTGTCGCTGTCTATGTTACACAGTCAGTAATGCAGTGACTTTCCAATGGTTGTCCCGCGATTACATGATTGACAGGACCCGCCTTGGGAATTGATCTTGATGAAATAATCCACCGATTTGCAAGGTTTCATCTGAGGAGAATGGAACTGGCCAATATTCTGTCTGAATGAGTCAAAAACCCAGGAAAGGGGACTTTAGGGAATAAAAATCCAAAAAATGTCCTGGGGAAACCTGCCCGGAGACCCCTAGAAGCTTGCGCTTTCAGTGCATGTTTAGGAAATCAGTCACCATTTATTCTAGATTATCATCCGCGCCTGACATGGAATTTATTTTTACCATACAGGCTTATCTTCAAAACCAAACTCAAGCTTTGATCATGGGCTGAATTTGAGTCAACATAAAATAATTTTTCAGAATTTACTCTCTGAGCTTCCTGATCCATTTAATTAAAAACATTAAATGCCCCGGGGGGGGGGGGGGGTACTCCCTATAATGGCCTATACGGGGAGCCCGAAAGGGGTACCTTTTTCAGTGTTCAGGTATACAAAAGGGTAGGGATTTCACGAGTTTAGGTATATGAAAGGGTGTGGAAATCTGTCATTTAGGTTTTTAAAACTGCCTTTTATTAAAATATTTCGAACAGACGCAATTTATGCCTGTATTATTTTAAGTTATTAAGCGCTACACGAAAATAACAAGAAAAAGTCCTGTTTTAAGTCCACGCCACGTCTTTCAGGTATATGAAAGGGGTACCTTTTTTCAGTTAAAGGTATACGAAAGGGGTACAATTTCTGTCAAAATGGTATATAAAAGGGTAAGGGGTTAGAACTCGGGGCGGAGTCTCCCCGTATAAAATTTCTTTGAGTACACCCCCCGGGATTAAATGCTGCTTTTGATTTACTGAAAATAGTAGTGCGTCAGGTAACCTGTGACTAAATCAAAATAGTGTTTGAACTCCATAAAGCATCAACAAGTCAGAGTGACATCGCAGTTACTTACTTTTTCAATGGGCCTAACATGCCGAGAGCAGACCACGCCCTTGCACGTTTCAACTACAAGGGGTTCCAGGTTTAGCTGGGCCTTGTGAAACTTGTAGATGTTGCCATAAGCCAAATCAATGGCATCCTTGACATCTTTTTCCAGAACAGGTTCATCTACTGCAGACACATCAATAACAGGGCAGGACAGTTTCGCTTTATCAAACTTTTCTGTTAATTCCAGCAAAGCCTTGTCCCCATTGCTACGTACATTGGCCATGATGGGTCTCACAATAGCCTCTAGCTTGGCAGTGTCTACCACTGCAGGACGTTTACAAAGATCTTGCAATTCCTTTTCACCAAGGAGCTGAAAATCAAAGCTCTTTAAGATAGAGTTGCATGTGCTGACTGCAGGTGGGTTAATTTCTTGAGGAAGTTCTGTTGCCAAGGTAATTGAATCATCATTGCTGTAGGGCAGGTGTTTAGGTTTTGCATTACCTGGTCTTCGTCTCACCTTGAGTGACCTTTGATCAAGAACCTTTTCAATATCTGGCAGAGATACTCCTAAGTGAAAAAGAACATCACAAAAACCAATTGAAATTTATTCTTTCAGTAAATTTCGGGGGCAGGATTGGCACAGTGGTGAGATCGCTTGCCTCCCACCAATGTGGCCTGGGTTCAATTCTGGCCCATTACCATAATATTATGTGGGTTGAGTTTGGGTTAGTTCTTGCCTTGCACCAAGGGTTTTTCCCCGGGTTCTCCGGTTTTCCTCCCTCCTGAAAAATCAACTTTTCCAAATTCCAATTCAACCTAGATAGAGGACCCACATGAAACCAGCTAGCTGATGTGGCACCCTCTCTAAATATAGCCATTTATTTTTATTTTTTTTTATTTTTATTCAACATTTATTTAATTAAAATCACAAAAAAACATGCCTTCTCAAGTATAGCTGCTAACCTGCCTTTGCACATTTCACAAATGTGAAATACAAAACATCAGCTGCTTCTGAAGCGATCTCATCTTTGCTTTCTGCTTCACAAAGTTCCTCTGCCTCCTCACGAATCTTAGCATGAAGTAGTTTACTGTCGCTGTAAAGACGATCTGTATAGGATCCTGGAGGTGCTGACTGTTTGCGTGACTTCAATGTGTTCATCAGCAATGGCAAACCACCGTTTGCTCCAAAGCAGGTCCAGGTGTTAAGATGGCAAAATCCCAGACCTTGTTGATGCACGACAAACTTTAGGGTATCGGAGTCACAGTCTAAAAAAATTCTTAACAAATCCTGCCAACAAAAAATACAATTAAGAAGTGTAATGACCTTGCGGTTACTGCCTCAGACTTGAAGAGAAATAGCAGGGGTGGATCTAGGGAGGGGGGGGTGCGCACCCCTCCCTGAGATGTCCTGTGTCTTATTATTCGCTTTTAAAATTGTTTACACCAGTCAGTTACAACATTTCTTAGTGGTGCACCCCTTCTAAGAAAAATCCTGGATTTGCACCCCCACCTTAAAAATAATCCTTGATCCGCCCCTGAATAGTGTTCATGTTGCACTGCACTAACATGTGTTCTAAGAAATTATTACATTACGACATAACAACTTTTCATTCACACACCTGTTGATTTCCAGATGTCTCTCCTTTTCTCCATAATCCTCTTGTTCTTGAAAAATAAACACCCTTCTTGGTTTTCACTGCTTCCTGAATACTTTCAGCACTGGAATAACACAATCCAAGGGCCACATTATGTTCATCTACCTGTAATGTAACATTAACATTTATTACAATAACAGTGAATTTCCAGTGACAAGAAATTTTTTACGTAGGTTTATGTGCATGAAAAAATTTAGAGACATTGTGGGAACGACTTCCGTACACATTTATGCAAGTGGTTCATACATAATTTGTCTCCAAATATTTTTACACACCTAAAGGCACGTAAAAATTATCAGTAGCTTGATGCTACACTCCAGAAATCCCATATCAGTGGCAGATCCAGACCTTCAGGTAAGAGAGGGGCCCCAACATCCATACCCTGGAATAAGAGGGGGCACGGTCTCAAAAATAATTTTTCTCTGCCCTGCATGCCTTAGTGTGACCTAAATACTGGTACAAGGTCACTGCATATTTAACTACATGGTCTGAGATGGGATAAGGCTTACTCTCTGTGCACATTTCAGGCCTACATGTATGTTACTTGATTATTTTCTAGCTCTTTACACACCTAAATTTGTAAACTTATAATATTAGGCTTTTGTCTAGCTATCTAGCATTTTTTATAAATGCTGATAGATTTCTTTCCAGGTTAAATAAAGCTTTTATTATTATTATTATTATCTGCATGCATTACAGACCTATAATGAGATATCTGCACGGATTCTGGGATGTAAAGGTGGGCTTTTTCTTGCTTAATAAAGGGAGACTCACAACTGTTGGTATTTCAGAAAACAAAAACAACAAAAGGCAGGGTCCAAGTTCCCTTCTGATGTCATCCCCGGGGGAGGGGGGGGGGTGGTTGGGGGTATATTCAGGTATATTTTGGGTGGGTATGTGCCACTTGGGTCTCCAAAGTAGCACCCTGTTTAATTAAGAGAGAATTTGAATTCAAAATGATACCCTGTTCTAGAAAAAAGTCAATTTTTTAACACCCCGTTTTGGCTGCTAATAATTTGAAACTTCCGTATATCCAAATGCCATACCCCATTCTAGAAATTGTCTCTAAAATGGATACCGCATTCTCGATCAGGAGCCCAAACTCATGACCCTATTGGAGCGTCAAAGTTGGAGTACCCCCCCCCCCCGAACTGGGTCCATCCCCTTGATCTATGTTCAGTTTAGCAGTTCATAAACACTTACCACAAGAGTAGGGAAGAGTCCATCAGAGCGGTCACTTTTGAGACAGGATGCAATGATCTCTCCAAGACTGAGCTCATCTAAGAGCCTAGTAGCACTTGTCTGTACGTCGACCCCAAGAGAGTGAAGCTGCGAGATGGTAGAGCACGAAATCAACTGATAAGGGAAGATAAATAGAAGTCTCACATCACCACACACAGAGCTCTTCAGATCTTCTGTAAACTCAACAAGAGACACTTCAACAATTGGAGAAAAAGTAAACTGCAAAAGAAAACTGCAAGTTCTCTCTTTTAAGTTATTGATCTCCTTAGCTAATTCTTCAGGGGAACTCTCTGGGCTTGCAGTTAATTTACACGTAATTCTTTCTTTAGGTATACACTGACCAAATCCTTGCATGTGTTCTTTGCCAAGGATGACACGACTTGCACCATTATCCAGTAGATCTAACACCTCATCTATACTGTCCGTTTCACATTCCACACAACACGTGGTGATATCAACAAGTTTCCTTCCAAATTCTTTGGTCTCTTTCAGTTTATCTAGGCACACGATGGCAATGTCGGGGCACAAAGAAATTATATCAAGACAGGCAGATACATCTTGAACATTCTTTCCGTTGATCGGATCCACAATGGTCCCTTCTCTCAAATATAGACTTGGAATGATCATTTCAAAAGTATCTGGGGATGTTTACAAAATAATGTAAATTCCCGCGAATTCTTTTTTTTTCCACGCGGAGAAAGTCGACAAAGTTTACAATTGACAGCGGTCTTCCTATCACGCGCATGCACTTTTGATGCAGCTCTAAAATCAAAATGGCGGAAAGTGACGACGAAGTTGGTCTTGTGGACGTGAAGGTGATTGAAACGTTTTTCTTTTTCTGTTTCTTTAAAATTCGCGTCTAGTTAAATTATTCATAGTTTGTATTATTCTAAAATGCTTAGGTTTTAACCTCTTCTACGTAGGTTGATATTTTGATTGAACAATAATCGATCACCAAATTTGCATTTATTTTGATGAAAACGGATCCTGCCGTTCTCAAAAGGACTGAATTAAATCATAAACTTGCAGAAAATGAGGACAGCTTCTAATGCTTACACAAGTTTTAGCAGGAAAGTGGTGAATGGATTTTCAGTATTAATAGTAGCTAGCTTCAAATCTGTACTTGATGTACATTTAGGCCCTGGGCACATTAACCAGGGTAAATTTGAAAATGATACGCTTTATTGCACACAGAGTTATAATGCATGCACAAAACCTTTTGTTTTGACAAAGATCACACGACTCTTTGACGTCAGTGTTTTCAAAAAGTCCCTTTCGTCCGATTTCACCGTCCACACTACACCACCTAGCCGGCGTTTTCAAATTTACCCACTTTGGAAAAGTACCATTTTTGGTGAGCGAAAATGCCCTTTCAGTGTGGACGGTTGACCTATCCGGAGAAAAAAAAAAGTATTTTCAAATTCACTTGGGTTAGTGTGGACAGGACCTTAAACTTGCAAATACATGTAACTTTAGTGTAACTGACTTGTGGTCTTCACTTCATGCCTCCTTTAGATGGAAGATGAGCAAGAAGTCAGTGAAGACTTTAAATTCCAAGGTTTGTAGATGTATTTTCTAGGTATTTTCATTTAGCTCCTATCTTAGTTAAAGTGGCTCTGTAAAGTGTTCCTTATTCAACAAATGAGCATGGTTTAACTTACATGTACATGTATACAAGGGAAGTCCAGAGAGGACTGTTGTTGGTGACTGATGTTTTGATAAATAATAATTTTATTGACCAGAGCAGAAGTCATTTTCGGAGTCTTAACTAACAACATTTTATTTGACTCTGAAGTTGACTTCTTCTCAGGTTGTTGAAACATCACATAAATGAAGTTCCACACTTCATGTCCAGTACTGTACATGCCTCAAACATCAGTCACGAACAACAGTTCTTTTCAAAGCTACCTCAACCAGATGATCACACTAAACATGCTATTGATAATCGGAGGTTCAGATCATTTCCTTCTAGGTGTAGATGGATGTTGTGGTTCAATTTAACCCTTAGTACGATTTGGAATTTTCCATTGTTGTATATTCATGATCATATGTTACCAGGGGTGTAGCTAAGAAAACCCTTAGCCGGCTCATCAACAAACCCAGCTGGCTTCTCTGGCCTTGGCAGCTCTAAAAATTTACCCAAGTCTTTGTTTTCATGTGAAATTTCAGCCGGTTGAATTAGCCGGCAGCTGGCCCTTAGCGATATCCCTGTGTAACCATACTTTGAAGTAGTTACTGTAGTAAAAGTTTATTCATACATGGTATCAATTCATACATTTGATGCCCTTTCCTTGAGCCAAGTCTCTAAACAATACATTTAAGGCAAATACCAACTTGTACCAAGGGTAAAATTGTACCACAACATAGACATCATGTTTTTCTCTTGTAGACTTTACCAAAGTAGATGACACAAATAATCTTAATGCTGTTGGTAACATTGGTGAAGAACCTGGAATCACAGTGCCTGGAAAAATTGGAACACACTCACTAGAAGACTTCTCTGATGGTTGGTTTTGTTTTAGAGTTATTAAATGGGGATTATCAAGACAGCCTATTTGTATGCCTGAATGTTTAGCCTTCTCCTCTGATTGCTTATGGAAGGCACATTCGCTCAATGGTTTGGATCAGGGATGTTGCTAAGGGCTGGCTGCTGGCTGATTTCACCGGCAGAAAGAAAACTTAAATCTGGCCAAAAATAATTTGACATGCAAAAAAGACAATTTACAACAGCAACACAACTTGTTGTAATTTTTAATACTGATCAACATTTTACTTTTTTCACAGAAGATGAAGAAGATAAAACAGAGGTTTGTACTATTTTTCTGACTGCAAAATATACCTATATTTCTAAGTCTTTTTTCATGGTCTTACCATCACATCAGCATGCAAGTTAAGGCAATGGAATTATTACTGTTTAATCAAATAGATGTACATGAAGTGACATGTACTCTTGGCAAAGTTGCCATTTTGTCATTGTGCTGTTGTGATGGTACATGCCTCAGAGCTGTGCTCTTCCACGGCCCAGGTGCCACAGGCAACCTACTTTTATCTTTGAGCAACTTGTAGAACTTTGCTATCAAAATTGCTTTTTAGAGCTGGCCACCCAAGATTTCTTACATTAGAGCCTTTGTGCACCGTGCAATTATTTTAAGAGCACAGCTTTGCATGTAGTTATTTGCATTATTTAATCATTTTTGGTTCACAATGTAGTCATTTCCATTTTGATTTTTAGCTTTTAGGTGGACAAAGAAAACAACCGCCATTCTGGACATTTGAATACTACCAAACCTTCTTTGATGTTGACTCTTACCAAGTAAGAAAAAATTGTAAAATGTTGGATTTAAATCTCACCACTGGTGTTACATTTGTGATGATAAAAATAATGAAAATCATCAAGAAGATTGTTAGATTTTTTTCCTGTCAAGTACAAGGAAACATTTTTCGCTTTAGAGAAAACTTGTTATAGGTTGTTGTTAGTCTTGTCATGTATATTTCTGTATGGCTCAAATAAAGCTCTCAAATTGCAAAAATCCATCATTCTCTGAAGAAGACCGCAGAAGGCGATCAAAAATTTAGAGTATCATTTTACAAACTCAGTTCTTTTTTTTTTCAGGTTGTCAGAAGGATTGTTGGTTCAATGGTCCCAGTGTACAAGAAAAACTACCTTGTTTCTTATATCCGTCCTAATCCTGAACTTTATGGTAATTTAACATCTGTTGCAGCAAAATTAATGTAGTTCACTTATGTCTGTACAAAATATATTACGTAATGAAATTTAATCCACTGTACGGAAAAAGATGGTGACTGGTACATTTACACATAATTCTCAGTGCAAGAAAACCCTAAAACCGTTCAAAAAAAAGCAAAGGAAAGCTCTAAAAACTTCAAACCCAGCATGGACAATGTTGTGAGTTCAGGAATGAATTTCATATAAAGATGGCTTTCTAACAAACCTTACACAGCCAATAGGGCACACACCTAATACTTCGTATTGCTTAGAGTATTGAATGGCTAATTGGATTGCCTGTGTCTTCTGAGATTGGCCAGAACAATAACTTTGGTTTTGGTTCGATGACACTTAATAAAGAACCACTCTTAGCTATCTTTAAATGAATAACTAGTCCCTTGTGTATTTTTCAGGTCCGTTCTGGGTGTGTGCGACACTTGTATTCACAACGGCAATAGCTGGTAATCTTGCAAGTTACCTTGTCAACACTGGTGATCACCAGTGGGCGTACGACTTTCACAAAGGTAATTAAACTGCCATTCCGTGAATTCTTTTTAGTGTTATCACCTTTCTGCTTGACAGGTCCCGGGGGGGGGGGGGTACTCCCTATAATGGCCTATACGGGAAGGCTCCGCCCGAAAGGGGTACCTTTTTCAGGTTCCAGGTATATAAAAGGGTAGGGATTTCACAAGTTTAGGTATATGAAAGGGTAGGGAAATCTGCCATAATGTTATTTTAAAAGGGCTTTATGTCATATATTTCGAGCAGACGCAACTTTTGGCGGTATCGTTTTAATTTATGAAGCGCTACATAAAAATAACAAGAAAACTTTCCGTTTTAGGTAAATGTGATGTTGTGTAGGTATATTAAAGGGGTGCCTTTTTGCAATAAAAGGTATACAAAAGGGGTACCTTTTCTATCAAAATGGTATATAAAAGGGTAAGGGGTTGGATCTCCGGGCGGAGCCTCCCCGTCCAAAATTTTTTTGAGTACCCCCCCCCCGGGTGACAGGTCTACTTATATTGTTCTCAGAGGCCATGAGCCAGGGGCAGGGGGGGCTGCACACCCAATATTTCCAAAAAATAAAGACTTTCTAAAAGAAGAGTCTCTAAAGCCCCCCACTTCAAGTCACTTGTCAGCCCAATTGGAAAAATACTCTGCAGTCCTTGGTTCTATAGGATTTTCATTGTACCCACTTTCAGTGTTACGTGCATAGCAGCTACAGGTATCTTTCAACATCCATCTTTTGATGTGGTTTTTGAAATAAGTCAATCAAAACCAATGCATACCGGTGTTTTTTCCGTGTAAATGAGCTCACAAGTTCAGAAGGTGATGCTGGTGGGCTGTGCTTGTTAGCCTTCTATCTGTCTTGTTTGTTTAGCATGTCAAAAGATGGATGTCAAAAGATGGATAGTTGCTATGCACGTAACACTGAGAGTGGGTGTCAATTCTGGTCAAAAGTTAACAATTAATAGAAGACTTACCATGAATGGTACTGTTGTTCCATTGCAGTGACACTAGCCGCAGCTGCTATCTACTCTTACGCCTTCATAGTACCTACAGCCCTGTGGGGAGTTCTTCTTTGGAGAAAAAGCAATGCGGGATATTCATTTCTGGAAATCCTCTGTGTTTATGGTTATTCTTTGTCCATATATGTACCAATATCAGTAAGTTGTTCAATTAGTACTTTTTACAATATATTCACAGTAGACCAACTTTAATACCGACACCATAAGAGCAAGCACAGGTTATACTCTAGGCCCATCTGAAATCATCTTGAAATCCTTAGCTTACATCTGCCTGTCTGCCACTAATTATGCTACACTCCAGTAGTACCGGTAGTTAAGTAGCTAATGACTGTTAAAAATGTAAGAGCTTAGAAAGATTAAAAATTGAAAAGATAAATACTGGTATTGATTGGTATGATGACAGCCTAACTGACAGACAGACAGGCCAGCAGTCGGACAGACAAATGGGTGGACAGAATGTTGAATGCATTGTTAATGGTTAATGTCTTTCTTTTTTCAAAGGTATTTTGGGTTGCTCCACTGGAATGGCTTAGATGGCTTCTTGTTATGATAGGAATGGTTCTTTCAGGTAAGATAAAATAATCTCACATGTAAGTCCACATTCCAGCCTACATGACCTGGAAAGTCCCTGAAATTTATTGTGGCACTACCGGTCCTGGAAAGTTCTGGAAATCTGTTGAACTCATTCAAGTAACTAAATTCTCAAAACTGACATTCTAAGAAATGTACAGACAGTAAGGAGAAATAATATTGAGATCTTGGGAGTGAAGGGGTAAATGAAAAAATTTTGGAGTCCTAGAAAAATCAATCTGAGTCCTTGAAAAGTCCTGAAAAAGAACTTGAAAAAGTGGGGGGGGGGGGTGGAAGGGGGACAAAGCCTGCAGTGGGCAGTGTAGTTTGTTTTGTTAACACTTATCGACGGGATAGCGACTTATTCAGTGCATAGTATTATCCACCCTTTAAACAATGGGGCCCTGGATATGTAAATAATGTTATTTAATCTTAATCTTTTAGGTGCTGTATTGTTGTTAACCTTTTGGCCAGCAGTTGAAGATGATGACAAAAAAGTAAGGGCAATGTTTCAAGTACTGTGCATGGATATGGGATGCTCAAGTCTTGTGAAGTTTTTTTCTTTCTTTTTTTCTTCCTTTTTTTAATGACCCTTTTTTGTTTTTCGTGTTTTAAGGTTTATGGTTTTTTATTAATTTCAGGTAGCTGGTATAATTCTGGCGGTAATATTTCTTTTGCATGGACTTTTGGCTGTAGGATTTAAGGTACAGGAGCCTTCTTCCTTATGTGAAAAAAAAATTGTCTGTAAATGTCTAAACATAGCACATTCTACACTGAAAGCAAAAAAAGTGTATCATCTCAAAAATGCAGATAGGAACTTTCTGCACTTAACACTTCAGTGTACAGTGTAGTTGTGCTTTTTCTTTTTTAAAGTTCAAGGAAGACAGAACTTTTGTCTCAGCTGTTAAATAATTTTAATTGTTAGATTTTTAATAGTTTATTATTTCTCTTGAATATTTGAAGGTGTATTTTTTCCATGCTCCACCGGAACCAGACAAACAGGTACTGATGACCACAACAGCAGGAAACTTAACAACAACTGTATCTTCTTCATAAGTAAGACCAGGTAAGAATCACTTTACTACGGTATATGTGGAATTTGATTGTGCTTGCTCTGCACACATGTACTAACAGTGCTTGCCTGATTTCAGTCACTCTGCCCACCGCCCTACCCTCCTTTCAAATTTTGATTTTCTGGGCTTTGAGCTTACATGCTAATAAAATGATTGCATTTTGCCAGAAACCCAAAAGGGTTGAAACCTGTAACTCCCTATGATTCGTATTGTACAAAGCGTTCACACATATTTGTTTCCAAAAGTGTCCATATTTGGAAAATCACAAGAAAAAAATAGCCAATCAAAATTGCAATATTTGGATTAAATGTCTGATTAAATGTTTCTGATTTTGCAAAGATAGCTTTAAAATAGTCGTAGCCAATATAATGATATAGTCCATTCACATTTGTTCTTTATCTCTACTTATTTAGACAGGGTGAAGAGAATATGTAGAGCATTCCTACCTAAAGCTATATTGTAGAAGAAGAAACAGATACCCAATGAAAGGCATTTTTAATGGAAAACTTGGTTGCCAAGCAACAGTGGAGTAACATTAGTTGGACATTAATTTTAGCAGTTTCAGTCTAGTGCATTAATGTTGAGGGGCTGGAGAGGATCTGTTTTACTATTTATAGAAGGGTTGGTCACTAAATGTAAATTGAAAACAAAGCATAACTTATATTATATCCTCTATTTGTGAACCTTTTGAAATAACCTTTTGTAGCACTTTCAGTTTCGAGATGAAAAGTCTAATTCTCCTGATTGCCATATATTAGTTTCTTTTGATGTTAGTTCTGAAAATTTTTTGGCCCATCAGAAGAAATATCTCCCTCCAAGTAAACATTTTTTTTCTGGCTGTTGTTCTCGTCGGTTATCTGCTTGACAATGGAACTTATAGGAACTCTGTCACAGATTTCAACAGATTTTTGAACATCCCAAATTTAAATTTGTGTCGTACATGTAGGAAACCTTAAAATAATGCCCTTTTTTAATAACAATTGCTGTTTAAAAGCATGTTTGGCTGCGGATGGCTCATGGAAATGGATTGCAATTTAAAAACGTTAGCCAAAGTTTTCAAGTTTCCGCGTGCCTTCAAGAAAATTAATTGTTGTAGCCGAAGTTTGATTTCTATCTCAAAATAAAGGTTATATCTTCTGTTAATTGTTCAAAGACAACTTTTTTATGGGTAAATTTGCCTAAAACTTATTTCAGAAAAGTTTAGGCCAAAAAACTGCGAAATCCCAGTGACATAGTCCTTTAATGCTGAATAAATTTGAATAAAGATTTTCAAATTATTTTTTCCACGCAACTGTATAACTTCTCTGTTTAAAACTGAAAGTACTCCTCACAAATTTCCTTGCCGTTTTCCCTAACTGTAAATGCTTACTTTGCTTGAGCAACTGGCTACGATATGGTGTACTAAGTTTTGTATTTATTGAAATCTTTTAGAGATGCAGTTAGTATTGTTAAGGTTAAAAATATTAATGTTGTTGCAAAAGAAATGTATTGTATTATATTTTATAGGAATAATAATTGGGTAAATTATGACGTAACTGAAAAAAATGAACTGAGAGCACTGATGGCTGTATTTTGTGGGATTTAAAAGAAATAAAGATCAGAAATTTGCTCTTTGATTTGTGGTTTTCACTTGAGTGTCGAAAGTAATTTGCGTTTGTTTTTCGTTTTGCATAATTACGCTCTGTGATTGGTTTAAAACTCGCACCATTTTCTCATCCAATCAGAAGTCATATAAAAACCAATTGTGACTCGAATGTGCACATTTTCTCGTGCTTCATGCCACCTAGATGTATTAGCTTCAAGTCTTCATGGTTTACTGGATTGTCTGTGTGCTTCTTTGTGATTGGCAAGAGTGATTACTTTGGTTTTGGTTTTACGACACTCAATTGAAAACTGCTCTAGTTTTTTTTAGTTCAGTAAATTCCCAAGTGTATACACAGCATAAGTAAACACAAAAACATCAATTTGAAAACATTAACAGTTGTGATACTCCCTGCTGTGGAACTCCTGGAAGCAATTCTTTTCCTTGGTGACATGCATGTATTTGTCACACTGCGGTGCACTACATTTTGACGACACTTTTAGCTGCCCCCTTCCCTGCTTGTAGCACACCACACAGTTTCTCCTCTTTTCGGTGAATTCTGGCATGTGTACAGATTCAAACTCATCTGGGTTAACTGATCTGGCAGATGAGCGAACAGGGGGGTCACTGTATTCTGGAAAACCACAAATCTGCCTCACAATCTCCTCTCTGAAATGTGCCAGGGTATAATCTGATGTTCTTTGAAGTTCTTCAACATCTGGAAACTGAGCCTGGTGTTCCTTGAAGAGTATAAAACTATTAACAACAGCAATATCAATGAGGTGAAAAAACAAAGTCTTCCACCATCGCACGCATTTACGCAGCACATTGTTGGTGGCTAAAATTTGATCTGAGCGATCCACACCATTCATGTACTGGTTATACGAGCTAATGGCCTGGGGTTGCGGTACATTTCTATTTCTCCACACACCAGCCGTCTTGGTTTTTCGCCTGACCTGAAGAGAGTCATTAGCATTTTCAATGGTTGTCAACATGGAAACGACTTTGTTATCTAACCACTGTAATGATAGGATGGGTGGGTCCCTTTCCCAGCGCATACTTCCCCTTTCTACATTTGATGCCTTAGACCACTGCTTTCCATTCTTCATATTTGCCGGAAATCCTCTGCTGTTCTCTCTGATTGTACCTGTACAAGGGACTCCATGGTCAAACAAATATTTCAAAAGAACTTTTGAAGTATAAAAATTATCAATATACAAGTGATACCCCTGATTGAGAAAAGGTCGAATTAGTTTCACAACAACATCATACCCAAGCCCATTTACACTGACTTTTCTCCCTGCAGCTTTTCCAATGTACACATTGAAGTCGATGGTGTAGCCATTGGAGCTATCTGCCAACACCCAAAGCTTAATACCCCATTTGGTGGGCTTGTCTTTAATGTACTGACGTATCCCTGACCTATGTCTAGACTTGACCATACGCTCATCAATTGCAAGTTGTTGCCTGGGTTGATACAAATCTAAGCACCTAGATTTAAAATACTCAATAAACGTTTCAACACTACCTAACTTATCCTCTGGATTCTCGGCTCCTGGATCTACAACATGTAACAAGGCCATTAGAGCTTTAAATCTTATTCTGGGCATAATTGCACTCGCCCAAAGACCATTGAAGAGGCTCTTTGTGCTCCAGTACCTATCAACGTTAGTACCAACCTTGACGAGACCAAAATAAATCAACAGCGCAATCAACCTGTTGATTTCATCAGGTGTTGCGTCTTTCCAGCTACCATCTGACTGCGTATAAGACCTATGGGTACCTTCAATAATATGTTCATTAGCATAACTGTTTGTATGGCTACATATATTATTTATCATTTCTACAGTAAAGAAAAGGTGAAAAAACTCAACAGCCTTGGTCATCGTGTGTCTGAGGAGTGGACGGCCAAAGTCGATTCCAGTTGGGCGGTTAGGTGTAAAGGGAGGAAGGCGATTTCCAATATCCGGGTCTTCATAGGTTTGGTATTCCATAGCAGCACCACGGTTACAAGGTCTTGCAGCTCCACGACCTCGAGCAGGGGCATCATTGATTTCTTCCTCACTACAAGGCAAACATCATTGCACTCTATTGAACCCTCTTTTATGTCAATATTATTTACTTTTTCTTAGCTCAATTACCTTTTTAGCAATACTGAGTACAAAACCTAATTTTTGTTTCAAATGATCACTGTATCAATGTTATCTTTTGTCTACTGCTATTTGTAAAGCATATATGTTGTTGTTATTTTTTATTGTATTTTCTACTAATTGATTGTATTTTCTACATCCATCTTGTCCTCACAACAAGGCCATGCAAAACTTTTAAGTATACAAAACATGCTGTTTGTGTAATATAAACCCATTTACAAGGCATCCGAGTCCATTTAGAGTAAAACCATGTGAAGAATGAAATCAGAGCTTCATGTTTACACAATGCTTTGTGAAAATGGCAAACAATACAATTTATTTTTCTTGTTATCTGTTGTCCCAAAAACTGTTTTCCTTCAAATATATTGATTTCCTAAACTCAAATATAAACCTACAGTAGCCTGTTCCAGGCTCTCGGTTTGTGGGGAAGAGCGAAAAAAGCAGGCGAGTGCAGAAAAGACAAGCGGGGCAGAAGGCAAGCAAGCCTTCTTCCCCGCTCGTCTCTCCGCGCTCGCCCGCTTTTTTCGCTTTTCCCCACAAACCGAAAGCATGGAACAGGCTAATATAAACCTAGATATTTATTTTACAGTGCGAATACTATTACTGGGGTCACTAAAACAAATCTAACCAATCAGGTTACAGGACGCAATAATTATTAACAATGAAAATTCTCCAACAAAAGAGGATTGAATCAATCACAAGGGGGGGGGAGAAGAAAACAATGTTAAAGACACAACTGTACTTGGAATTCATTGTTTGTGTCCTGTTATCTGATTTATCAATCTTGTTTGCAACATTATGCATGACATGAGATCATACCCTCCATCCCAAGGGGGGTACTCCCATAAATACCTATACAGGTATGTGCCGCCCAATGAGAAAGACAATTTCTAGAACAGGGGTGTTTAAAATTTGACTTGTTTCTAAAACGAGGTACCCCCCCCCCTGCCAACCACCACCACCAGGCCCTCCCTCCCTCCTTGCACGGTAACTTTACTCAAATCTTACCTCAATTCATCGCTTGAACTTTGAAGCTCGCGATCTAAATCGCTTTCCTCGCCACTTGACATGCCATCGTCGCTGTCATATTCCTGTTCCAAGAGCTCGAGGACACTCTCTGCGCTATCATCAGCGACAGTTCTCTGAACGCTTTAAGAACGAAGCATAGTAGAAACAAAAGGAACCATTCAAATTCAATGAGATGCAAATTAGTGGCCTGGTATTGACTATTCTACAGTTTAGCCCAGGGACGGCGCGGCGGAGCCGGGGGGGCTGGGGGGACTTGCTTTAGCCCCCCCAGAATTTCTGAAAAAATAAAGACTTATTAAGAGAAGGGTCTTTTAAGCCCCCCCCCCCCACTTCAAGTCACTAGTCAGCCCCCCCCCCCCCCCCCACTTGGAAAATTGCTCCGCCGTCCCTGAGAGCCCCTACCACCGGGCCCTCCTTGAATCCCTTGCGCAGTACACTTTACTCAAATCTTACCTCAATTCATCGCTTGAACTTTGAAGCTCGCGATCTAACTCGCTTTCCTCTCCACTTTTCATGCCATCATCGCTGTCATCTTCCTGTTCCAAGAGCTCGAGTACACTCATCACATCGTCAGCGACGGTTCGTGAACGCTTCGCGGCCGACGCCATAGTTCCCTGAGTTCATGTGTTCGTTGTGTAGGCCACATTGAAGTGTATCAGCTGAAATTTGCGGAGAGACTGGGTAATTATTTTCCTTGGAATGGAAGACTGCTTTTACAACTGCTTTTAGACAAACGCAAGAGAAAATATTTTCTCTTGACTTAAGTCAAAAGTGCCCCAATACTCGTTGAGCTGACAAGTTCCAAGTACGGATTTTTTCTCATTTACTATCTGTATTGCCTGATTCACCATCTGGGTTCCAGTCTTCCATGGGGTGCTATTGAGTTTGGAACAAAGAAAGCCTCTGTGGTCAAGGTGGTTTATTTATGTATGCAAGTGATGAAGCGAGTCACAACACCTCTTTCAAACCTTCATTATCTCTATTTTGAAATCAAAATTAAAATTTCACAAGTAATGTTGTTGTTTAGAACAAAAGGAGCCCTTCATCAAACTTGCCGCTTTTCAATGGCTTCCAGCAGTCTATTATCTTGCAAATGACCAATGACAACTCATTAGTTTGCAAGCGAACCAATCAGAAGCGAGATCAGTGTTTGGGGTTCGAAAGCGAGTTCCGGATCGCGCAATGTTCAGTGTGAGTTCATGGAGTGGGAAGTTTTTTCGAGTGAGTGTACTGGAATTTTCGCTAACTGAGTTCATATCCTCGAAAACTTAGTTAACTCCGTTTTAAAAGTTAGCTTACAAGAATTAGGACCGACCAAGGCACATTATTTGACGGGACAAAAAAAATCACGACGGAGGTGAGTAACCGTACGTAGTCAACACAGCGAGTGGCCGAATTTGCGAAACGACTAACTTCGGTAGTTTTTGCGTGAAATTTTCTCGCCGATTCTAATATTTTATAAGCTTATTTGAATCAATATAGGGCTGTCTAGTGTAATACATTGTGGTTATCTGCCAGAATAATTCTAAGTTGGTGTTAATTTGTTACTTTCCAGTTGTTCGTACCAAGTTGGTCATCGATCGATTCGATCAAATTTCGATTGCGATTGCAAGATTTTTTTAGATTTTTGATGGTTTCCTTTTAAGAACTAAAACATAGGCTGCGATATAGTTACTTCAGTACAAGACTCTTTATTTAGACTATGAAAAATCCTGGTGTACAAATTTCTGATCACATTTTTGTCTGTAAAGTCTGTTCTGTACGGCAAACTTGTTGGTTCGTGACACTTTTGACAGCCATGGTCACTCGTCCACGGAAATTTCGTGTGAAGTATTGTTCTAGAATTGTTCCATGTCCGGCTTGTTCCGTTTCCTTAGTATGACGTGGATTAAACAAGGAAAATCGGTGATAAATAGCTTCCCTAGGTTGTGTCGCTCGCCAGTGAGTATGACTTGAAGATCAGCATATTTATTTTGGCTGCTGATTCAATGGTTGTGAACACAGCGAGTTGGATTTGTCTCGTCTAGGGTATTTCCGATTCTTTGCTCCAGTTCATCTTTCTGATAAGCCGATTTTTTGTGTTATTACGTTAGATCAGCCACCAAATTGATATTGGATCTCGTAGTGCCTGCTTCGTCTGTTTACGTAGGTTAACTTACATATGAAGGCACTTAGGCCATAGGCATTTTAAGCTGCCACATGCAATATATACACCAGAAAATTACAATTTCCAATAATAATAACAAATGAATTATGCCAATATCCATTTCTTAGTTTTTGCTCAAGTAACAAATATTGGACTAACTCCTTGCATTTTTAGATGATAGTAACACGCTTCAACGAGATAAAGTCGACAAAGAAAAAGCTATTATTTTGTAGTGTCTCTTGAGCCAAAATTGAACCCCCATAAATAATTATTTATTTGTTCAGTATCTTTTGAATGCACTCCCTTTAATAATTCACAATTAGCCCTAATAATTGAAGATGATATATATTGGAATGGTTTAACTGCAATTATTTGATTTTATTCAGCTATATATTTTTTCCTAGCTTGTTGCAACAGCTGCTATGGTTTTATAGAGATGTTGAAAATATGTTTAATTTATCAAGATCTTAGTAGTGTAAACATAATTTGGGGATGCCTAATTCAAATTGTATAACAGAATTCCTTTGTTGATTAGGATTATCTGTGTTATATTTTCTGTAGTCGTAGATTTTTATTTTGGATAAATTGCATGACCATCAGTGAATAAGGGCGATATGAAATGACCCACGTTGACCTGAGACAATATAATTTATATCTTGAATGTGTCTTGGCCTGTGACGAACAAGTGCTTGATGTATTTATCGCAGATCAACACAAACACACAGCTGTATAAGCCACTATCGACGTGCAAGTAGGTTCCATTAAATCTGTTTTGTTAAAAGAAGTGGTTGTTTGTACAGTTTTATGAAAATCTAACACCACCACCAGAAGAAACTGTTCATGAAACCTTTTAGCCTGTAGTTGTGTTTTCGGTCCCACTCTTCACTATAAAGTTTTTATTCTGTTGAAATCAAATTATGTAGATAATATATTTTGGTATTATAGAATATTCAATCCACATTCAAATGACAGTTTATTTCCATGAACGCATTTTATCTAGAATGTACATCTCTGGTATATAATATTGGTGGTATAAACTCATTCTTTTGGTAATGGTACGTGTTGATCCTTCTTTTATGAGAGTGAAATTTAAGTTAAATTTAATTTACACCTATGTGGAAAAAGTAATTGTTTATCGAATTTAAAATTGCTAATGCAGGGTTTTGTTCAAGAAGGTGTTAGGTATGTGTTCCTTCCTGGGAAACAATTTCTCATAAAAAATATTTTCTAAAAATCACTACAAAGTTGTTTGAGACTCCACACAGGTGTATAGTCCTGGAACAATCTACTTTTTAATGTAAAATATTCTAAAATCTGACGTTAAAAAACATTTCACTCCATTAGTCAGATTCTTATTAAATTTTGATGTTTCCAAGGTGAAGAATGTCTAAAATGTTTTGACATGTTCCCTGTGAAAGATAAGTTTTCTGTTACTCATGATAAGCATATTAATTTTGAGATGCTTAAACTGAATTCAAAATAATCAAGCATGCAGACTGCTTTGTAAACAATGTTAGTGCCAGTTAAATCTCAGAAATAATGCTTACGATCTACATGTAAAATGGAACACATGCAATTTACTACCAAGTGTGTAAATAAAAAAATTCCTTTTTTACACAAATTTGAGAGATATTTCATTTTGACAATTGGACATTAATGAGCGAAGCATTAGCCATGCAGACAGTCATCTTTGGGGAGGTCTTCTGAGCTACGGACTAATAATAAGTAAAGATAGAGCTTGAAACTTTAATCAGTCTTATTGTTCCCACTTAACAATTTCTCTAAAACTAGTCAGATTTAATCTGATATCAGTATTAGCACTTACAGTCCAATTTTTTAAATTAAATCCAAAATCTGTAGAAAAACTAGGCCCGCTTTCAGGGATGTAGCAAAGAAAACACTAAGCCGGCTCATCAACAAACCCAGCTGGCTTTTCTGGCCTTGGTCGCTCTAAAAGTTTACCTTAGTCTTTGTTTTCTTGTGAAATTTCAGCCGGATTTAAGTTCTCTTTCAGCCAGCCCTAAGCAACATCCCTGCATGTCGTTCTTTCAGTCTTTGGACTTTGCGTGCATTGAACTTTGTGTTTGTGTTCAGCTCAAAGAGAGAAGGCTCACTGCTTCTGTAATTTTGAGAGTTCATGGTTGACTGGCATAGAGCACCTGTACCATGTCCAAGTGCCTATCTGTCTGTCTATGATAATCCATTAACCTATGATGACTGACTGTTAAGGACTTCAATGACACATCTAAATTTATGACTAACCTTGATAGGTGTAAATTTAGCATAGCTGTTCACAGCTGACATAGGCCAGCGCTTTAAGTGTTGAATGACCTCAAGATGATTTATTAGGGCCACAAATAATGAGTAATTAGGTAAATAGCCAAATCAATTATTAACATATTTCTGGTCACTAATAAGATTTTAAAAAGTAGCTTGACCTTCAGACAAAGTAAAAAACTAGACTATTGGCATGCTTAATGGTATACTTATTGATAGATATATTAAACGCAGCAGGAACAATGCATTAGGTTTCATGGATGTCTTAACAGTTTCTACAGTGTCCTGTATCTTGCCCTTGAGTACATGTAGTAAAAATATGGTAAGATTATTACATTCCAAGATCTTCTTGTATTCTAATAAGAGCCTGAAAGAAGTTTTCTTTGATGCATATCATGGTAAAATACTGTATATTGATTTCCTAAAATTTTAAAAAAGGATTTTTTAAAAGCATAATTTTAGTTTATCATCAGTCTTGAACATTGAGCACGCACTTCTAGCACTTTGAAAGGTTACTATAGATGCATCTGCAAAAAATACTAAGCTTCACTTCCACACCAATGCAGATATTGTGAATGTCTGCATTGTTATGATTATGTAAATCTAGACAAAACTGTGTAGCGCAATAGATGAAATAAATTCAAAGGTTTGGTTTAAATGAAGCACCAGTCGTTTCAAGGGTTCTTCCTCTTCTTCAGTGGATAAATGCTTGATTTAAAGCAACTGATTGCTATGAATAGATAAGTTAAGACCCTTCATGATAGGAGTGAAGAGGTTTGGAGACAGAGAGTCTGAATATCTGTCTGTCTGTCACAAGCCATTAACCAATAATGACTTTAACACTATCAATGACTTCTTTGTTGCATAAAATTTTTGTCTAAGCCAATCATGATTGGTAGACACCGAGTACAATGCTTCTCACGGCTGACATTGTGCAGTACCTTTATAAGTGCTGACCATATGACCATGATTTATTTGATCTAATATATTGGCAGCTCAATAATAAAACCTCAACATATTGCATAATGTTCTCATACATACCTGTATATACGATGTTATGCAAATTTCCATTTGTAAAAGATTATTCTAAACAGCTGTCCTTAGTACAGTGATGTCGCTAAGGGGCCGGCTGTCAGCTAATTTCACCCAGCTGAAATTTGATATGAAAACAAAGACTTTGGTAAACTTTTAGAGCTGCAAAGACCAGAAAAGCCAGCTGGGCTTGTTGATGAGCTGGGTCAGTGTTTCCTTAGCTCCATTCCTGAAAGTGATGTCCATAAAACGTTCATGACGTTTGCTTTGTGTTTCTTTGTTTCAGGTCTTTGCAAGTACATTATTATTCAGGTAATCAGAGTCCCGTAGAGCCCTTGTCTGGTGAAAACCCTGCTTGATACAATCCACTGTATAGAATAGCATGCCGAAGGAGATGAGAAATGGATCAGCTCTGGATTCATTAGCACTCAACAAAGTTCCCAAGCCCAAGCAAATCACTTCCTCTTTGCATCAAAATTTCTCATCCAGTAACACAGCAAAACAGAAGAATACAGACCTCTATCTCAAAAGTGACGGCACCCCAAGTGTGATCCAGAGCTCTGAAGGATTATATGTTTTACAGAATGGCTATGGAGTGGATTCCTCTGGTGGAACTCCGGTTGTCTTGCGTAAAGATCGGCTAGTTCAAGAAATAGAGAATAGTCTTGCGGAAATAGAGGATCATTATTCTAACACTAGTAAGCTGGAAGAGGAGAGGACTGCTGTTGAAATGGAGAGGAATTCTTTGCTGAAAGATATTGAAGAAACAATTACCGAAATTCAGAACCATGTGCTTAATTCTTCAGAGTTGGCACTTGAAAAAGGTGCATTGCAGGAGGAGTGTGATGGTCTTCGTGGCCAAGTGGATCACTTAAAAGTGATGCTAGACAATTCAGATGATGTTGAAAATGGTGATGAGAATGATGGTCTGTATCCTCTGTCCAAAAAATTGAAACAACAAAACTTGGCTTTGAAAGCCGAGATTGAGAAGCTGACTTTAGAGAATGAGAAATTAAGGGGTAAGGAACAGAATGCTGACGTGCCATCAGATTTGATGTCTAGAGAGTTAGAACTGCTTCATGATGAGAACGCAAACTTGCAGAAACTGCTTCAAATGGCTGAGGAGTCAGAAGACAATATGGCTAAGGAACTGACTTCCTCTCACTCAAAGTTGACTGAAATGCAAAAACTAAATGAGAGCTTAAAGAAGGAAATGAAACAACTGAAATCCTTAAAAGAACAACTGGAGTTAGACAGGGAGGACCTTGAGGAAGAAGTGGACAGTTTGCAGAAGAGATTGAATGGGAGTGGAGATCAAAATGGAAATGTTCTGATGTTAAAGGTGAGCATTTGCAGGGTTTTCATTAAGAATTGTAATAGCAGGAGAATAGTGTAAAGTAACTGGAGACTGATTTATAAAGGTTCCTGCATCTTGAAAAAAAAACAGTGTAGGTAGAGGCCTTTGAAATTTCCGTAGCCGGAGAATTCTATGTTGTAGAAGGAGAATTCTCCGATCTCCGATACCTAATGAACGACACCCTGCATTTGTCCACTGATTAGTTTGTCACAAGATTGAAATCTTATTTAAATTCTTAATTCTAACTGATTACTGCAGCAGAGCTTGAAGAATCCAGATCCAGCTACATTTAAGTTAGCTAATAACTGTATTTCAAGATTTACATTAAATTTACATAATTTTATTTTTGTTTTATTTCGGAGAGCTACAATCTTCAACAAAATTGTTAATTAAACATTCGCTAGTTTCCACTTATTTGGGTACTCATGAAGCTCATTTTGCCACCCCTTCCCCTCCCCCATTTTAATGTTGTCAATTTTGTTGTTTTGTGAACTGGATGAATGGTATTAACGCCATTAAACAACATTTGAGCAGGAGGGGTGGGGTATTTGGCTATTTGCTATCCACTTGTAAGTTAAGAGATTCACACAAAGTGCATGACATATTTGGTTTGTTTCAACAACTGCCTAATCTTTTCCAGGAATCAAAAGAGGATTTAGCAAAAGCTCAAAAGAAGTGTTCCCTTGTTGAGAAAGAGAACAGTGCACTGAATAAGAAGATTGAACAATTAGAGAAAGAAATCCAACAAGTAAAAGATCAAAAGGAAACAGAATCTGAACCCAGTGCAACACCAAAAGCTGCTCAAAATGTGCAACAGTTAAAGTCAGCTCTTGAAAAACTGAACAAGGAGACATCATCGCTTCATGATTCTTTGGAAAATGCAGAAAAAGAGATTGCTTCTTTGAAAGATGACCTGGAGAAGGAAAGACAAGAAAAAGAAACATTGAAGTTGAGTGTAAGTGAAAAAGGAAAAAAGCAGAAAAACAAGAAAGAAAAGGAGACTGAAACAGGCAACGATAATGAAGACCGTGGAAATGAGGTGGAAGTTTTCAAGAAAGAGATTTATAATTTAAAAAGCGAGTGCCAGTGCCTTTCTGAAACTGTTGCCAAGACTGCAAATGAGAAAAGGAAAATGGCCAAAGAAATTGAAACACTTACGGAAGAGAAAACAAAACTCGAATCAAAAGTGGTTGAGTTGGAAAAGATCATTCAAGAATTAAACCAAATTAAGTCTGAGAAAGAAGAGTTAGAAGGAACATATTCAAACTTGAAAACTCTTCATGATGAACTTGCACAAAAATTGGAAGTCGCCAATAAAAACAACAATGAAAAGGATGAAATACTGCAAAGAACGTTGACAGAGAAAAGTTCAGTTGAAAAGCTCTGCAAAGACCACGAGGCCACCATTGAAAAGATAAAGAAAGATTTAGCAGTATCAAAGCAAGATGTGATGTCAAAAAGTGATGAAGTGAAATTGTTGAAAAAGAACTTAGAAGAACAAAGAAAGGAGCTGTCTACAGTTTCTGAGAGGGAACAAAAAGAGAAGCAAAGACTACAAGAGGAAATGCAAAAAATGTCTGAAAGAGTAAAATCCTCTGAGAAGGAATTGAACACAGCGCTACAAGCTCAGACAAGTAAAGGATCAGAACTTCAGAACTTAAGAATTACAGTTGATGAAATGCGCAAAGAGCTGATATTAACAAAACAAAATTTGAGAGATGTAGAAGAAGCAAGAAAAGCTGCAGTGGAAAAGACTCAAATAGCTGAAAAGGCTATGGAGGATTTGGAGAAGTCAAATGCAGTTTTCAATGATATGGCTATGGAGAAATCGTTAGAGCTTTCTCGCACTAAAAGAACTCTTGAAAAGAAGGTGGATAAGCTAACAAAAGAGAACAGTGAAATGCGAAAGAAATTTGGTTATGAGCCACTAACTTCAACCAGATCTCAAACACCTCCCAGGTTATCTCCAGTAGCAGTTCATATGCAAAAGATCCCGAGCCTTGATGTGAATTTGGAACATCTGTCTAAACCATCTCAGAGACAAAGAAACAATGGAATACAGAGACGGAGTAGGGATCCAAGCCCTTCATCTCGTGTGATAGCAATGAATGGGCCAACGTCTGATAAAAGATTAAGGCGGTCAAGCATCGATAGCGATTCCTCTGTTGATCGACAGCAGCGTGAGTCTGATTATGTAAAACCACAACATAACGAGGTTTTGAATTCTGCTCCATCAGAGTACAGGGTTGTTGCTTCTGAAGTTGCCTCTGCTCCTCCAAAGCAGCAGTTTACCAGTTCAGTTGTCCATGTTATGACATCCTCAGGCCGTGATTTGAATTCCACTACAGCTAAGGATGAGTCTGAATATGACCGAGCAAGTTATAACCAATGGAGAGATGATGAAAAGAACAGAGAAGAAAGAAGGCTTGAGGAACAGAAACCAGAAGAAAGAGAAAGGTATTATGACTGCAATATGTTTTATTTCCTGATACATTTTAATTAAAATAAGGAAGTGAAATTAATTTTAACAAGTGCAGCATCAAAGCAAACAATAGCGAAGGGCGAGCAAACCTCCCAAGTTTTTTTTCCTTAGTAGCCATTTGGCCACTGGCTGCTCAAGTCTGGTCGCCTGTCAGTGAAAAAATTTTGTCGCAAAATTAAGCTCACTCTTATAATCCTTCTCAATTTGGTTCCATTCAGGTAGTCGCCAGCCCAAAATTATAGTCGCCAACTAAAATGGTCTTAACTTGGAGGGTTGGAAAATTAAATTGACTTGGAGGGTCTAAAAATAGAATGCAAATGATTGCCCCAAAGTGGGAATCTAGGCAAAGTTTTCACTTTAAAAGTTAGATTGTTTTGGGAACACTGGCTATATAAGGAAATGTTAAAGGAAAATCGTCTGCCATTCCAGTTTGTTTGTCTGAGGCATCACAGGTAATTTTTACTCCATCATTAATTTGACCCTTTTAGTCTCACAGTTAAACTGTCAATTTTCTGTTCTAGTAATTAATCTGCATTTGTTTAATGTTCAAAGAATTTAGAGGTACATGTACATCCAGTCAATTTGTCTGTTCTCACCTACTGTCTGCCTCACAATGTATGGATAAGATATATGATACAGTCAACTCTCTCTTAACGGACACCTTATAAGGTGGACACCTCTTTAAGATGAACAACAAGTGTCAGTCCCGTCCCTGCCGTTTTTCAGTCATTTTACCGTAACTAAACTCCCTATAAGAGGGACACCTCTCTAAGACAGACAGTTGGAGCTGGACCCGAAGCAGGACGGTGTCCGTTTTTGAGAGAGTTGATTGTACTGCTCTTGGGAAATAAAAGGGTTAAAGTTTCATCATGCACACCATATGCCTGCTCTGCTCTGTATTTAACTAAAGCTTTAACCAACTTCGTTGCTACTTGTACAAGCATGTTTTCTGGATGCTCTTAAATCGCTTGGCACCATCATTTTGCCTGAGGCTAAACATTCATGATCATAACTTATCACCTTTCGGTGTGCATGTATAGGTGCAGAGTTATTGGCAAATACCTGCAGTCAAATTGCCTCATACGTGTAATGCAGATTAGGTATGTACATCACATGTCATCATCATCATCATCATCCTCATCGTCCTCATCATCACAAATCCTATATTACACATTTTATTTTCAGTTGGCTTTTTAAATGCACCTAAACTGTGACTAATGTTTCCTGCCTTCCATGTGTGTTATTGCCTTTGCTTGCACTGCACTTACACCATCCATTACTCTGACATGGTTAAGCATAGCTCAAGAAATCAAAAATTGTAAGAAGGGGATGTCTGAGAATGGCCTCTTCCGCAGACTACTCCTTTTAATCCTTTATATTGGGATTCATTTGGTGGCAGAGGGGAAGAGAGAAAACTGGGACTAGTAGAGAGGAAGAAGTCCTGTGGCTCTGTCCCAGTCTCTCTTCTGTAACAAAGGGAGTTGCCTGCAAGAAGGCTTGAGCAACAAGCTGACAATAAATATTCCATTCTGTCTTGTTCTGTCAGAGTTATACATTTATTTCTCTGGAAATACATGTAGGCCTTGCATGCAGTTGCAAGGGTTTTCATTGGTCTTCATTTCAGAACTTCTTTGACTATTTGTTGAGATCATTCTTAACAAGTCACCTTTACTTTTCAGGCCTCCAGACAACACAGTCAAGCAAGATAACAGTGAATCAGCATTTCAAGTTGTAGGATATCGAAAGGGTGGAAAAGTTCTACATGAACACTGGGTGTGACCAGTTTTACTCAATAATTTCTGTTTTTTTTTAACAAATTTGGCCTTTCAATAACACACAAAGTCTGAAAATCGGAACCAACTTATGAGTATTTTTTCGCTTTTTTGTTTGTTGGTTTGTTTTTTTTTTCTTCACTGTGAATTATGATGGCAGTCAACAAGCCTGGAAAAAAGAAGCAAACAAAACAGATTATTGAAAGGCATAGTAAGGCATTATCTGATAAGCTTGTGTGATTTTATAATTATACAGTAATTCAACAAAGCTGCTTTATAACTACAGTACATGGCATTTTTTCATGGTTTTTGTGAAAGCAATTCTTTATGTTTCAGGGTCACACTTTTTGAAAATTCCTTTTGATGCACTTCTGTATTTGTATCAAGTCATTTACATGTACATGGCACATTCAAATTTTATTTATTTTTAATAGTCAGCAAAAAAGTCGCCTTGCAATTGAGGACAATACCGTTTTGCTTTCATTAAGTAAGAAGCATTTTAAAACTTCAAAAAAAAGAAAAAATATTTTTTTAGTAAAATAGAGTTGGACCTTTTAACAAGATTGCCATGTTATTATTTAGAGTAAGGAAGCAAAGATTTCTCTTCATTAACTTGCATGTACAAATTATACCAGGAGAGATGTAATGAGATCCAAGCCAGAAAATTTGTTTCTAAACAGTGTAGCTGACAGATACCATAAAAGCGTCATTTAAGCTAAACCTTACCAAGCCCCACACAGATCTTTGTAGCACTGCATTGTGAGTACCGGGGCCTGCGGCGCCCTGATCGCAGGAGCCCCGCACGAGCAGAAACCGGGCACTCCGGAGCACGCCAGAGGAGACCGGACCCGTGACACACGAAAGGAGACAGAGTGCCTCGCGAAGACAAGGGGGCACGAGAACTGCACCAAGCGCGACGCGGGCGGCGAGAGACAGGACACGGGGAGGAGCGAACGAGGGGGACGCGAGAAGGGGAGGACGGAGGGAGGACACCCCAGGGACAGAGGCCGGAACGCGCCATGAGACCGGAACGAAATGGTCCAAGGATCGCGCCCAAAGTGTTTGGTTTGGATCTCACTTCACTCTTTTCCAACCAAAGAGATTCAGAGGTTTCCAAGGAAACATTGTGAGGATATGATGTGAAATTTAAAATAGCTGTTAAACTACAGTTGATCCGTATTTGCCAAAATCAAAAACAGAGGCCAGTGTCTATAATGTAGAGGTTTTATTTTAAGCAAATGATAAGAATATTGTGGAGGGACGTGAACTGTCTGTTGTGATCAGGTGGTGGAGTATGGCAGTGGCCAGTTAAATTTATGATGTCCAGTTGTAACAATGATTTTTTTACTGCCATGTTCATTGTAAATATTATTGTACATAAAAAAGAAAAATAATCAAAATATTCACATAATTGCCACAGACTTATTTAAATGCTGCCTAGGAGAATATTGTGGTACATTAAGACAATAGCCGCAAGTTGATGATTTTAGTTATTCTCATCAATTGTCTGCTAAATAATGTGTGGATATCGTGAGGAGAAATTAGATTTTTGTCACTCTTGGGAATTAAAGAGCTTTTGAGGGACTGGTAGTATTTGAGCCTGAAAAAACAGCTGCCTCTCATCTCTCCAAGTTGGTTCAGTGTTTGCTTAAGCCAAACTAGACTGCTCACAGCTCTCTATTTTTTTTTATTTTTCTTCCATAGTTGAATGGAGGGAAAGAATCAACCCAACCCCACTCCCCATGTTTCACACTTTGCACCCGCTGATCCTCTCACGTTTTTTAGCGTTGAAAAAAAACAGAGGCTGTGAACAGTCTTAAGCCAAACTGGCCAAGCAGTGAGAGGGAGCTGTATTGTGCAGTTCCAGAAAATATCCATACTCACTCCATGGAAGGTCATTGGAAATTCTGAGGGGGTAGGAGCTTTCAAACGCCAAAATTTTACAGGAAAGTATGGGGCTTAACTGGAATTTTTTCCAGAGGGGAGGGGGATTCAGATCTAAAACTGTTCGCTGGGAGGAGTGGATATTTTCTGAAACAACACATTTGAAGGCTGTTGTATTTGTACCAGCTGGATTGTTATCTTCTGGGGGAGGGATTTTCTGAAACAACACATTTGAAGGCTAGTTGTATTTGTACCAGCATGGATTGTAAGTTATCTTTTTTAGCGTTTGCTTTGTTTTCTGCAAGAAAACCAGATGACTGTTGTAATGCGCATTTTCTTTTTTACATAAAAGAGGTCCAGTTAGACTATTTTTCCTACCTTGCATCAGGGCTGTGTTAAATAAAGAACTCTAATAAAAGCCTACAGCTGGTGATAGTTAGCCCCATGGAGCATATCAGTTATTTTCTTTTGTAAAATAGAATCTGATCTAGGAGTGCCTTTTAAAAATAGTGTAAATAGGTTTATTATTAAATGTAATTTAATAAAGGGAATAATTTGTGGTAATGTATGTGCAATCGTCATAGAAATTAGATGATTTGTAACCACAAGTGAAGTGGAAGTAGATATATCGTGAATAACCAGTTAGGTTTTTTTTGGTGGGAGGGGGTATGGTCCATCAGTCCTGATTTAAATTGGGATTTATTTTCTAATTTTAGAAAGCAAAATTGGAAATAATATCTTTTGTTAACCTATGTGATATGAAGGTGAACTGCAGAGTCCATTTTAGTATTATGTTCCTGTGCTGAACACTTTTCTACCTTAGTGGTATTTCTCTCCACCCAGAAATGGGTGGCGGGGAGGGAGTATGCTTCCTGAGAGCGTCCTCAGGGCATTTATGTACATATATTATAGTACTGGCCCGGGAAGCTCTGCAGTTTTGCCATATCCCCCCCTCCTCTTTGTTTTAGCACTGAGGACGTCTGCGAGATTGAACAAGAGACCGGCAGCAGAGAAGCCAGCAGTTCCGTGCGTGGTCCCCTGCATCCAAACTGTTTTTGTGTCTCCACCCAGGCACTGGTTAAATAACTGTGAAAATGTACTGGGAGGTAGTCTAACTTATGCACCAATCAATATTACGTTGGGGAGAGGGCAGGGGGTTTGACAGCAATTGTCCGCCCTTAGTGGGGACTCCTGACTATTCTAAAGGAATCTCTAACAAAGTTATTGACGTTTAGTGGTTTTTGACCATCCACGAATGCCCTGTGGTGGGACATTTGAACAGAAAATCCCGGCTAATAGGTTTAAATTTCCCTCCAATTCCCATCCTTCCTCATGACGCGCATAGCAAAAATAAACGTGACGGAAACGTCCTCTGTAATGAAGTATACATAGTGAGGGAGTTCCTCTTAAAATGGATAGGTGATGATGGGAAATTACTATGCGATTTCCCGCATTTTGATTGGTTCTTACTTATGATCTATCAGAGTACAGACACATGGATGACGTCACGCGGTGGTGTGACTCGCGCGCGTGATCAGAGTTCATAGTCCAATTCAGAGTTGTCGGCAAAGTTTTTCAAACTTGCGGTGCCACAACCAAGCAAAAAAGTTCAGCTTAATTACAAATCTTCAGTGAGAAACAATACGCCAAGCATCGTTCACCTTTCGAAGCATTTAACTAGGCGAAGCAAGCTTGAAGAAGACAGTGAATTATTCAAGAAATTATCCGAAATCTGTATAAAAGTTTGACCGATGTTGTACAGTTGGACGACGCCACAGAAAACGAACGAAATGCGGTTGAACGCTTCGGTTAATGCTTACAGATTTGAACAACTTTCCAAATCGGAATAAAGGTTAGTTTTTTCATTGACTCTCAATTGACCATTTTTCTGTTTATTCAATCGGATTAACAATGCTTCACGTTAACGAAAACTTAATAGTGAAATCAAAACAACTTAGCTCATCGGTACGGCAGCATTGCTCACACAGAAGTGTGCTGAAGTCTTGTGTTATTATATAAAACAAATAGATTTCATTTTGCCGTGCGTCTGTTCAGTAATAGATCACAGAAGACGTCAAAATGTGGTATGAACATCAGTGACCCACTCGGCTAGCGCCTCGTGGGCCACTTCTCTGTTCATACCACATTTTGACGTCATCTGTGATCTATTACTGAACAGACGCACGGCAAAATGAAATCTATTTGTTAGCCAGGGCGGGAGAAGGCCTTCTCCCGCGCGCGCCCTGGCTTAGCCAAGTTTCCTCCCCCGCTTCCGGAAGTTAGTTTCTGCGGTTGCGTGACCGGAAGTAATCCCAGACCACCAGTTTCTTCTGTAAAGTTCGACCGAGTCCTCCACTCCTCCGGGCTCCTCGAAGTGAATTTTTGTCATCATGGCGATGTGCACGTCGCTCATATGATAGCTATTCAGCTTTAGTTCTGCTGTTCTGACGACGCCTTGGCTGCTATGGAAGGAAGAGGCACAAATGATCATGCAGTAAAAGCCATAGACGAAAAATCTCCTCTCCTTTCTGTACAAGACGATCCAAGCAATGGGAGTAGCGACAGGTTAAGTCTCTCAACTTCAAGCAATTCAAGGTAGAATTGCTTACAAATTTAATATGTTCTAGAATGTGGGTGATTATACCATGTAAATCAGCCTTTTAAACGACAGTTTTCATATCGATGGCCTGTTTAATCATTTAGAAAGCTTATATGAGCTTGATCTAGCTACTAATCACATGTCACGTGAAAAATTTTACGACACGCATTTACGAAACGTTTTGCTGTGGTTTTCGTTTATTCCTTGGACGAATACGTCGTATTATGCATGGCTAACAATGAAATTGTAGGAGATACTAAAAATAAGGCCCCTGGGAAATAAGGGCTGCAAGAAATTTCTCAGAATATCAGGAAGAATTTTAAAATCAAAGCCTCTTCGAGCCACGACTGAATTTTTTTCACCAAGTTTTACGTTTGGTTTTCATATCTTGAATATATATGAGCGGCAGATGTTCAAACATTTCTTTGATGCAATTAAAAAGCAAAAAAACGGGCAAACATGCGTGACAATTGCAGACAATCGGCGGTTGACCCCACAATGTCTATAACATTGATATAAGATCTTTTCATTTTACGTGACTGAGATTGTCGGATTAGCTCAGTCGTGTAGGTTTCAGGATGGAGTGTGAGAGGTCGTGAGATCAAAACCCAGAAGTGTCTGTTCCTTTTTCCCTTTTTTTCTGTTTTTACCCCGCAGCACTAAAATGGTTTGTTTATTCTATCGCTCCTGTATACATTGGAGAATAAAAGCATTTACACATGATTTACATGTAAGCCGTAAAGTAATAACGCTGTAAATAAATACCGTATATCAGAACATATAGACTGATTCAGGTAAGTATACGAAAGAGATCAATCGGTGCATCGCTTTTGCGGCTCTTAATGTGGAAGATAAACTTGTTTATCGTATTTTACAAATTTCCGGCGTTATCTTTGCAATAGGAAATTATGTTATGCGAGGAATCTTCTAAGTATAGTATGAATGCGCGAGTGTCAGTTTCATGCATGCGTTACAAGCAGCTGTAACGCATGCAAATATCGCATGTCGCATCACTTTTGCGGCTCTTAATGTCCACCTTTTCGGCGGTCAGGTATCTTCCCCACATAATTTTTTTAGCCGCATTTTGTTTCTTTGCTTTTGCCTTCCTTGTTAAACCTTAAAAAATAGCCTTATTACGGCCGCCTTGCCACACTCTCACTTCTCTTATCAAAATGTTTACAGCCCCAAGCTGGAAATAATAGAATATGTTGAACCCGATTTAATTTTCGAATGGTCATAGATGTGCGACGCTAGCTTAAAACAGTGATACATTGGAGAATAAAAGCATTTACATGTATAAACCCGTAAAGTAATAACGCTGTACGAAAGAGATCGATCAGTGCATCGCTTTTTGCGGCTCTTAATGTGGTAGATAAACTTGTTTATCGTAGTTGAAAATTCAGGCGTTAACTTTGCAATAGGAAATTATGTTATGCGAGGAATCTTCTCTGTATAGAAGATGCGCGAGTGTCAGTTTCATTTATCGAGCGTTTGCATGTGTTACAAGCAGCTGTAACGCATGGAAATATCGCATGTTGCATCGCTTTTGCGGCTCTTAATAACGCTGTACGAAAGAGATCGATCAGTGCATCGCTTTTTGCGGCTGTTAATGTGGTAGATAAACTTGTTTATCGTAGTTGAAAATTCAGGCGTTATCTTTGCAATAGGAAATTATGTTATGCGAGGAATGTTTACAGCTGATGGACCAACCAACCAACCAACCAACCAACCATGTGAGTGAAGTCGGGCTACCCACGACACTCCTTCATTGAAAATTCAGTCGTAATTATGACGCCATCAATTCTCTTCACCAGTCCCAACCCAGCCCCATACGTTCCTTGTTTGTTGAATTATTTCTGGCAAAATCAATATTATTAAAAGACACATACATAGCTTTTCTTTATTGAAACTGTTCTTAATGCCTGTTTCTCTAGGAATCAAGATGACAACAACAGAACTAATGAGAATTCACGGAGCGACTCACTTGATATTGAGATACGCAATCCTCGTCCAAAGAGAAAACCATTTCATTATAACTCACTCAAAAATCCAATTGTTACTTCACATGATGCAGACATGGCTGCCAAATTCAACCGCTATAGATACATTTCCAGACTGTCCAGACACAACTTGGTAAGGAAATTACAATACTCAATTTTTTTTTTTATTTGTGAGAGGTATGGTGGCCTTACTGTTAGTGCACTTTATTCTGGATTGAGTACTCCAGGCTTGAGCCCTGGCTGGGGCACTGCTTTGTTTTCTTGGGCAAAACACTTACATGTAACTCTCACAGTGCCTCTCTCCACCCAGTTGTATAAATGTACTGGCGAATTTACTGCCTGGGGTAACCCTGCGTTGGACTAGCATCCCATCCAGGAGGGAGCGGAATTACTCCTGGTCCCTTCATGCTACGGAAACTGGGATAAGCTCTGGCCTGATGGGCCACTAGGCTCGTATGCAGACTTTACCTTACCTTAGCTACTTTTTTGATTTAATGATATAAATCTACATCTAGGAATAGCATTTTACTTTTAATTATGGAGTTGGTCAAAATGTGTTTGTCTTCAGAGGAGAAAGCCTAAAAATGAAAACATCTGAAACTGAACTGAAACTTTATTTACCCTCGGTAATATGAGCCGTGTTGGGGCTCTAGTAAGTATATGCTAATGAAACCGAGCATTTCACAGTATACAACACAATGCGCAAAGATAGACCACAACGCCAGGAACTCCGTGCCCTACTCTTTTCGATAAGTGTGTGGGTTCTTTAACGTCCCCTGTTGATTATAACACTGAAGATGCAGGAGACGGGGCCTACAGTTTATCGTCCTCATCCGAGCAGACTAGAATATCTAACCATTTGCAGATGTCATTGCAAAGGCAGCATATTCTCCTCAGTTATTTTAAGACCCTGAGTGTTGGTCCGGTCTGGGACTCGAACCCGAGACCTCCCGCACGGCAGTCCGGTGCTCTACCAACAGAGCTAACCGGTCGGCGGTTAACATCATCTGTTGTTTCAGTTAGTGATTTGACAGTCAGAGGGCAGTTACAGGCTAATAGACATGCCACACCACCACAGAGACGTTATCTAGGCTTGTCACACATTCTTCTGTTCAAAGTAACGACTACATTAGTTCCTTGGCAGTTGACCAAAATCTTATCATTTTTCCTGTCTTCTCTCTTAGATAATTCCAAGTCACATGCTTCCACCTCAGTTGTTTCTCATTGTACCCAAAGACACTGATGAGAAACAAAGCAGCCTTGTTACAATGTGAGTACTTCAAAAACTATGTGTCTCACAAAATTTTAGCCAAGTTTCAGGGGTCTCCTGGTCTTGAATTTTTCTGGTACCTTGGAGTCTGATTTTTTTTTTCAGTACTATTAACAACTTTTTCTAAAAAGGTGCTTAATATGATGATTTTTGCCCAGTTTGCAAAACATTATGGGAATGACCCCTTCATCATTTCTTTTGCAAGACTCACTCTCCAGCTCACAGAAGAGATATCAGTCTTGCCATCTTGCAAAGTATTAAATTCGACACCCTGCACAGTACACATACATGTACCAGTAAAGTCTCCCTTTGCAGGCGTATAAATCTCTACTAGCAAATTGGTTGGTCAGGCAGGAATAATTTGATAAACCAGTCCCAAGCTACAAAGCTACAGATGATTGCTTGGTTAAAATAATTTTTTTGTTTAGCTTTTCAGTTTGGAATACCATGATGGGTACATCACTTTTAAGCATTCCATGGGCTATCAATCAGGTCAGTGTATCTTTAAGTCAAAAATAAACAGGGCTGTACATAACGGGGGAGGGGGGAGGCAGTTGCCCCCTGCCAAGAAAACTACAAAAACTAAGAAAATAAACTAAAAAAAAACTAAGAAAGCTACATTTGTAAAGGTGTGCAGAGTTTGCCCCCGCAGCGTGGAGTTTGTCCCCGCAGACAAAAAATCCTAGGTACCGCCCTGATAAACTCATTTATTATGAATTCAGCCTTTAAATTGTGCAGTTCCAGAAAATATCCATACCCACCCCATGGAAGGTCATAGAAAATTCCAAGGAGGTGGGGGATCTCAAAACCCAAATTTTGAAGGGAAAAGTATAAAGCTTAACTGGCATTTCCAGAGGGGTGAGGGGGTCAAACCAAAATACTTTCCATAGGAGGGGTATGGATATTTTCTGGAACAACACATCCAGTACCTTGAAAGTGAATTTTCTTATCCAAAAAAATAAGTGGAAATAATTTGAACATAAATGATCTTCATTCATATGTAAATTTATGATTATTTGCTTTATTTTTCACTGAGGTTATGAATAAATGATTGCAAGGTTTAAAACTCGAATTTGTTTAGGATTTATGAAGTTATTTTCATAGCTTATAATTTTATGCAAAATCATTCTGGATCTTTTATTCCATTATATTTTGCAGGCTGGTTTTGCTCTTGCTATAATTCTGTTGATATTGATGGCTGGGATTTGTCTCTACAGCTGCTACTTAATAGTCAAAAGCGCAGAAGAGACAGGTATAAACTAAATTGTTAGCTAAAAGCATACAGTATTTCACTTTTTATACATGCATGCTTTCATGCCTTGCCTCGCGTGCCTCACACATTTTGTAAGACTCCAAAAGTACTGAATGAGCCTGCATTGGATATGAGATGCTAGATAGTCAACGAGGTGCTTAGCACCGAGTTGGCTATAACGATCTCATATCCAACAAGCACGAGTGGAATAATTGTTTTATTAAAAACGCCCAAAGAATTGCAAAATTTGAGCTCCTTAGCTATTTTCATTGACGTGTATCAGCTATCATAAAAATATTTAATATTTATTTTTATTATTATTACCAAATTTGTGGTCAATGGTATACGAGCTCATATACCATTGCCTGTTAACCAATCAAAACGCAGAAATGGCAATATACCATTGCTAGTTTTTAATAATGTCTGTCATACAGTCAGTATATTGCCCTTCAGTACTAAACTGTTGACAAGTTTTACTCTGTTTATTCCTCTAGTAAAACGTGGTGATGTTTTAGAATTTTCTGACATATGCAAGAAGTACCTTGGAAAGCCTGGGGAGCTCATAGCAGTGTTGTTTTCATTGGCTGCTATAGCTGGATCTGCCATTGTTTTTTGGGTTCTCATGAGCAATTTTCTTTTTAACTCTGGAAAGTTCATGCATGGTATGTATGTTTCTTCAGCTATTGAGCTTGTAATGACAAAAGTGTTGTTTTGTTATTTAATAAATTATTGGAATCAAACAAAATCTATAGACCTGTCATTTCTGCCACAGTTACATTTTTGTAAAGAAATGTGAAATTAGTGATCTTGTAGAAAATTTGTGACATTCACACTACTGATCAGCTAACAAGATGACAAATGAAACTATTGTGGCACATGTATTTTACTAATTAAACATTCACTAACAGAGTCAAATTAAATTAATATATGGTTCTAACTCTAACTTCTAATAACATCCATGTGGCTGCATGAAAAACACAAATCAGGAGAAAATTGTGTATTGCAACATGTATGGCATGAACAAACGTAATCAAATTGATGTGCTAAAAAATTATACACTAAAATATTTTAAGACTTCTGTCCCTTCATTAGCCTAAAAAATTTGTTCATCCATGTGGTACTGTTTTAGTAATAATTTTTGAACTTGACACCTTTAGAAGTGAATTAACTGATCAATGTTAACATAGAATAATTATTGTGTGAAAGTTTAAACAAACTGAGAACTAAAGGTGATCCTTTTATACAATTATGAATGCACAACTATTGGTTTTATATCAAATATTTGTGATTTGCTCGTTGTTTTTGCAGAGAGTATTCATCATGCCTTTTCAGTCCCCACTTCAGTGAATTCTTCAAATGCATCGTCGTCCCCAGGCCACTTGGAAGGTGATTTTTATTTTTAAATTATCAGACTTGAAAAATTTGTATTCAAAGGAGTTTTGATTGATACTTCCTAATCTAGACTATGTATGAGGAATAAATAACTTTCAGTTGTCATTTTATCCATCTTCTGTCCATGCATTAGTCTATCCTTCTGTTTATTTGCTCATTCGTTTATTAATAGCTCTCTTTTATTTTGGCAGAATTAATTAGTTTGTGTCCAAACAATCTTGATGAAACTGCTAGTCGCAGAGAATCTTTTATGTTTTGGCTTTTGTCGTAACTGTCAAGGCTTTGTCTAAAGATCTTTGTGTTTTCTTTTCAGTGCTTTGCCCAGTTGGTCACAGTTCGTCCTCAAGTTCTGCAAATAGTTTAGTAGTAGCTGACACATCTAGTTTCTTCAAGTTCTGGCAGCTCCAGCACACTGTACCATTCTTTTTAATTGTTGTCCTCTTTCCACTGTGCATGGTCAAGTCACCAACATTCTTCACAAAATTCAATTCTTTAGGTGAGGGGAGTATACACCATTTTAATAAGTCAAGGGGTCATTTTGAATTTTTATTTTTCCGCAAATGACGTCATTAATAAAATTTTCAAAATGACACCTCGGCCTATTACAATGGTAGGTACTTTATTATAATACGTCGAGGCACAAATGAATATTTCATTAACGACGTCATTCGCGGAAAGTTAAATATTCAAAATGGCGTCTCGACTTATTAAAATGGTATATACTGAATATAACTCTGTACATATTTACTACATTGGAATCCCAATTTCTCAACCTTTAATTTCTTGAACCTCCCAATAACTCAATGCCAAAGTTGTTTCCCTTGGAAATTTTTCACTTAGTTGGCTGTGAACAATGCAATTTTACCCCTGATCGGGACTGAAATTATGCTAAATTATGTGTAAAATTTTGTATACATGTAACTATAAAATTAATGGCCAGGATCCAGTAAATGTTAATTTGGTTCTGGGATTTAGCTTGATATAGGGCTTGAATGATGTGTTGATTTTCTACTCAGGCACCTTGTCAGTTATCTACATCATTGGCTTCATTATCACAAAAGCCAGCATATGGGGTGTTCACATGGATTTTAAACATGAAGATATACCAAGTAAGATATTATGAGCATATTTTTTAGTGTTACAGGACGATTTCAAACTCAGCCTTTTCTTTTTTAATATTTCATTGTAGTGTTCAAGGATGGATTCCCAGCCCTAACCGGAATTCTTACTCTGGCTTACTTTATTCACAACTGCATCCTTTCAATATTGCGGAACCAAGAACGTCCAGAAAATAATGTAAGTCATGTATGGCGCCAACTATGGCATGTTTGTTAGTAACTTAGTAGAGGATGAACACAGGAAAATTGATATTGCTAATATCCAAGGTTGACTACCCATTATCGTAGTTTTGACCTGTGACCTCTTATACCTACAGTACATTTTTGGTAACTTTATACAGTTCAACATTTTCAATAAAGACATATTTTATCTTTCAGAAGCCTTTGCTCCTTGTTGGGTAACTCAAACAGCAATAAATTATGTGTTTTTTACGTATTCTTTGTCCAGAATAGCACCTTGAAAAAGTGAGCCCTTGACGTTCCACAACGTATTCAGTATGTTGAAGCTTTTTTGTGCTCTGATAATGTTATTTTTCTCCCTTCTTAGGCACGCGACCTCAGTATAGCATACTGTTTGGTAGCTTCAACCTACATGCTTGTTGGGCTGCTGTTTTTCATTACTTTTCCAAAAGATAAATCTTGTATTCAACAGGTACTGTTTCAATAAGCACTCCAGCAGTTTTAATTTTTCAATCAATTGTTTAATTTTCAGCAAAATATTTAATATCTTGTTAAATATTGTTTTGTTTTCTTTTTAGGTTCTTCTCGATAATTTTCCTGCTCCAGATGTTATGACATTTATAGCAAGGCTCTTTCTTTTGATTCAACTAACGACTATCTTCCCTTTGGTCATGTATATAGTACGTGTACAGTTCATGTTATTTTTCTTCCAAAAATTTTATCCGAGGTGAGTCGGTTTAAAGTTTCTCTTCTTGTTACACTGTAGAATTTCTGTAGTGAGTTTGTTAACTTTATTGCATAGTTGGATATTGCTAATATCCAAGGATGGTTCAAATGTAATTTACATTCAGTACAGTAAACTCCTGCCTTGTGAACACCTTGTTATTATAGATGTTGTGTTATTGCAGACAGAAATTGAAGTCCCAGTAAATAAGAATAACTGATTTCTTCTATTATGGACACAAAAATTGTGGTCCTGAAGGTTTCTTTCTGTAGTGGGAGTTGACTGACAAAAATCCTGTAACAGAAATATTTTTCAGTAAGCAGTTGCTCACATGAGTGGTCATTTACGGGAGCTGTGAATTGAAAAGTTCTACTGGGAATATAACAAAGCTCTGTGAATGTCGTCGCTTTGAGAGCACAAGAGTGCTCCCAACAAGAGTTTCAACTGTGCTTTCTTTCCTTTCCTCACTGAGCTCCTGTTGTTTCTGTTCTCCACAGCTTTCTTCACGTGTTTGCCCTAAACTTTGTACTTATTGCAGCGTGTGTTCTATGTGCGGTTTTTTATCCACATGTTGGCAACATTATCAGGTAACAATGCTAATAATGGAAAGTTCAGATTTTAGAAAAACCAATAGCATGTTGAGTATCAAACCTTTTCTTCTTTACTTCTAGTGGCACTGCAACCCTGTCAGACATTAATTATTAGTGATACATGTGGCTGAGAGAATCTCTTTGGAGATCAGGACAATATCTGCAAACTTATAACTATCATCACTGTTCTCATCCCTGCTGTAGCCCAATGGTTAGCGGGTTGGACTCTGGATCGCGTAGCATGGGTTCAGGTGCTAGCTGGGGGCATTGTCCCCCTCCCCCACCCCTGACCCAATGCATTGTTAGGACAACCTAACAAAATGAAGGGGCTTATCTGCGATTGACTTGCAGGCCACCCAGGGGTGGGGTGTGGAGAAGCAGTACTCCTATAGGATAATCTCTGGAAATGTGAGCTATTTGGCCCCCCCATGGGTGTACCCTGCAATACAGGCATATTTTAGCAAGCGGGCGCATTTTGATCAGGGAGCGCCATCTTGGATTCAAACTCAGAAGAAGCTTGGGGAGTCAGATAAAAAGCGTCCTATGGAGTAGGAATGAGGCTACCGGTAAATTAAAAACATCATAAACGTCTGCATTGCAGGCTAGTCTGCGTACTACTTAAGCTTTAAGTGTTTTTCCCTCAAGTTAACACAGCAAATTAAAGCTTTTTAAACTTTCTCTTTAGGTATGTGGGATCATTAAGTGGACTGGCATACAACTACTCGCTCCCATGCATTGTGTATATGATAATTCAGAAACGAAGAGGGAAGCTGTCATGGCCGAGTGCTGTGTTTCATTCTCTCATTGTTGTACTTGGAGTTCTAAATTTTATGTCTCAATTCTTTGTCACAGCGTGATATATTGTACAAGAGTTCAGTTTTACCTAAGCCGTAGTGTTATTTATTGGGTAGAGTTCTTATTTGTCTTATTGCAAAAAATCATTTTTAAGTCAGAGATAGGTCACGCGTTTTGTGACTGTTAATTCGCTAAAACTAGTTAACATTGCTGAGTGCTGGTCACAAAGTTGGGTCTCAACTGTATGGTTAACAGGGTATGATGAGGTATCAAGGAAAATTTTTAACAAATTTAGTTGACTGTGAAAGCGAATCATCACAGAAGTATAGCTGAGAAATCTGGGTGAAGGAAAGTCAATTTTCAAGTGATATAATGGTTTTATAGTGTCGATTGTCGGGTAGACGTACTTCGTCAAAGTTCAAATAATCTAAATTACTAATTTTGTACCTTTGGAGCATTATTTATTTAGTAAGGGAATACCAACGTAGAAATTTATAAAAATATAAAAAGTAACACTCTCCGAAAATTAGTCTTGCGATTGTGCACAATGAACAGAATTGCATTTATTGAAATATTTAAAATAAGGTCCTTTGTGTAAAGTAAAGGGGTTCAAATTTATTGAATTCATAAAAATGTTTTTCAGTTTCATGGGGTTACTATTAAATTTAAATAAAAAATATTTAAAATGTCGGGCCTTTTTGTTAAATAGAAGGGTTCAAATTATATTTTAGACAAAACAGAGTTTCTTAGTTTTATATTCATGGTATCAGAATAAAAGATTTTTTTCTAAAATTTAAATGCTTCTTGAATGTCTTCCCGTTATTCTTGAATGTCTTTCCGGTATGTTGTATCTCTGCGTTTGTTAGGATATATGAACATTTACAGACCATTGGCAGCAGCGAGAACATACAAATATAGCAATGAACTCTGATAATTTTAGCAAGCAGTCACCAAATCCCTTTCTATTTGTGTGTAATCACTGGATTATGCGAACCCGTCCCCAGTCTTTTCTCTCGTCTTTCAGAGGTCACGCGCGCCAAGGGTGTGGTAAGCGCGCGAAGTGAGCGTTCTTTTTCTTCGCCCCTCGCGCTCGTCGCCTGAAAGACTAAGATGTTTTTGGTCCCACATTGACGCGGCATAAACTTTTCTATTGAAACTTGGGGGAGCAGGGATGGCGCAGTTGTGAGAGCGCTCCCCGCCCACCAATGTGGCCCTGTGTCGACCCGGTGCCATATGTGGGTTGAGTTTGTTGTTAGTTCTCGCCTGGCTCCGAAGGCTTTTTTCCGGTTTTCCTCTCTTCCGATAAACCAACATTTCCAATTCGACCTACATAGAGGACCTGCACGAAAACCAGCTAGAGATAATGTGGCTTCCTCTGTAAATATATCAATTTATTGACTTTCACTTAACTTATTCCTTGATGCATTGTGTGTGTTTTATTGCATTTGTTCATTAAACAGCCAAAGCATTTAAAGATACATTTGAAGCTTTGAAGTAACTTCATGAGAAAATGAAAGGACAGAGTTTTGCTCTCTTACTCTCATTTTTTCTCATCATGAATGAGGAAGTGAACAGATGTGAGGGAGGGGACAATTGTGGACGGAAGGAGACCGAGTACTGCACCCCCCCCCATCAACTCATGAGGGGAAAAGTGATCAGTGTATCGCGTGCGGAAACCACCCAAGGCTGCGACCCGACTCCCCGTGGAGACGGAAAAGCAGCAGGAGGACCACCATCTCTTCCCTTGACCCCCAGACCGGATGCGGCCACGGCTTAGCGTCGGCGTGTCGCGCGCGGGCCGCTCCAGCGGCGGGCGGAGGAGACGGCGACCGGGGCCTCCGACCCCCGCCCATCCTGCCCCGCCCCGGAGACGGGGAGGGGGGGGGGGGGGGGCCCGGCCGCGAGATAGGGAAGGCGGGAGGGGGGGCGGGCGCCGCAGAAAGAGATGAGCGGCTCAGGAGCCCTTTGATTTTAACATCGAGTTTTCTTGAAAGAAAAAAGCATAAGTGTTAAACTTTTAATTCATCAGTAATAAATATTTTACTTTTTATTAGCTTTAAATATATATAATAATAATAATTCTACATTTCTAGGGTATAATGGGCTCCCTTTCAGGGTATTTTCGACATCTAGCCTTTAGACGTTTTTTCTCGACGCTTACTCCCAAAAAAAAAAGACGTCAGCGGGAGTAAGCGACCAGAAGATACGTCCAAACTGTAGGCTGCATTTTTTATCCCTTACAATAGCGTGGTGTGTTTCCATTGAAGTAAATATATAAGTATAAAAGATAGAACATCATCACTAAATGACCACCTTTTAAATCTTCCATGGAAAAATAATATATACTAAAATATACCATATTGCAATACTTTTATTCTACATTAATACAATTGTAACTTAAATCTTTATTAAGGAAAGAAATTAAAACTCGATCGTATTCAATTACGCATTAATAGATGGATTTCTATGTAAGAATTTTTGGCACTTACTCGATTCTCTTAAATTATGGATTGTTTCGCAAAATGCAATTTTCCTTTAATATTTACATTCACAGGCAAGCAATAACATTTTAACTGAACAATTAAACAATAAAAAAATCACCAATAAATATAAAATAAAATAAAGATCTATTCCTGTAACTTCAGCTATTAAATTGTCGAATATTTTTAAACTACCGCTAACGAAAATACGTTTTTTATTCTGTTATTATATTTTTTTCTTTATCAGCAATTTCTATTAGTTAATCGGCAAAAAGGCTCCCTTCGTTTTCGCCTATTTTTACTCATAGCTAAATCGTACAAATATGGAGAGTAGTGGTTCACATAGTCTCGCTGCATCAAAAACCGTTGCTTAGAGCGAAAATGTGTTAAGTTACCTCCATCGAAAAGCGTGGTCTTTTCAAGCAAAATCTCGCTTTTTCGCCTCAGTGAGGATTGAAAGACCTTGAAACACAAGAAAATGCCTAACCAAGCTAAATTAGTAAATTTATATTAAATATTCACTGAATTAATAATACTCATATTATTAAATGGCGAAACTTTATATTTTAACTACTTCGAATGATCATTATCAAACTGCGAGATAATACAATGCATACATTGATTATTGTTCTTTTTTTTTTTTTCATTTAAATGTTATTTGACCCATCACTGGAGAAGTCTACAAGCTCTTCGTATTCTTCTTCATTGTAGATGACGTCATCCAGTCCAGCCTCCTCGTATTGCTGATACTCGGCGATGAGGTCATTCATGTTAGAGTCCGCCTGAAATTCACACACGAGTTAGAATAACAGGTAATTATTTTCCCCGTAAAATGATTTAAAATCCCACTTATGTCTTAAGGTTTTAACAATTTAATTCACATAAACGTTTGAGAGGGATTTTTTTTAGAGCTGAATGGTTGTTTTCGCACTACAACGGGTTCATACGCGGATGAAATACGAATCTGTAGACTTTTCTTTCTTTCATTCCATCCATCCTTCCTTCCTTCTTTCTTTTTTTTACTTTGTTTTTGTTGTCTTAAAGCATCTTACATTCAGAAGTCAACTTCAAATGAGAAATGAATTTAAGAAATCGTGCTAATTGAACTTTTTAAATAGAGTAATTGAGAAACACTTTGGAGTAGAAATCAGCGAAATCAGTTGTGAACGTTGTGTCGTCCTCGAAACAGCATAACAAGTTCAAAATGTCAGTCAAATGTCAAATGTGCTAAAGCATTTATGAAAATAGTGTTATTATGCTGTCATGAGGATGGCGAAATGTTGTTCGCTATTGGTCGATTTCGCTAGTTTTCATTTGCAGATTAAACTTCCACTGGGTATTTCCTTCTTCCGGTCCAGTAATCATCCGGGAAATTTTAACTTACAATAATTTGACCAATCAGAAAGGTGTTTATATTGTATACTACAGAGATAACCAATGAGAGCGTTTGTTCTATCGCTAGGGCAAGCGCGCGGAAAGGCGGGAACTTTGCTTTGTTGCGTCACAACTTCAGTAAACTTTCTTTGAGTAGTTTGCTGGAACAAACGCGTCGCTACTTTAGTTTTTTTTGCCTCGATATTTTCAAATTTTCAAGCTTCCCTTCGTGTATTGCGGTCTATATCTAGTGAGTGCTACACTACATGGAGTATAGCTGTTTCAACGGTTTGAATATTGCCAACAAACTGCACCGAGAAGTTGCTTGAGGAAAAGACAAGCGGAGCTTTTACCGGCGGGACTTGATGACAGGAATGGAGAAAGGTGGAAAAAGGTTAGTTTCTCATTTATTTTTTAGTTTTCTTAGCCCAATTAGATTTAGAAAAGACAATCACAAAAGCCGGAATTTTCAATTACTTGTAACTGCCTAGTTCAGCATCGTTTATAAACGCAGCTAGCTATAAATTTTCAATGAAGCTCGGAGTTTTGACGCAAGTCAAGTCAACTTCATAATATGTTGGGAACGAGTTGTGATCTCGACATTATTTATAGTTTTATTTTTCCGTTTTCTTTTTGTCGTTGCAAAAATTGTCATGATATAAGTATTTTGTTTAATTCGCAAGTCGGTTAGACCCGAAACGAAAAAGCAATTTCTTGACTTCTTAACGAAACTGTACAACAGTAAAAGACGAAAGTAAGCTTAAGTCGGCGATGAAAACCATTCAAATTTGTTGAAGAAAATTTTTAAAAAATCTGAAGAAAACTGATATTTGATTATGGATCATCAATTGTCATTTCTGAATCAAACCGGGTGAACAAAAAACTAAAAACGTAACAGCCAAAATTTAAGGCATTCTGTTTGAAGTTTAATTAAAACAAAAATATAGTGGTGTTTTCAAAAGGCTCACGGAAGATCTTTAAACAAATTGTATTTTGATAAACAATTTCGGCAGTCGAGCTTTGGATAGCCGAATGGAATGAGGACACTCAAAGAAAACATACATTGATAATTTGAGTTGTAAAAATTTCACACGACAACCTGTCAAAAATAGCAGCTAAAACGGTTACAAAGGAACTCATTACAATTTCACAGTGTAATTCCAAATCTTCAACAGGTTATGAGCCGTTGAGCTACGATTCTTGATCTGTATGAAGCGTTGTTGCTAACAGGTCATGCTGGGAATGGTTCATTTTATACCCGTTATGCAGCGAGAAAGAGATAGTATACAATATATTTGATTTCATATATTCACCCACGCAAGAGAATACTGATGAAAGCGAACTTCGTAGTACCGAAACAGAAAAAAACGGCCCAGAAAAGAGAAAAATACTTGCAAAAATACCTCCGTAAACTCCATGACATCCATTCCTTCAGTCGTATACCAGTGGAGGAAAGCTCTCCTTCTAAACATGGCAGAAAACTGGTCTGTGAATCTTTTGAACGCCTCTTGTATAGCGGTGCTGTTGTATAGAAAGGTGGCGGACGTTTTTTGTCCTTTAGGAGGCACATTACACACGGCTGTTTTCATATTATTCGGAATCCATTCCACAAAAGAAGACGAATGCGCATTTTGCATCTCGGAGATGGTTTCCTCGACTTCTCTCATAGCGAGCTGACCTCTGAACATAGCTGCAGCCGTCAGGTATCTTCCCTGCCGTGGATCACAAGCTACCATCATGTTTTGAGGTCCAAACATGTTGCTTGTTAGCTCAGAGATGCCATATGATCTGTAGCTTTGCGAGTTTTGGCTGATAAGTGGCGCGTGAGAAGGAATGAAAAAATGAAGTCGAGGAAATGGAACCATGTTTACTGCGAGTTTCCTGAGGTCTGCGTTCAGCTGTGGAGATCAAATCGTCGGTAAGTCCCTTTGTTTTAATATTACTCATAAATTTAACATTTTTTAATTGCCGGGGTATGTTCCCTTGCATATAAGGAATATTTAGACAGTGTCTTTTCAAACCCGTCAAATTCAAGCGCCACTCAATTATTACTTTGTTGTTGTTCGTTGCTGGTTAAGAGAACTCTTAAACGCTAAACTTTTAATCATCGGTGAAAATGTATCATTTACTTAGTTAAAAACTCAGTAAATGATACATTTTCACTGATGTTTAAAAATCATTTATCGAGGGAGTGACTAATCAATTGCGGATCCAGACCTTCAGATAAGGGAGGGGGGGGGATCATCTAGACCCTAGAAAAAGGGGGGTCTCGTTCTCAAAAAAATAATTGGCCCTTCGGGCCTCTATTTGTTCTTAATATGGGGGGGGGGGGATCAGGCCCCCCGGGCCCTCCCCTAGATCCACCACTGCTAATAGCCTATTTATCTAGGAAATATGCTTACTCCCGAACGCGTTTCCTTAAAAATGAGCGCGGTAACTGCAGGAAAACTCGTTTTGAAGAAAAATTCTAATGTTCTAATGGGAATTTCAAATCCAAGAAGCTTTTGAAGAAAAGCTTTTAAGTTTCGTACCTGACCAGGATAGCGAAGCGATGTCGTAACCCCTGCCATAGTTGTGGCCACTAATTTGTTCAATTCGCTATAGGTGGGCGTCTTCAGTTTTAAAACGTTCGAACAGATATGATACAAAGCTTCATTATCGATACAAATAGCTGCATCTGCAATGTCCACAAGATGATGAAAGCTCAGTGTCGCATTATAAGGCTCAGTTACTGTTTCAGACACTCTTGGCGAAGGCAGCACGCAGAAACTGCTCAGCAGTCTATCCGGGTATTCTTCGCGAATTTTTGACATTAAAAGCGAGCCAAGACCAGAGCCAGTTCCTCCTCCTAGTGAGTGAGCTACTTGAAAACCCTGAACACAATCGCAGAATTCCGCAAGTTTTCGTATGCAGTCCATTCCTGATTCCAAAAGTTCGGAACCTTCTGTGTAAAATCCTTTGGCCCAATTGTTCGCTGCGCTGCTCTGACCTGCATCAGGGATTAAGCAAAAATCATTCATTAATATTGTTAAAACAAATTTTTAACAAAATAAAGTAACCGCGCATTCAAATCACCAGCTATAAGCACTTGGCAACCCATCGCATTGTTCTGATGACTACGTAGGCCCTGGAAACAGTCTGAAAACACCAGTGTCTTTCACGAATCATTTACCAAAAAAGCGTAAAACTTTATTAAAATAAGACTGTCCCAATTAAATAACAAGAAGTTCTGTATAATTTTACTGGCTCTTTTGTATTTTGGCGTGTGCCAACGTGTAGCAATCAGTACTACACACTGAAATGATTAACTGTCATATAGAGAAAGAAGAGAAGAAGTCTTAAAGTTGTTTCGGTATTTCGTTCATTTACTAAGAAGAGAAAGAATAGCGGCTTCTTCGAGCAAATAAAGGGTCGAAAGTGCAACATATGTGAAGCTCCTTCCTATTGCAAATTTTACGCAATGTTGCGACCTTGGAAACCCGCTTCCCGCCCTTTCCTTTCCCCGCCTCCATTCTCACCCCCTTCCTGATTCCCTCACCCTATCCCCCTTTAAACTCACCGCATATGCAGTTGTCAGGGCTGAAAAGACCTCCGTACTTTGAGGAACGGAGCGAGTCGATTGAGCCTGGCTCCAGGTCCAGGCATGCTGCTCTCGGGATGTACCTGCCATCTACATACACAAAAGAAAGTATCTAGTTTTCACAAAACAGTTCTTTAACATACATTTGGTGTGCGTTAATCTCGATAGGATCATAATAAAACTCACGTAATAAGAAACAGAGATCTATATTCTCTGAACAGATTTTGTTTATTTACCACTGAGGTGAACAATTATTTTATACTTTAAATCATCGAATAGCTATTAGCGGTTAAAAGAGGCAACTTCGCGGGCACTTTTCGCAAACTCTTGATAACTTGATAAAATGACCGCCACTTAAGTTGGTGCGCGATAAAACACACATCACTTTTAAAGCTAGTGCTCAGGGAATAAGAGAATATGCTTTATTAAGCTGTTCATCCTTCGAAATTAAATCTTATGGGCCCTTTTTATGAAATCTGAAATCAACTAACGCCAGGCAGGCAATGTCATTGCAATTATTACTCACCCGCTGTTTCGTTAAAGTAAACATTGAGTCTATCCTGTTGATTTGTAGTTTTTCCTGTGCAGTATCCATCTGGCGTTATGCCGTGCTCTTCGGAGATCATTTCCCAAAACTACATTCAGGTAAATAAAACGAATTACTCGGAGTAAACTAAAAAACAAACTCTGAACAGTATGCATAAGCTTTGCCCAGGCCTTGATTTTTTTCTGTGAATTCTAAAACTTGTATAAATCTCGAATTCGAGTCGATTCGCCTAAGTGTTCGATATTTGAGTCATTTATAGTCAATAAAGCATGCCCTGTTTGCGGCTGGAACGTTAAACGTTTAGTTTATTTTCTATTCGTTTATCTAGAAAATTGCTTTCAAGCAGTTTTTAAAACTAAAAAATGTGTAGCTTATTAATGAATAAAGGCGAAAATTTGAGAAGGCCTTTAGGGGAAAATAACTTCAATATAAAGACCTGATATTGTGATTTCAGTTAAGGCCTTTAGCAGGTGAATTAGCAACCGCCTTAAGCTTGCTACAGGTGACCGAATCTTTATCTTGTAGTAAAGTCAAAAAAATTCTTTGCTTCAGACTAAAATATCTTAAACTGTGATCTTTAACTTTTCTGACAGTTATATCAATGATTATGTTCGACTACTACTCGCTTGTTATTAGTGAAAAAATGACAGTTCTTGTTGAAGTTTGTTTTCTGATTTGTTTTTACTAGACCAGTTTCTCTACGAAAGAACAAAAGCGAAGGGTTCTAACACAGCTTTTAAATAAGAGACCTGCTCTTCATTTGGCAGGTGGCCTAAAGGAAAATATCCTGATATTGCAGCTTCTGTTCGTTAAAAATTGCCTTTCAGATTTAGGGAACATGACAAAATGCTAGCGTACCCCGAAGCGTTTATACACCGTAGACACAGTCATTTTGTGTGTGTGTGAACAATCAATCAAACCTCATTTGAATTTTGTTTAAGGCTACGTGAACCCTACCGCAACGGTAATTTGCGTTTAATTGACAAAGAACAACTGAAATGAAATTCATTGATCATGTCTTTAAACAAGTTCTAAACTGTACAGTGTTGCTCGAATGCTTTCGATGTGCTGCTCAGCTGATATACGCAATGAATGAGCAAGCTTCCGTCAAAGCGTGTCCCAACATCAATAAATAAATATGCAGTTTTTTATGGAGCTAATGGAAATCCGTTTTACTGTCTAACAAACCGTGCAATTCTACATCAGCCTTGCTGGGCTGGAAAACTTGCAAACTTTATTTAAAGAAAACGAATCTCTGTGTGCTACTACAATCAAGATAGACTAAACTTATGTAAATAAAATATAGTAGCACTGGCAATCTAAACTTTAAGTTGAGTTTATCCTTTTTTTTTTTTTGCTCTAGCTTTGACTTATACGTTAGATATCTTTCTTTATTTTTTAAAAACCCATCTAGCAGAATTAAAATTTTACGAGAGCCTGTGCTGTAGAAACTAAATTCGGATTATGCCTGGCAGAAGTAGACCGTATTATTTTAAAGTGTGAAAAATGGCTCCAAATAACCTTAACCTTCTCTTCGGCTTGCGGTAACTTTGTTCGATTCTGTGCACGAAAACAATCACAAAGAATATATTTCCTATCGTAAGAATTGAGCCGCATGCCTTGTAATATTACAACCGTTTGTCAAGGCTTCATAATACAAGCGCTATCAAACAAGTGTTCAAATACCTTGGAACTGATCTGGTTCCCGCACTGTCCAACCTGAATATGAACTATGTCCCTCATGATACTTGTATCCTTGTCTTGGAGTCTGTCGATCAGCTCACTCCTGTGGAATTAAATCTAAGGTTTCACATAGCCTTCAATTCAATGGTTGGCGTTTTTGGTTCCTTTCCAGAGACATATCTCATTAAATATTATTACTTAACTTGGAGGGATTTGTCGATTCTTTCGTGCCACTTTAACGTGATTTTATATGGACAACTAAACACCTACTCATGTCATTTTCTGCCAATAGACAACGGAGCTCGCTTTACGTTGTTTTAAAGACATCCAAACGTCAAACTAACCAGGTTAGTCTTTAACTAGGATATGAATTGAACGGTAACAGGAACTGGTGAAATTTTCATTTCAAAGACAAGAAAGAGAAAACGTTTTTTTTTAAAAGATTCTTTTGAATGAATGAGATCTTACCTTGAGAACTTGCTGCTAAATGAAAAACGCAAATGACCATGGTAGAGGTAATTAAGTCTTTTTTCAGGATCGGATAACAGTACGAAAAAACTGGACGGCCATTAGGACATATTTGAAGTGAGCTACATTCTATCGATTGTTCCTTTGAATGAATAATTGATGACGGCCATGATTGCTTTCTATTAGGGGGTGGTCGATTCATGGTGTCTTTTCTAACGAAAGTAACAAATTGTCAGGCTAAAAGCTTTTTCGAGAGCTGTCGACTTTCTATTGGTCAGGAGTCACGTGACGAGGCTCTAACAAAGGACTTGAGTAGCCACACGCGAAAGTTGGTTTACAAGGAATAATCGAGTGATTCTTCACCCGCGGAGAAAAATCACGATTGTTTTGAATCATTTTAAAGGTTCTGCGTTGGTAAATTGTATCAAAAGGTGTTAATGTCACGCACTCCTAACCACACGCAATCCAGTTATTGTCTAAAATCAGTGCAAAACAACTGGCCGTGATGTTTACATTCGGTAACCGTTTGCTTTACTGTCGTTTCCGGTGTAAACTTACTTCCGCCTGTGAAAGCAACAATAGTGAAAAAGTCAGAGGCTTTTCGAACTGCAACTTCTTGCTATAATAATCAGAATATGATAAATTTGTCTTTACTGTTTGGCCATCATATTTCTCTTCGCGCCTGTTGGCGCATAAGGCCCAGTTTGTTTAGTTGTAATTATTGGTAAAGTTGAAACAAAGGTCCTGTTCTATTAAACCAATGATTTCAACTGCAACCAGCTTTGGTTGATTTGGTTCAACTATCGAAATAGAACATTTCATCCGTTTTCGGTTGAGTTAGGCCGTTTTACAGGCATCAACCGTTCTCGGTTGGTTAGGTTAGTTGCGTGTTTTCGAGTTCTATTTTGGTTTAAAGGATTGTTGAATATTGGTTGACCATTTCACCCGAATATAGTTGAAGAAGGGTTTTAGGGAGAAACTTGAGCCAAATCAACCGTTTCAACCGAGTTTTATGCCGGTTTGAAAATTTAATCAACGAAACCAACCGTAACGGTTTTTCTCAAACCAACCCAACCGCAGTAAAACAGTTGATTCCATAAAAACACGGCCAAAGGCCATCCTAAAACAATGCTTGCCTTTTTATTCATATTTTGGCCAGCAGCAGTAGTAGGTTTTTGCTCTGTCACTATCATAGAGTCCGAGAAAAAGCCTGCTTCTGCTTCTGCTTCTGCTGCTGCTGCTGCTGCTGCTGCTACTGCAGACTAGTGCAGTTTTGAGCTATGACAGTAGTTTTTCGGGTTAATCAAAAGCATGTTCTGACAAAATTTACAATAAGCTCTGAATGAGAGGGAAGAATTAGCCTGAAGTGTCCATGGTCTCCTCCTCCTTAAACCAGACTTAAACCCTGGGATTTGAGATTGAGGACGAGAATACGACTAACATGCTGGGTAATGGAAAGGACCCAAACAAGATTGTTACTCAAAATTTATTTGAAAAGTCACATCCATTTTAACTGCATTTGTGCCGCAGCTCATTTTAAAAAAGTTAACTGAGAAATCGTTGTATTCAGTGCACTGAATAAACAAAACAAACAATTGACACAGTATCATAGTTTAAGCAAGTGGCTTGTCGATACTAGTTTTGGCCGCGCTACGTTCGAATCGACCAACATCGCGCTATGCACGACTGTGATGTGAAGGTATGTGACTTTCATTCAAACGTCGAGCCATAGTCTCGCTAACGTCAGAGTGAGTTTGATGAGCGGACGGGGATACATCCCGTGGAATAGGCTAATAAAATTAAACGCTTCAATGCAAACAGCTGGAAACAGTATTGAACTGAAATACAAATCAACTCAGCAATGTTCGTCCAGCAGGTGGTGTGTTCGCCACTCTCGTTCCCAGTCTTGATTCGTCCCTACGGCGAGATGGAAACGAGGTTGGTTAAACGTTGTAAATTATATATCAACTAGAAAATTGAAATTCGTTATCACTCCGGAAAGGTTTGGTGACTTATTCGTTTTGTGGGTTTTGGTTTTCAGTTTTATAGAACGACGCCCTGGGGCCTTCGCTGTTTCGAATCTAAGTCGGAACTTTCGCCGTAAATTCGATTCGCAAACTCTCATCAAAAGGAAGATTAACATAAAGATGTGACAGATAAAAGAAATTAACGACGTGTGATGGGCAGTTTGAAGTGTTACCTTAAATCCTTCAGGACCTTGTAACATTTAAATTATTTTTGTCATTTTAAAGCAATCACAAAGCTAGAAGAGGTCAATTAAAAGATTTGACACTTTAAGGTGTGCACTGCCCTGTCCACTGCCCTCGCTTGTTTTAATTGAGGTCAAGTTACGAAAAGTAGTGACCGTATGCTGAGTCTTTATTAAACTAACCACTGCAGCGTGTTACACCTGGTAACAGCACTTGACGTTTTTTTCTTTCTAGATTGATTTTTGTTATAAAAACTGTCGTGACTTGGGAACATGTGTTTGCCTACTAATTGTGCGAGTATACGTCATCATATGCAAAAACACTTGAAATGTGCTGTTTCACCTCGCTAAAGTGGGCGTTTAATTTTTTTTATAAAGCGATCTTTACTTTTCAAATGAAAGGAATACTTAAGAATGTTGCAATCGAAGCCGGCTTCGGTTGCAATGTAATGAAACGTGACCTTGGTTTATTAGGATTGTTTAATTTTGGCAGTAACGATAAAATGAGTTTTCATTAAGCATGATATTTTCCTTTACTTGGCTTTTGCACACTTGGCCGTCTTATCAGCTGCTACCGTCGTTTTGTTCAGAAAAGTAAACATTTCTTATTTCAATTTCCTTGACAATAACAAGTCAGGTAATGTGAAACTTAAAACTGACAACGCGGGAAAAATTGACATGCAAATGCGCTTCTTTCACCATAGAGGTTTGAGCCTCCTAAAGATCCCATACCATGTACGGTTTTACAAAAGACACTAAAAAACCTAATAGTTGGGAATTTGAGAGATAAACTTCTAATTACTGTGCTAGCTTGGCAAGTTCTACATCTTCTCCGTGGTTTTACGTAAAAGTGCTACACCGAGGGTGAAAATCATCGTATTTGATTCAGATCGAGAGAGCAAATGGTAAATACTTCAATATTTCTAAATATGACCTAGGCGAGGGCGGCTAGGTCACCATGCTATTCACCATGCGAGCGGGCCCTGCTTTCCCTTTTTCACTGACAGACTATTTAGAAATTTTTTACATCGTAGGCAGTTGTAAAATTTGGCTTTGAATCGGAGTCCGAGGTAGAGTGGTATCCTACGAAGCTTAACGCTTCTGTTAAATAGTCTTATGGACAGTACGTATTTCTTTAAGCGACTTTTACACTGAACAGAGTTGTTCTACTTTTCTAACCAAAACCATAAGTAATCGACAAGTTTCCCGAAATTTGAATAAACCGTCTTACTCTACAAAAGAAAGTGACCAACGAAAACCTTAAAAATAATACAACAGCGTGCCGTCATTACAAAAATAATACAAAGGAGACATGTAATTTCTTCGCAAAACTCGCCAATAAATTTAATATTTGGTAATTGTTTTAAGGTACGTGCCTTATCAAATAATTATGAACATCAGATGTTCCTTTAGCTGTTCTTTCATGACTTCGCAATAATTTGAATAAGACAATGTTATCAAACACCATCAATGCAATGATTGACGTACAATTTAGGACGGAAACCTTTCAACTGCATGCGGTGATTATTTCATAATGTATGTGCTAATAACTCCAAGTTTCATTGCAAACGCTAGCTCATTTAAAAAAAGATAGAAAAAAATATTAGTTTTACCTATATTGTTTGTTCACAAAAAAGAAACTTTTCCTTAAAGAATCAAACAAGGATTGTTTGAATTACTTGTATTTAAACTACATATATCAACCTAATGACTTCTTCAATTTTAACGCGTCACTTTTCTTTTACATATGGAAACTCAAACACGCCCTGGCCTCGAAGACTTTATTTGTTAAATGTTCACTACATACATGACAAACTTTAGTCACAACTTATTAACATTTACACTACATCATGACAGATAACAGAATAAGAAGAATGTTTAGTACAGAAGGATAACCTCCAAAAGCGCCCAAGCACCTTGCAAAAAACCTTATAACATATATATATATAACACATGCAGAAATTTAAAAAAAAAAACAATGCAAAAAAAAAAAAAAATAGAAGGATCAGTAAAACTAAAAAGTCTCATGTGCTAAAAAAAAAATCGATGTGTGCATTGTGTAACATATATGTAAAACATATGCAGAAATTTAAAAGAAAAATGCAAATAATATATTTAAAAAACTTAAAAGGCTCAGTAAAACTAAGTAGTCTCGTGCTGAAAAAATCAATGTGTGCATGAACTTGTGAAATAACTGGTTCCACAAGGATGTTGCTTATATCTGAAAAATTTTATGATATCCGAGTTAGTTATCGGCAATATGAAATTAAAAATAATTTTATTCATGTTAATTTACAGTTTTTGAAAATAAAGTACTCAGTTCCATTATGATTATCACTTGTTATTAATAATAAAGGAAGAACAACGACTGGGTGGTCAGTTAATCAGCGCACGTTTAATAACTTTAATTGCTTAATTTACGTCATCCTGTAGACTGATAACAATAGTCACTTCTTTACATTTTAATTATCTTTTTCATGTTGTATTGCACGCTCAGTAATATTTCACAATCACTATAATTTGATGTCAAATTTGATATAATTGCAATTGGATTAAAATTTGTTTTAAACCAGGGTTATATTACCATTGGTTAGTTTTGATTGGTTTAAATGGATTTTTAATTTTCGAAGCAATGTTGCTGCCGGATATGCAATATATTTGATTATCACTTTACCTTATTCAGACATCACGGGTAAAGTTTTAGAACTTTCCTCCGCACTGTTTCCAGCTTACATGTACCTATACAATTGGTGCACCCGAATTTACTCACAAGGTAGTTTGAAACGTTTATTTCCTTAACTTCTCTATTTTTCACATGGTGGTGGTCTTCTTCTATTAATCATTTTAAGAATTTAAATAGTTATGGCCCCCGTGCTATCTCTGTTGCTGCGCCGTTGCTTTGGAACAGTCTTTAACATGTTAGGGATGCAGAATTGCTAGACATTTTTAAAAGACAGCTGAAAACAGGTCTTTTTAAGCGTGCTTTTTTAAATTTATAATGTAATGGTAGCTGTTTATTTTAGTTTATCTTTTAGCCGCTCTTTACTTCTTTTCGATGAATATTAGGATTTTTTAGCTTCTTTGATGTTTAATTGCAAATTTTTAATTTTAACCCTGTAAATAGCGCCTTTGGACACTTGGGAAAGGGGGCTTTAGAAAACGTATTATTATTAATAATAAAGTATTTTTCGTTTTTCTCACGACGTAGTGTCACTTGTGATGTAGATCGCGACGTTTCGACTGCACACTGCTAGTCTTCATCAGGCGATAAGGTCGACTGGTTGTGCGTGAACTTATAAAGCACGCTGCTGCGCTGTGATTGGGTGGTTATTATTATTATTATTATTATTATTATTATTATTTTATTATTATTATTATTATTATTATTATGCTCATTTAGGATAGTCTCCTATTTGCCTCTCCTGTCTGCCTTTACGTTAATAGAATTTATTCTTTTATGAGGAGCAAGATGTTAAGGGTCTCTGATGATATTTATGTTCATAATACTATTACATTTTTTGTAGGAAGTGATGCACATGGTGTACAATCGAGATTTAAGCCAAAGATTGTTCTTTGCAGCCGTCGCCATCTTTTCTTTCACGGGAAACCTTTTCTTCATTGTGCTTATTGTGCGCAATAGAAAGTTGATGAAAAATGCGTATCATGTTATATTACTTAGCTTGGCTATAACTGATATGATGACAGGTAAGGAAACTAAAAATACTGCTTTTATCTCAGTTCTAACTGTAAAGATGTTAACGTGATCAACTTTTACATTTGTTAGCTTAAAACAAGAAAGCTTCTTAGCAATTTCAAGCCCCTTGTTGTATTAGATGTGACACTGACCTTATTATCCTTACTGTCAATTTTTTATATCTCTGAACGTAACAGTTTAACGGTGAAAGGTTAACACAAGCGACCCTTACACACACATCACACACAAAAAAGGGAAAAAAAACAAAGTCCTACATAAAACCTCCAGCCCCCGGATAATCCGAGTTAGTTGATTTTCTTTGCATCGTATACACCTTTCTTTTAATGCTGTAATATCTCATAGTTGAGGGACTACCACATTGTAATTTTAGGAGGCACTGGAACTGAATACAAAATGAAAAATAAAAATCTTAAGAATTATGGATTGTCTTCAGTTTTTATGTAATGGCCCTTTTGATGAGGAAACTGACTGAACATTTAAGTGTATTGTTAAACAGTTTTAATTTTCAGTAAAATGTTTTATCCAATATGCAAACTTAATTTCTAAGGATACGTATTTTGCAGTTACTGACATGAGTTATTCTTTCTCAGGAATGTTTCTTCTCTTAACACCTGTTTACATCATTGGAGAACAACCAGCATTGGCAGGCGAGAATTTCGGATCCGCAATCTTTTGTTACATAGTGGCAAATCAATTTCTTGTCTTCACGTTTGGAATTGTCTCCTTGTATACCGTCACGCTACTTGCAGTGGAGCGTTGGTTTGCAGTTTTCCGTCCCTTAAGATATCGAACAGCATTTAGACCACACAGAGTGCAAAAGTATCTGATAACTGTTTGGATAATTTCCTTTGTTGCGAACAGTACGCACATCATAGAGACCAAGTATTTCCTTCACAGTGGAAACACAACTAAACGGTGTGTGTTTAATAACCGATTTGCCGGCAATGAAGCTAGAGCTGCCATAGGAGTTGTGGAGATCTGTATCAAGTTCTTGATACCAGCGGGAATTCTCCTGATCACGTTCACCCGTCTCTATCATTTCATGAAAGGTTCAGCTGTCCTTACAACAACTCGTCGTAGTAGCTATGTCGCTCTTACACGGGTCACACACATGGCTGCCATAACAGCGTTAGTTATGGTACTTTGTTGGTTTCCTAACCAGCTTTTCTATTTACTGTTTAAGCTCAACGTTGTACAACTGAACACTCCATGGCACAGAGTAACAGTCATTTTGTGCATGTTTAACTCATGCTTAAATCCTTGCATATTTCTTTTGAGTAACAAAATCTACAGAAAAAAAGCAAAAGAACTGCTCCCAAGTTGCAGTGAAATTTTAAAGAAAGATGAGATATCATTAAAGGAACCAAAACGCGTGACCCAGTCTGCAGTGTGCGTCAAATTTACCAAGGGTAACTCTCTAGAAGGGGACAAGGTGCAGATATTTCAACATGCGTTAAACTCTTCATTGGCTATGCATAGCCATGACCTGGGCTAAAGAAAATTGTTTAAGTATATATTATATGTTTAATTTATTTTAAAGACCACAACAATTTGTTTAATATATTACTTGGTGTTTAAATTAATATAATTATTTCACTGTATACATTTCTAATATTAGTCAATAGTCAGCCCTAAGTAAGTTTGAATTGTAATACTTGTTAGTTAATTCACAACCCCAGAAGCATGTTGTGCTTCAATACCGATCGTGTTGAAACAATGGATCTTATTATCATCATCATCATTAACATCATCATCGTCGTCATCATCATCATAATCATCATCATCATCTTTTGTATGAAGAATGTAGAGAATGGCTTATTAGTCAGTCCAATGATATAAATACGTACGAAACTAAACAATACGTTGTCACTTACATTTCTATCGGTATAATATGTATATAAGATGACTTTTAAAATATATGATTTGAATAAACATGACAGTCCACTTTGCACCGTCTATTTTTATTGTTGTTCTGCCAAAATATAACAATTACAAGTGTTTTTTCTGCCCCAAGGATGGGCAGTATCTGAATTCTCTTTACAACATCTATTACATTCAAATTAATATAATAATTGCAGTCTAAGGGCTGACATAAAAATGCTTGACAACTGATTTGAGGAATTTCTAGCTGGAAGCAGAAGGTTTTCAAGTTTCCATTTATGTAGTGATTAAGACGCTAAATTTCAGGACATAACTAATGTATGGTGATAAGAACTAGTAGGTATATAAGCAAAGAGAATCGCGCGCTTAAGTTATAGCTTGCTCTATACGTGTGTAACGCATTCATTGGCGGATTCATCGCGTTTGTTGGTGTTCTTATCTGGTATTCCAGTCACTGAGACCTTCTTGTTCCTGTCTTCTTGATTCTCTGGTTTTGTCTGAGGACACTCACGTGCAAATACGGATGCTTCTGGATGTACCTCCGTCTTACTAAGCCTTGCATCATGCCTAATTCTGGTAGCTCTCAGCTCCTTTGCTGTAATGTCTGTCATTTCAGGTGCAACTTCAACTCTCTTCCAAAAACATATAATTTTTGTGAACTTTTTCCTGGTAGCTCCGTAAATCCAAGGATTTATACAGGAATTAAACATGGCTAAGACAACTGTCACGTGATGCAGAGGTGTATCAAACTGAGTGACGTTGAACTTTGTCAAGACGTAAACAAACTGATTTGGAATCCAACATAGTGCCAAGAAAAATCCTGTTACAGCGCACATGCGCAAAAGGCTGTTGAAGGAGTTTGGGCGGCTGCTCTTGGCGAGACGATAACGTGACCTGCGCATAACGCGGTACAAGTGAAAAAATGTGATCATGGAAATAGAAAGTGGGATTAAAAAAGTGAAGGCCACGTGAAAAACTGTATATATTTGAGACGTGGACTTGTTTTTAATCAGCGTTACCCGGGCACAAGAGGGAGTTCCGTCCTTTATTACCAGTTTCTTCGCGATTAATGCTTGCCAGTTTAGAGCACAACAAACCATAGCAACACCTGTAATGTATACAATGACTTTCCACCTCTTGAATGTAGACTTGTACTTGACGGGCCTTGTGATTGCATACCAGCGGTTTATTGCTAATAGCATCACTATGGCAATAGAGATCTTACTAAAAGTGAAGACAAAATACTGGGAACTAAGTATATGGCAGAAAACCTCTCCTGCCAAGTTCTCTGGGACGGGAAAGTTTTCGTCTCCTATGACAAAGGCTGGAGTTATGGCCAATACAATCCCTGTGGAGATAAAAAAAATGTTCTTTTCAATCACTTGTCGTTAAAAGGTTGTCGTAAAAAGTTCTTGTCTTAGTTCGTAATTAATTTAAAAGTGTGCCTGAGGAATCAGGCAACGCCTGATAAATGTATTTGCCTTGTAGGTTTTTATTCCTATTTTTCTTGTCATTTTTTTTTTCATTTTGTTTGCCTTATGACGAAACGTGTGTGTTATACTTTTTGTACCGTTTACTGAGAGCGCATTTGAGCTTTTAAAAAGACGACATACACGAAAATTGTAATTGCGTAATACTTTTACACATCACGTTCAGCCTTTACAAAACAAGTTGCTTTACTGTATGATTACGTATCACTTTTCGTCATTTTATATGGGTATAGTGCTGTCACTATAGTGCCACTGATTTCGCGTACATAGCAAATTTGACAATACAGAACGAAAAAACTCTCTGTTTTTTTAATACTATTATTATTTACCATACTTGGCGACAAACTCTAGACAGGTGTTTCGCTTCTTCCGGATATTGCTTTTACGAAAATTGAAAACTTAAAAACCCATGTGATCTATTGTTAATGTCTCCCTCGATAAGCGCAAAAATAATGATCACACACGTAAAATTATACACTGAAACGACAATAAAAATTAAACAAGTCTTCTTTTTAGGGTGAATTCGGAGAATAATAATGAACGACATGCCTTTAAATGTCCAGAGTAGCAGTGAGTTTCAACTTGGCAGTATCAAAAAATACTTCTTCCAATCACAATCACCATATTAACAAAAACAAAATCGGAACATTTTAAATGACGGATCTCTGTTTCACAAACTGAAATGAATAAAGTTAATTACTTTTTTAAAACAGAATTTTGACAACAATGAAATTAAAAATTTTGGTTCAGTAAATATGGTGCAACTCTGAGAAAACAAGGCTTTTTTGTTATATCCACTGAATATTTGCGACTAAGACAAAAATAAATATTGCATTCCTGAAAAAAAAAAATAGAAAAAGTAAGATACGTTTGTTCACTTCTTTGGTCGACAGAGCTTCAGTGTTTGCTTCATTCAAGTGAAGCTTTAGTAAATTTGTGATTGTTACTAAAACTGGTCCTTAAAAGATGGTCCTCGATGTAATAGTTTTTTTTTTTTCAATATTGCCTTTATATTGTAATGTGCTCAGCTATATTTCGTCCTTCCGTTCAGTGTTGCTTTTATCACATGTTCCTTACCTGTGAACATATCAGTGAAGGCCAGAGAGAGAATCAACAAATTATACGAGTTCTTTAACATGGTCCGACTTCGGAGAATGACGGCACAAACCAATCCATTGCCTAAAAACGCCAGGGCAGCGATAGCTCCAAATGTTACCCTTAAAGTGGTTCGTGAAAAGGCAATACGGGTTTTGTTCCCTGCTGATTCTGTGTCGTTCATGGCTTCTTGGTGGTGTTAAGTAACAGATGTTATCTACCAAAGGGAAGAAAGCATATAATTCCGTCAAGACAACGTCCAGTAATTACGTGTGTGACAAATAAGTCTTACAATTTTTTAATTTTCTGTTCAGAGTAACAGCCACTCAGTTTCTTTGCATGATTCTTGGGCTGTACTTGTCAAATGTCCGTCAAGTTTGTAAGATAAAATAGAATAGGCCCGGTATAAAGCGCAGAACAATTTATGGATTTGTTGACAATTTTAGACCTAAAACAAATATTGCGAATGATTAAGAATTCCAATTTACTTTTACTTTTTACATTAATGCTGAAGCAGAGTCAAGACGTCTTTAACGAGGAGGTTGAAAAGATCAACACAATCTCGGTTTGACTAATTTTCCAGTATTGTTTGTAAAGCAAATGTGATTCCCGGTTCATAAGCCGATAAAGGTGCCTGTTTGACTGAATTAAGTATAACAAAAATGTTAACAAGTTGAATACCCGAAAAGCAAAGGTTGTAAAGATGTCATATAATTTTGCCGAAGAAACAGTAGAACGAATGTTAATTACCAGACAAGTTGGGAGTGAGAATCTTCTAAGAGTGGATCTGAATCACAGACTTCAGTGCGTGGTGGCTCCTACTAAGATATTTATGAGCAAAGCGATAATGCGTTTTAGACGTTTGAATATCGATTAACAGCAATAAGACAGATTGGAAAATGTTTATTTAAAGACTAATTGATATATATTATTTCGCTGTGGGATTACGGTACACTAGTGAATACGTTTTCTGTTTTGCTCTGCTTTTGTTTGAAACACAAATGAAAGCTGGTACTTCCAATCTATTTATAAAGAACACAAAATAGATGGGTGGAAAATGTTTAAGATGGAATCCGCCAGGACTTTGAGTAGTTATTGGACAAAATTATGTACCAAAATTATTTACACTTTATTGCAAGCTTTTTTGTTACTGCTTCCAATATCTTACTCTCCAAAAGAAATCTTTTCTAACAACAGCAAACATCGAAAACCAATTTCGAAGTTCCACTGATTTCCACTGAATCGCTTAAAAAACGTGAGTTTTTGCCTTTAGTTTGTGAACTTTGAATTTCATTTTCTCAGACTCTGATAAGAAATTGTTGTACCAAAGTTGTTTGCACCTTATTGCAACTTTTTGTGTTACTGCTTTAAATATCTTATCAAAAGAAATCTTTTCTAACAACACCAAACATCGGAAACAAATTTCGAAGTTCCACTAAATTCCCCTGAATCGCTTAAAAGACGATTTTACCAAATGGCTACACGTGAGATTTTGCCTATAGCTTGTGAACATTGAAACTAATTTTTTCAGACTATGATTAGAAATTGTTATTGGTGTTGTGAGATATAATTACTTAGATCTTTACCTTTTATTAAGGATAGGAAATAACGCAGTAGGATTTAAATTATTCTGGTACTCGATTTTTGTCTAACTTGAAAAAATATTACTCGTCCTCTTGGTGGATCCCGTCTTACAATTATTCTAAACTGTTCGTTAGCTGTATCGTGGATGATATTCGGTCTTGTGTTTTGTATTTTATGGATAAGCGGTGGGGTAAATGTTTTCTCACTCGGATTGGGATTGACGTTCGTGTGTTTTTAACTGAGTGAGTTTTGTTCACTGGGCATTTCTTGAACATGCTCCATTGACTTGTGGGTTTTACAAATATGTTTCATACATGTCCCTACTCTGCTCTGCTCTATTTGTGGTTCAAAATGAAAAGGAGGATCTCTGTCTAATTAAATTTTAAGTGGCTTTGTAACGGAAGGTTATGGAGTACAAGGTGATGAAACCGTTGTCGATAAAGAAATAAACTGGGAAATTAAAAGAAATCTGAGAGCGCATTCAAATGCAAACAGTTAACACCGAAGTGGTGATGTATTTTATTTCTTTGGACGTGAGTGGGATTTATGATGATCAATTGTTTAAGCCACTGAGTGTTTGTACATCTGCGAACGCCGGCTAAAATTTCAGAATGCATGCAAGATTTCATGTGTCTTAAATAGAAACAATTGTATAAATGCTTCACTGCACGTAAAATAAAAGCCAGCAGTTGTTTTGATACCAAAGAGTATAAGAGCACAGAAAGCGTTCACTGATAATTTTATGGCACAAATTCGTAGTTTAAATTAGTTCATTTTTATGACATTTATATTTATGTTTGAAACTGCACGTTGTACAAAATAAACCTTCCATTTGCCTGATTGTCGAGGATATTTTTCCCCATTTGTATAAAATTCTAGTACCTTATGTGAGTTCCTAAATAGGTCTTTAGTAAAAATCTTTTTCTTTGACCTTGGTTTAGGAACAATTTGTCAAGTTCAATACTTCAACTTTTTAGTTATCAATAAAACTAATTATTGATCTTTCACTTGTCTTCACGGGAATCCGTATACGTCACCGAGAGAAAGTGCTGCCTGATCGTAAGTTATCAGCTTTAAAAAAGCATTAATGTAATTAAAAAGATCAATCAATTTAAAGGAGAAATGATCCATTTAAATATTAAAAGTTGGAGAAGCTCTGGTTTTTTTTACGTTTGAGCACTATTAAATAAAGTAATCATTTTCGATGAATTTGACGAAGGATTAGGTTAAGCGGAGCATTGACAGCCTTAATGTGATACTTTCCATTTAGAATTATACTAAAGGATGTTAAATGTAATTATTATAATTAAATGTTTTTTAAACCAAGAATAAGGAAGAGAGGCTACAAAGGATTAATCGGAAGCAACTGCAAGTTGTGCTGCTACCAACATATATATTCCGGGTGCACCTCCATTGATTTTTTAAAAATCGTGCTTAAATTGAAATTTTTTTTAAATGATTAATATATGGTCCTATATAGAAGTAAATTTATCAATCAATAATCATAAAAATCCGTGTTATACGGTTTATTTCTAATGTTGCCAATAAATAATATTTCTAGGCTTTTTTACTTGTAGTACCTATAGTCCCAAGAATGACCAGAATCTTATTTCCCTTATTATGATCTTTTTTAATTGTAATCATAAGAATCATGTGTGATACTTTACATAACTAAGGGTCTCAGCAGGCTAGTGAGCTTGCTGTCGATAACTTTTAGTGCTTAATAGAGCTTTTCCACTGGCTACGTAGACACCGAAGCTATCGATAGCTTTTTTGTTAGTTTTTCTCTTAATAAATAGCGTTTGCATGTCACAATGCATGTTTCGACGCTGAACTAGGAAAACAAGCTGTGAAAAGTGGTAAGTTGTCAATAACGAAGTGTTTTTTTAACTGTGTTTTCGTCAACTCCTTTTACACACTGCCTTTTTTAATAACGTTTGGTTTTCGACAATTTAATAGTCGTTCTAAAAAAAAATCTCTATATAGTTGGTTTGTCGAGGCTCAAATCTTAGATTACAAAACCTACAGTACAGCACCTGTATTAGTTCACATTATTATTGTCGAATAATATTATTTACATCACTTACCCTATAACATTTTTATTTACGTATATTACATTTTGAACATTACAGTATTGTTAAAGCAATTTTACAACGGGTAAAAAGATAAGTTAATATAAGTATTGTATAACAAGTCGTGAGTAGTGGACGTATCTTTTTGTAAGCGACGCCTTTCTTGTTTGTTGCAAAAAAGAAAGAAAAAAATAGTTCTGTTAGATTGTTGGGCAAAGAACGCCAAAATATAAGTTTAAAAATGATTACTATCTACAGCTTGAGACAGAAACGGTATTTCGATTGGTGAGTTTTCCAAGTATATGAAATGATGCTCACAGCGAATTTGAACGTGAACCTGATATACGTGTACCTCATATGGTAATAAGAACAAGTCGGTAAAGTTATTAACTATAGATTCCTTCTTGTTATAGGTTGCTCTGTGTTAAGGAGTTATTGACGGTTTCGTGGCGTATGTGAGCAATTTCCTCATCTTCTCGTGGTATTCCAGTCAGTGAAATTTTTCTGTTGCTTTCTCCTTGGGAATTCTCTGGTTTTGCCTGGGAGCCCTCACGTACGAATGATGAGTAGTCCACAAACCTTGATCCTTCCGGTTGTTGCTCCGTTTTACTCAACCGTCCATCGTGACTACTTCTGGTACCTCTTTCCTTTGCTGTTATGTCTGTCTCTTCAGGCGCCACTTCCACTTTCCTCCAGAAACAGAGAATTCTTGTAAATTTTTTCCTGTAATTGCGGTTGGTAGCTCCGTAAATCCAAGGATTCACACAAGAATTGAACATGGCTAAGACAACTGTGGCGTGATGCAGAGGTGTATCCAACTGGGTGATGCTGAACTTTGACAGGACGTAGACAAACTGGTTTGGAATCCAACATAGTGCCAAGAACAAACCTGTTATAGCGCACATGCGCAAAAGGCTGTTGAAAGATTTAGTGCTGTTGCTCCTGGCGAGACGATCACGTGACTTGCGCATAACTCGATACAAGTGAAAAAATGTGATCATGGAAATAAACAGTGGGATAAAAAATGTGAATGCTACGTAAACGACGGTAATAATTTGAGACGTTAACTTGTTTTCAATCAGCGTTATCCAGACACAAGACTGGACTCCGTCTACCATGACAAGTTTCTTTTCAATTAATGCCTGCCAGTTAAGCGCACAGCAAAACATGGAAACGCTTGTAATATACACGATGGCTTTCCACCTCTTGAACGTAGCCTTGTACTTGACAGGCCTTGTAATTGCATACCAGCGGTCTATTGCTAAAAGCATCACTATAGCAACGGAGATCTTGCCGAAGGTAAAGACGAAGTAATGGGAACTAAGTATATGGCAGAAAACCTCTCCAGCAAAGTTTTTTGGGACGGGAAAGTTTTCATCTCCTATGACAAAGGCTGGAGTAATGGCCAATATAAATCCTGCGGAGACCAACAAAAAAAATGAGTTTGAGATTTCTTAAACAATATGTAGTAAATATATTCAGCTCTTCGCCCATTGCTTCTTGCATCAATGTTTTGTGTAATCCGCGCACATTCTTTTCTGTTCATTTTTCTCTTCGACACTTTCCAATTACATAATCATAATTCTTTCACATGTTTTCGCGTGGTCGTTTGCCTTTGTTTTGTTTCGTTCTGTATAGCTTTAATAACTTTGTACGGACTGTGTATCTCAATGTTATGAGTTGAGTGTAACTCAGAATTGATTGGAGCTTTTGTAAGCCTAGCCCAAATAAGCGCCAGTACTTTGCAATTAGATTGCCTTGCAAAGACGAGATGTACGACCAACAAATGCAACACATCAACGCTTAACCGTTGCGAGACAAGTTACTTGAAAAACTGCCTTTCGTAAGATCGTTTTGCTTTTCATAACTTCGCTTCAATCTGTTGAAATCTGATATTTCTCGCTCATAAAAAGTCAGCCTGAGCGACCTCAAAAGTTTTCATTTGAATGTCCATGGTAACACCGAAAATGCTAAAGAGACAATAGGTCCGATGTGTTTTTCTTTTGCTTTAATGGCAGAAAATTCTAAACATGTACAATCAATTAAAAGTTAAAATTAATTTGAACTTGTAATATCTTCCTCTGTAACTAAGCGTACATGAAAATTTCACAGAGGGAAATTACGCACGCCATAAAAGCCTTGTAACAGGTGTATTTTAGGATGAATTCAAGAATGGCATGTTTTAATGACTTATCCAAGAAGAACATGCTTGTAAGCTATCATCTGTAGGTTTTACTGTACTGACGGTACAGTAAATCGCAGGTGTCCCAGGATATTTTCTGCTTATGTTTCAAGGCGGTCACAAGGAGGCACAACGTATTGATGCTATAACCGTCAATATTAATCAAATCGAAAGGCCGTCAGCAAGTTTTAAATACTGGTTCACTTTTCCAAAAAAAACGTAAATGAAAAAAGTTAATTAGCTTTGTAAAAAGCTATGACATCCATGAAATTAAAAATTGTGGCCATAAAAAGTCTCCCTAAAGCTTTAGCTTAATCAACATGAATATTTTTTATATAGCGCAAATTGAATATAAAAGTTTTCGTTATATCTAATATTTGTAACTCAGATAAGAATAATTTTGTTCACGTGGAAAAAGGCCTATTTTTAATTGCTATTTTTAATTGAGTGAAGTTATAACAAATTTGCATTTTAACCAAACACTTTGTTCGTTCTAAGATGGCTTCCGTCGTAATATATCACGGAGTTCGCTACAAATATGTGAAAACGCCAAGTCAGTGTTTTTAAATTTGTAAGTGGCAGGTTCTGTAAAACTTGTTTCTATTGTGTCCAGAAGCTCCCGGTTTCTCACATTGGATTTCTTTTGTACTGAGTTCAGTGTTTTTTTTTTGTCTTTTTTTGACAAAAAGCGTAACGTTTGTAACCTACCTGTAAACATATCAGTGAAGGCCAGCGAGAGAATCATCAAATTGTATGAGTTCTTCAACATGGTCCGACTTCGGAGAATAACAGCACAAACCAAACCATTGCCTAAAAGCGCCAGTGCAGCGATAACTCCAAATGTTACCCTTAGAGGGGTTCGAGAGTGGTCGATATTGGTTTTATTGTCTGCTGGCTCTGTATCGTTCATGGAAAGCGTCATGGCTTTTTAGCACTAGTTTAGTAACAGGTATTATCTAGGAAAGAAGACAAACTTGAGATGAATACAATGGCGAATTAGGATTACGGTCGGTTTCAGATACACAATTTAATATCTTATTGTCATCGGTCTAGTTACTTACCTGATACCAACTTAACTTTGTTATTTTTTAATTGTTAAGAAGCCTTTGGAATTAGACATAAACTAATTTAAAATTGTCTGCACCAGCTGCGGCTGAGACTGGCACTCCCGTATTGGAATGGTCAATCACTATCACACAATACGCTGCAGCGCAATGTGCAGGCGTTGACTCTGGGCAGGCAGAGCACATCATCACTGTCCTTCGGGATAGAGCTCTGCCAACAACAAATACTAAGCCTTCTTAATCTGTTGATGTATAAATCATATTTGCTCCTCAAACAAAATTGGAAAAAAAAGTTGATTGTGGCATCCCAAAATTTACAACTAACCAAAAACTTTACTCTCGAGATTTTATCATTTACATAAAAGAAAAATGTAATTAGAATTGTGTACTATTCGCAATGAAATTTTTGTCTTAGGGCTATCAGTTTTCGATAAAAAAAAGTCGATCGGTTTTTACCTTATCTGGAATATTCTATTTTTACCTTATCAGCTTGAGGGACGTAACAAGTACAGTCGCTGATAAAAGAAACGCAAGTGGCATAAGGAGGCAGCCTACCGTACGAAGATGAGTTGGAAAGTAAGTATTGCTTTATCAACCCCACGCAAAGTGTAGTTGGCGTCTCCAAAGTTTCCCTTTATTAGTCCTTTTTTACGTTTTCATTTCTGTTTTAATTATAGTTTATAAAATTATGGTTCTAAAATATGCGCTCCGATTGGTTGGCTAGGCGTTTTGTATAAAGCTATTTAAACACGGCTGACTCCACATTAAAATTCTCGTCTCTATTTTACACCCGAAAAAGAATATTGAAACTTCATGTTTACTTAGCTCGCTGTAAACACTGGGAGGCACGAACAACAAACCTCGTCTTTAGTTATAATTCACAGAAAAATAATACCTCTTCCCAACTTACGTGAATTCTACGTAAACGCAAGCGTTCACATTCAGTACTGTTGCGCTGTAAAGCTACTGGTCCTACTGAATTACTTCGACAATAATAATTTTCAAAGCAGAGGCATACTAAATTTTCTCAGCAACAAACTAATTGATATCTCGAGATATCGAATGACTTTGCTAATTTTCTTCTCTTTAAACTTCAGTAATAAAACAATTTCAGACCTGCCAACATTCTATTAAAAGCAGCAGTGTGATTGAAACTCTCATGTAACATAACACCTTTTGCGTAGAATTTATGTTTCGTGTAGAATAACCCACAAGAAATATGATTTGTCTTGTAGAAAAAATACTTACTTTAACGTTCCAACTTGACGATGTCCTCGTTTCAAAACTGAAATTCAGCTGATATTTCTATGAATACTCTTTGCTTGCTCAGTTCAATCACGGTAATACCACCGAAACGGATTCGCTTTTCTTAATCTTACAGCGCTTCTAGCAATACTTGAACACACTGAAGCACTTATATAGCAATTCGGCGGTAAATGTGTTTATCCTTAAGTTCGTGCCGTGCTCTTTAAGTTTGTAATTTAAGGAGTCGGTGAACGGATGCGGAAATGGGATTTCTGCCTCAAGAATTAATAACAAACGTCAGAATAATAATTGAGTGCACTTGTAAAATGCTTAAAGCTAATCAAGATTGTTTTCTTGTACTGACAAAATAGCAAAACAGTTTTCCACTTGATATGACTTTTAATGGATTAAAGATTGATCCTGACATTGTCTACCAAATTGCAAAAATAGATATGATAAGACTCAAAAAACAACCTTCAAGTTATCATTCACTAAGGTGGACAAAATCGATGTTGACTTGTATATTTCTACGGTACATTGATAAAAACTCAGCGTTTATGGTTTTCACTGCTAACATTTTTCTTTACTTTTTCTTTCGTCGATACTTTCGGAGATGCTTCAATGCTGACAATTTCCAAGTCTATACGTTTGAAAATTTATTTTTATATTAAAATTGCAATTTTTCTCAAACGTACCGATATATGAGCGGCATTTTTGGCTGTCTTACCGCATATTATCAAAACACACGGTCGTCTTCAAAACTTCCTATCATAACTTTTGAATTGTAAAATCAAATTTTAGGTCATTCTACAAACTACGTAAGTGAGTCCTTTGTAGTTATTTTACCATAAATACGACAACAGTTTCCAAACAGATTTAGGATGTAACTGATGAAAGCGACACTATTAATCATTAATCGGTCTCATTGCTGTTCCAAAACCTCGTTAAATTTTTTTATTTTAGCGATTAAGCCGACTTCTTCGTATTAAACTGTCTTCATTTCCCGTTTAAAAACATGATTAATTTTGTCTTAAGCTGATTCGTTTCTTCTATTTTAGGTTTTTTGTAATCCGGTATGCGGCTTAAGAAAGGAAGTGCATTAAATTTTGAGGTAGGTTAACATAATTAGTTAACCTCTCGATAAAACTATAAGTAATACCTTTATCGGAAGCAAGTAATTACAGATAGTGGGGTTATTGAAGTCTCCAGCGAAACTTTTGATGTAGATTACGATGATGCTGATAACATATGCTCGTTTAATTCTCTATTCCGACGAAAAAGGAAAAAGTTACAAAAACTTTAAAATAGTGATCGATAATTTGTATTTTTTTACTACGAATGTTCTCCATTAACAACTTGCTGTTATAGGCGTACAAAGATTCGTGTATATGCACGAAGCGAAATGCGAAGGAAATGGACCATTAATTAAAACACAAAATATGACAATCATTTTGAATTATAGAGGTACTACAGATATGAAGTTTATATGAGTCTTTTTCAATTCTCTTCAATAAATAACCTTCTTAAAAGAAGGTTGCCGATTTAAGTTCAGCTTAATTTAATTAATAACTTCTATTTTCGTAACATTTTGTTTTGAGAGTTTGCGCCCACATTTTATCAAGTTGTCTTTAAATCCATTCTACATATATCCTAAATGCGTTGCATCGCTATCGTGGAGATCATTGGTTCAGAATATGAACAAACCCACCAAACAAGCATCCGTACCTGGCAACGCGATACAGTTTAGATACTAGGCTAGGCTTGCGATAGTGCTATCAATTGTAGAGTGCTTGCTAAACTATTTTATTATTCGTGGTAAAACTTTGCACAGAGTTATCTTAAAATGGTCAACGATTGTGAAATGACGTACTTTTACATTTTCATAAGTTATCTATGTTCATAAGTTATTTATGTATTTATTTCTTGAGTCTGTTTCCCACGCATGTGAATTCTACGCTTCTACGCACAAGCAAGTTGCACCTTTCTGTCCACTGTTTGTCACTGACTGCATCCATTTAAATGATAATTATTCATTCATTCATTCGTTCATTCATTCTTTCATTTCTTTCTTTCTTTCTTTCTTTATTGTTTTATTAATATCTATTTTTTAACGTGCTTGAAGGTTTTAAAATGACATATTATTGACATATTATTTTCCACGTTAGATCAAGTTTTGTCTGTTTAGGCCTCCTACAGTGGTGGAAAATTGCTCTGGGAATATTTTTTAAATAATTTTTTAAAAAGAGAGGCCGAGGAGGCAAGGTTTTCCTCGGTTATTGCCTGTCAAGATATCTGTTATTTATTTATTTATTTATTTATTTATTTATTTATTTATTTATTTATTTATTTATTTAAAGTGTTTCATTCATTTATTGAAATAAAGTCACACCTGAAGCCTTCGTGCATAACCATTGGGCCACCATTGGGGCAACAGCCCATCAAAATATCAGGTGATCAATAAAAAGTGTTTTATTGAATGTAAGTGTCAATATATGACCATGTGATCTAAAAACTTGAGAGCAATTGCCACGTTAATATTGATATTGATAAGTATATTGATATTGATATCGATCGTTGTCAAATAAAAAGGTTCTTACTTGCGTTTCAGCAACCGTGCAATCTTTTGGCAGAAGCTTCTATGTTTATGAGCTAAATAAATTGGAGGCATGTTTAACGAAGCGGCTTTTAATACATGACGTTTAAACGTTTGCGTGAATGTAGTATAACCATTAGATAAGACGTAGATAAAAACAAATGGGAAATTATTAGTAATTTTAGGTTTTTTTTAAATTATGTATTAATCAGATACGACACACAAAGACGTTTATATAAAATGCAATCGAATCACAATCTTAATTCTTACTTGCCCCCAGTCGTCTTTAATTTTGTGAGCAAATTATAAGATGCGGACCCCTACTTCTTAAAATTTTCTTCCAAGGGACGACTGGTTATCCGAACAAGTCATCTGACTAGCAATTAACGCTTAGAAAGTTGGTTGATAATTAAGTAAATAATATCAGAAACATTAAGGACATCAGACTTCGTGCTCCGAAGAACGTGTCACAGCTATCAAATGTGGCGGTTATATTGATGGCTTCGACGGAAATCAAATTTAAGACAAACAGGTCACAATAAGAAGCAATATATTTTGTTTTATAATCGACACTCTACGATCACCGTAGGAAATGAAACTCATAGAAATTTGAAAGAAAATATATTTTGTAGGTAAATAAAAAGAAGGTCAATATGTCTAAAAGTAAAAAACTTTTGATGCGTGCATGAGTGACTAAAAACAAGTGTGATTTTCATAATAAAATCCACAACCTTGGTGGGGAATGTATAATAAATGACATGAATTATAAATTTATATCAATAATTCAACTGATGTTTTACGTGGGTAAATAATAAACGCTTTATTGGAGACTTTCTGAAGAGCAATACCTGATGGGATATATTGTAAACAACTGAAAATAACTTGATTGCATAATTATTTATAAAAGGCAACAGGCGCAAACAAGCAGATTCACCTGTGCACCATTGATCTAGCGGTTTGATGCAGAGCCGCCAGCCTTTTTTTACTCTGGAAAGACAACGTGTAAAGGAGCTTTTTTTGAATGCACTAAAATGAGTGTAGGTCTCAGAGTTGTATTTGGTTTCATAGGATCACTTGCCATCATCAACAACACCCTTTTGCTGGTAGTTATTATCCAGAACAGGTCTATGCTGAAGACGCCATACAACACATTGGTGTTAAGCTTGGCCATCACTGACTTAATTTCAGGTTGGTGCAAGGGTTTGCTTTCATCTCTGTCTGAACAAACAACATCCGTAAGATATTAGCGGTTCTGTAAAAGTTGTGTTGATCGGCGAGCTGCTACAGTTTTCAGATACTTTTTACAATTAGAAAGGAGGAGATTCAATGATAACACTTTTATATTAGCTTTAAATGCATAAGTTTCTTGGAGAGAGTCAGGTTCAATAACAGCCTCCCAATTTTATAAAAAAAACCTAGCGACATATACAGGGCTTTTGACAACAATATTAGAAAAGAAAAGTAAAAGTTTGTTTACATTTGTGATCAAAACAATTTTTTATTTCTCTAAAAACCCTTCTTTTTCACGCTTTTTATTTAAAGTACGTACTTCGTTTATCTTTTAAAAAACCTTTATTTAATACGCTCATATCAAAGTCCTGAGTTGCTACTTCAACTCTTACCGAAATTTCTTTTCGATTCCAAAATCCCATCAATTATTAACGACTGGTGGAGTATCATCGGCTATTCTGTTCTTTTCTTCCATACTTTTGAGCAGAGAAGGGTGCGTATTTCCGATTCTGAATTTAAAAATTAAAGAAGAAATATAATGGAAACTAAAGAAAAACGCTGAATAATAACTATTTATCTTTAATTTTTGTCTGTTGATTTTATCGTATTGGAGAGTGAAGGTATAGCAGACAGTTAAGATTGACATTTGCCAAATGGCAAACATGTCAGAATGCAAAGGGCATGTTTTATTCGGAATGGAACTGTGTAACTGTTTTACGCGTATGATAAATGACCGTCTCTTACAACATAATTTACAAATTAATCGCTTAACCCGAAATTCTCACCGTGGATTTTTATTTTTCATTCCGCAAGTCATGGAAAAAAACACTCCTTGTTTTTAGATTTGGAACGCACGTCTTCCTAACTGGCAGACTGCTTTTGAATTTTTTTTTTTGCGTTAGTTTCGCTAAATCACTTTGTAAGGCATCCAAATTTGAGAGAAACGAAGCAATCCTTCATTTAATTGGAATAGCATTTCTTGCTCTAGGTGATAAATTTTCCATCTAAATGCGGCTTTCTTTAACACCTCGAGATAAATTTGTTTGCTTATACTCGGTGAATTCGATGGGCGGGTCCGTCCAGTGGGAAACATTCCAAGTACCAGCGGTGCACTCTTTACATAAGCCACAGGATATTATTATGTTCACCCATGCAACCTTTCTCAATGGCTCAAGTTCTAATGGCAAAACTTGCTTTAGGCAATATTGAACATGTTAAGCAAACTTGTCAATTTTTTAACAGAAAGCTTTTTTTAACTCATTATTTTATGATACAGCATGGATTAAAAATTAAGCTTAAGAACATCTTGCCCTTTACTGGCCTTTTTTTTTAAAAAAAAGAAGTGAAACATTTTAAATTTCTATTTTACACTTCGCGGGACTACTTTCGCACGGCTCTGTTAAAATTAAATACTTAAATTGTATGGTTATCAGTTATAGGTAAAATTGTTATTAGAACGTTTTTTATCTAAGCCGAACTATCGCAGCGATGAACCTCGAAAGGTTTATTTTTTTTCTTCCCTTAATGTAAGAAAATTTACTCCTTCACAGATGTGTACATATAACTTTTAAACAACAAACAGGTCTTGGTGATATGTAACTTATGTTATAACGACGTTAAGTATTTTTTAGTTTGTTTCAGTTTAATATAACAACGTTAAGTATTTTTTAGTTCGTTTCAGTTTAATCAAGGTTTCTTTTTTAAAACAGGCAACATATCATCTGATATACGCGCTGACAAAAACGTTTTTAAAGCTATTTAGCAACACCGTGGGTGTGCCAAGTATATGATATAAATGTTTTATTAATCTGTCAAGTGCACTTGAGGCATAAAAATTACGCAAAATTTAATTTCTCCAGCTTTGCCGCCGCCACGATCTCAAAGGCTTTTTATATTTCCATAGATACGCTATTATTTGGAGTTTTAAGATATCAACATGGCGGGGGTGACATAATATAGGGGAATTCGAAAGTTTCTATTCGTGATTGCCTCAGGCTTCGTTTACGAAAAGCGCACGTCCATTTGCAAAGTCATGATAATCGCCACGTTAACAACGTCTTATGTGAAACAAATACCGCACAATTCCGGTTATAAGCCTTGGGCTTATACAACTTCATAAGGGTTTTGGGATGGACTAATAATTGGAGCAGGTTATACCCGGGAGGGCTTATAAACGAAACGAGCCACGGGAGTGTTGATCGAAATACGTTTTAAGTTAAAAACGAAAAGCAACATTTAGCCTTGTTCAGTACTGTCATCCGGCAGAGGGGGCTTATATCCGGGGGGCCTTATAATCGGATGAATTTTTTGTTTCCAAGTAGATGGGCCTATAACTGGGGGGAGGGGGCTTATAACCGGAATTTTACGGTATACGATGGTAGCGCGCCGTTATATGACCAAGCTATTATGAAAAAACAATTGATAACAATATAGTAGTAAAACTTATTTTAATATTTTTCACATATATTTTTTAATATGTATTCTTTTCAATTTAAAGGAATTGGTATTTTAGTTACCCCTGTGTACGTAATTGGGTCTGACTCAGTCACAGTTCCGCCCGGAGGTTTTGGCCAGTTTTTCTGCCGAATGATTTTTTCTCAGTACCTCGTGTTTACGCTGGGTATCGTGTCAGTGTACACAGTCACATGCATGGCAATGGACAGATGGCTCGCTGTAGCTCGCCCGACCAAGTACAAAACAATTTTAACGAAGCCGCGAGTTAACATTTGTGTGCTGTGCATCTGGGTGCTGTCGGTTCTTTTGAACACTCCGCACCTGTTTGAAATGAAAGCTACAACCGGCCCAGACAACAAAGCGGAGTGTGAGTGGGTTGTTCTCACCCAAGGAACAACAAGAAGAGTTGTGGCTATTTTGGAATTTTGTGGAAAGTTTTTCCTTCCCCTTCTCACGACTACCGTTACCATGGTAAGTCTCAACAATCACGTCAAGTCGTCACCAGCCCTCTTTCAAACGAATAGAGGCAAGGCAGGGCTGCGTTTACTGCGCATGTGCATGTTAACAGCGATCGTGCTTGGAGTGTGTTGGTTTCCTAACCAATTGTATTATATGTTGTTTAAGTATGACATCACTCAACTGGACACGCCCATGCACCATTTCACTGGGGTGCTGTGCATGTTCAACTCGTGCGTCAATCCTTTGATTTACTGCATCAGTAACAAGACATACCGAAGGCACTTTTCACTTGTCTTGTGTCCATGGTACAGGGTAAGGATTGTGGCAATGGAGCAGACTGGAAGTGATCCTGGAAGCGTGGCAAACGCGCTAAGAATCTCTAAGATGAATGGACCGGCTGCAATAAGCGTTACAAATGCTTAAGCTATCGACATCGATGGACAACAAGACATGACCTTCCAAGAAACAAAAATGGTTATTTTGAAAGTAGTGAGAAACTTTAACTAGCATTTTGTTTGTCAAGTGAGTGGTATATTGAATAGGAGTTCATCAATGTCTGTGACAGTTTTCTTTTTTTTTCTGTACGCAATGGTTTTTTCTTTACATGACAAAATGGGAAGGTATGAAAACGCTGATACATTGTTATGGTAGACGCTATTAAAAGTTCCAGTCCAAAACTTACAATTTTTATGTATTTATAAGAGAATCGCTCGTTCGATCGTGTTCTATCAACGAACACAAAGCAATGGAAGAACCGTTGAGATTCGCGAGTTTCCAGTAGATAACTCTAATGTTATCATGGTTATACTAGTTAGAATTCGAAATATTTATCAATCAATCAATCAATCAATCAATCAATCAATCAATCAATCAAACTTTATTTATAGAGGGTTACACGTGATAGTTTTACAACTAATAAATTTGTGGCCCTCTCTAATGTACTAAAAAATTAAGAATCTACTATAAACAATAATCTAATTTAAAATTTAGTTAAAACCTAATTTAAAATCGAAATGTAAGTTAAAAATTTAAAAGCTAATCTACAATATTGATCCAAAGTTAATTATTACTAAATATCACAATCTAAAAGTTATTATCTAAAAAAGAAGTAAAAATATTATTCTTGAGCTGACTTAATTTAAAATATTTATACAAAGCATTCCTTAGGATATTTACAGATGAAGAGGTGCGTAACTTAAGGGGGAGGTGATTCCAGCATTTACTAGTCGTTGCGGAAAGCGTACGACCTCCCTCTTTCGCTCTATTAAATTTCGTTGGTAAAATGGTAAAATTAGCGCCTCGTGTATTCCTATGGTGCTGGCTGTTATTAAGTCTTAATAAGTCGTTTAAAAAAAACTGATCAGTAGTATGAGGAATTAAGTCCAGAATAGAAATAGAAACTCGGAAGAGGAAAAGGGCCTTTTTAAACGTAAATAAAATCATCGTGTCAACGTTGTTGACAGATGGTTTTTCATTGAAAACATAAATATTGATACAGTTCTGAAAACGGCAAGTCTGGGATAGGGTAGCGATTTTCGATGTTTTGTCCAGTAAAGGGTTGCGAAATCAGCTGAACAGGGTCTAGTATAGGGTAAGGGTTTCAGAGTTTCCCAGTGGCACACCCCCACCCAGAAATATATAGAGTACCCCCGGGAAAATCAGCGGTTCATTATAGAGAAAACATCAAGCTTCTCCTTGAATATGCATGAAAACACAGTGATTACAGATAAACTATTATTCCTAAGCTATATATTCTGACAAAATAAAATAAACTATAACGCAGATCATTGTAGTCTTTATTTGATGTGAAATTTAGATCAGTTGCAAACGTATTTTAATTTCACAAGCTGGTATGACTTCTCTCACTAAGCTGAGTCAGTGTTGAGTATTAATGTTCTGCCAGATTCTGTTTTATGGCAGTGGTT